>NW_022631201.1:300233-398990 GCF_010015895.1 Lontra canadensis | reverse complement strand
CCCTTTTCCCTTTTCCCTTTTCCCTTTCCTTTCCTTTCCTTTCCTTTCCTTTCCTTTCCTTTCTGAGTTATGTGTTGCAAGTACTTAAAATAGGAGTATTCCTGGCTGTTACAGTGGATGTAACTTTGAAAGTCATCCTGAAAATAAAAAAAGTCATCTTGACCAACTTTGTTTGGGCTTAGCCTGTTTTTATGGCTTTCTTTTATTTTATATATATCCAAAATGGACTGTAGCACATCTTCCTGGCCTGTCTCAGGGTGGGACGTGGCAGACAGGTACCACTCTCAGCTTCCCATACATATAACAGGAAAGCCCTGCACAAATCCCTCACTCTGAGAGCTTCATCTCCCAGATGTTCTGTGTTAGTATGTGGGCCCTTTGAGGATGAATGTTTACTCAAGTTCCAAGGAACCCCTGAAATGGAATCTGGAGTCACAGTATCTGTGAGCTTTCTTTTTGAGGTTATATTATTATAAAATATTTCCACTGAGCTGCCCTTTTCCTTCTCATCACTTAGACTGAAAAAAGTAGTATGCTAAAGAATACCATTTCCAGCTACCCCTCTCTTTGGCCCACTGCCCTGTCTAGGCTGTCCTAATTGTTTACAGGAGTAATGCAGGGATCTCCATCTCTAACCTTGACTTGAAAATTTGGGGTGCAAAGATGAGATCTTAACTTTGGAGTATCAGGGCTAGGAGTTAGAGATCATCCTCATGTACCACATTTAACATCTGGAAAAACTGAGACTGAGAGACAGGAAGGGACTGACTGGTCTAGAAACAGCATAATGTAGTGGCAAGAATGAGTATACTTTCTGGAGCCACAGAATTGGGCCTGGGTCATGGATATCTAGCTAATGAGCTGGGTGATCTTAGCTGATCACCTGACATTTCTTGGACTATAAAATGAGAGTAAGACCACCTCCCAAGCTTCTTGTATACCTCAGAAGAAATAGAGCAAAAGTATGTAGTAAATGTCTGATGCATATAGGTGTTAATATATTTTTTAGAGAGGGGGAGGGGGGCCAAAGGGAGCAGGAGAGAGAATCTCAAGCAGGATCTACACCCAGCATGGAGCTCCACATGGGGCTCAGTCTCGCAGCCCTGAAATCATGACCTGAACCAAAATCAAGAGTCAGAGCCTCAACTGACTGAGCCACCCAGGTACCCCATAGATGCTAGTATTAATTCTCCTGCATCCTGGACCACTGATTTTTATCCCTATCTTTATATAGGTCCTGGAACACACCCTGTGCCCAGGGCTTTGGTATAGTTTGCCTCATGTTCCATGAGTTCTGTGCACAACCTGCATTAGTTTCCTCCACTGACTGTAAGCTTCTTGAGAACAGGTGCCAAATCTGCCTTGGCATCTGACATATATCCCATGTACCTCTGACCTAGCAGAGTTACTGTGAAAAAGGGGCCTTAGAATCTCTGTAAAATTGAAGAACTGAATTAGCTAGAAGTCAGATGTGTTGGTACTTTTTTTTTTTTCTGACTATACAGCAAGAAGAGGAAGTTCTTTTCAGGCTATGAATAATATGGTTGTGAAGTTTCCTATTTCCTATTCCTATTTAATCAATGTATTTTAATAAATTGACAGAAGAAAAAAATTTTAAGAGACTGAATGTATTCTCTCTTTCTCTTTCTACAATTGTCTCCTTCTTGCCCTCCCTTGCCCCCTTTTTTACTCCTTTGGAAAGCAGAGAGACTTCTATTATTTCCTTAGGCTTACTCTTCAGGTATAAGAAAGAGACTAAAAGAATAGATCTGGGATGAAGGACTGATGCAGAAAGAGAAATTAATAGAGAAAAAGACAAGGAAAGTGAGAGAGAGAGAGAGAGAGAGAGAGAGAGAGAAACCTCATGGAACCAGAATGAACCTTGGTGCCTATTGGGCTAGAGAGCAACTGGCATAGAAGGAATATAGCAGTCCTGAGTGGTAGGGCTCATTTGGCCCAAGGGTGAACAAGAGTATGGGTCTTTGCCACTTGTGGAACCTTTTAAGGATTCCCAGGAGTCCTCTCTATCCCTCTTTCCCTGCCAGGCCTTTTCTGTACTCCTCTTGCCCCAGTCTATGCCCAGTTTTCAGTGCTTCCAGGCAGGTGACAGGTCCATCCCTTCTGCCTGGCTCCCTCTCACTATCACATGTTCTTCCCAGGGTGAGGACATCCTAGACAGGAGCTCGGAACTGATCTACACTGGGGAAATGGCCTGGATCTACCAGCCCTATGGCCGGAACCAGCAGCGGGTCTTCTTCCTGTTTGACCACCAGATGGTTCTCTGCAAGAAGGTAATCCCAAACCCTTCTTTCTTGAGGGAGATGGGAAATGGGCACCTCAGGAGCATCAGACCCTCCTTCTCCATTATCTCCAGCTCCCAATGAAGTGGTCATTATAGTAGGTGGGAAAAGATGCCAGTGGCTTCTAATTTTGTGACTCCTTCTTTAACTTTTGCTATTTTTCCCTCTTTGTCAATTTTTCTTAAAAAAATCTAGAATAAGACTCTTTGTTCTCTTTCTTCTTGTCTTCTGTGATGGCTGTCTCTGCTCCACTGCATCTTATTGCCCTGTTACTTTAATTATGTATGTGTTTTGTTGTTTTCTTCCAGAGATGATGGAAATTATTTTGCTGCTTTGGGGAATTTTTCCTTTTCTTCTCCTCCCCCCCCCCCAAAGGAGAGGTAGAGATCCCCTTTCCTTTCTCCTCAGTCACCCACTAATATTCTACACCTCTGAAGTTGTTCCAAACAGCTTTTTCTCTGTATCCGTTGTTTTTAATTATACCCTCCTGGACATACTCTGTTGTCCTCTGTTTCATAACTACTAGTTACTTATGTTAGTTCCATTGTATTTTAGGAGGATCAGGCACTAAATAGAGTATAACAATGCTGGAGGGAAGACTTCTTCTGTTCAAGGAACTTTCTGCATCGGGCCATTTCTTCTTGTATTGAAGGGCCCGACTTGGAGGATGAGCGATTTGGAACTCAGAAATGTGACAATAACAACAGAGGTTAGGGAAACAGCAGAAAAGAGATGCAGATTTGAAACCAGAACATCTGGGCCCTAGGCTCTACTGTCTCTAACCTTGGGCCAGTTTTGTTTTGTTTGTTTGTTTGTTTGTTTGTTTTTAACTTTATGTTCATATTTTCCTCAGCGCCAAATCAGACTGATGATAGAATTCATCTCAGGATGTGTTGAGGAGGACCACCTAAGGTAGTGGGAAGTAGTAAAGTATAGTGCTAAGAGCATAGGTTCTAGGGCCAGCCAGAAAGGTATCAACTTTTCCCATGAGCTGTGTCTTCTCTGTGCCTCACATTTGCAGAATGGAAATCATAATGGTATCTACAGAGAAGAGAAGTTGTGAGGGTTAAATGAAACAATATAGTTGCAGTGCCTGGCACATAGTATTTAGTAAATGTTAGCTATTGATATTTTTTAATTACTGCATATTTGGTGTTACTATTCATTCATTCAGCAAATCTCTTTTGAGAGACAGTATATGCAATAGTTGAACAAGCACAGATTTTTGAGCCAGGTAGTCTGGACTCAAAGCCCAACTCTACCATTTAGTACCTTTTGTTCTTGAGTAAGCTTCTTAACTGTTCTATCTATAGTACCTCATAAAATGGGGTTATAACAGTACCCAACTTGTAGGATTGTTGTGAAGATTATCTGTTAGTAAGTGCAAAACATTTAGCTGCTGAGGGATGAATGCATGAAGAAAATGTGATGCATGCCTACAAACACACACACACACACACACACACACACACACATTGTGGAATATTATTTAGCCTTTAAAATAGAAAAGTGCCTGTCATTTGTGACAACACAGACGAACCTGGAGGACATTATGCTAAGTAAAATAAGACAGAGAAAGGCAAATACCATATGATCTCACTTTATGTGGAATCTAAAGCAGTTGAAGTCATAAAGGCAGAGTGGTGGTTGCCAGGGACTGGTGAGGATTTGGGAAATTGAGAGATACTGGTCAAAAGGCGAAAACTTTTCATTATGCAAGATGAATAGATTTTGGTGAGCTAGTGTACAATACAGTGCCTAGAGCTAACAATACTATATTGTGTACTTGAAATTTGCTGAGAAAGTACATCTTAAGTGTTCTCATCACAAAAAAGTAACCATGTGAGATATATATGTTAATTAGCTTGATTGTGGTGATCATTTCACAATGTATACATATAACAAAACATCACAATGTATACCTTAAATATATATAATCTTTGTCAATTATACCTCAATAAAGCTAGGGAAATGAAAAGCATTTGGAATAGTGTCTAGCATATGATATATGCTAAGTGTTAACTGCTACCATTGTTGTTGCTGTTATTATTCTGTTATTAAGAATGTACTCTAGGGGCGCCTGGGTGGCTCAGTGGGTTAAAGCCTCTGCTTTCGGCTCAGGTCATGATCCCAGGGTCCTGGGATCGAGCCCTGCATCAGGCTCTCTGCTCAGCGGGGAGCCTGCTTCCTCCTCTCTCTCTGCCTGCTTCTCTGCCTACTTGTGATCTCTGTCAAATAAATAAATAAAATCTTTAAAAAAAATGAATGTACTCTAGATGCTGGGATGAAATAATGAGAAAAATAATTCCAGTCCCATCCCTATGTGCCTTCCTCAGGCTCTGGAGAAAAAACCCAGGGTGGTCAAGGCTAGGGGTGGGCAGTAACTGGGGCCCCTCTCTAAAAAGACCTTACTGACAAGCAAGTGAGACAGACTACAGTCCCTAAGAGTTGCATTCCCCTGATTGCAGCATCTGTCATTTATACAAAATGTTTGCAGTGTCTTGCTAAACCCCATGAATACCCAGTGAAGTCAAATTCAATTATCTCCCAACTGTTTGAATTATATAATGTCAGGAATTGGAGTAGGTTCCTTGCTGGATCCATGGATAGGCTTGGTGCTTGTCTGCAGACTGCCAGGGACTTTCTGGAGAAGCACTGGTGCCCTTGATATCCTCCACCTTGGATGACTGTAAGGGAAAAAGAGGAAGGCTGGCACGCTATTAGGCAGGGAACTTGTGATGACCTAAATAGCATCTGTGGTGAACACCTATTCACCATGTGCCTATGAAAGCACTCAGACCACCATTAACATGTGGCATTTGGGCAGCCTGGTCCCAATGAGACCTTACACAAGCAGGACTCCAGAGGGCTTTTTCCCCTTGCCATGTCCAGAAGCTGAGCAGAGAAACTTCCGAGGCTTTGTCAGCTGTTTTTCCCTGGGAAGCCCCTGAGTGAGGCAAGAGCAAGGAGGGTATACTACTTCAGCACAACTTAATAAGCAGACTACAAGTTGTGAAATGGAACTAATGTAACTCAGGAGTGTTGTGGCCGAATTTAAGTTGTATAAGAGTCTTCATTATCAGTGCTAGCATTCAGAAAAGGGAAACTGCAACAACTTGAGCTAGAGATGCCTTCAGGGAAGACTTGAGGAGGAAGAATGTGTAAAATTGACCTGAAGGCTGGAATTGGATTGGAATAAGAGGTATTGTTGGGGCAGGGAGGACACATTAGTGTGAGCCTAAGTATAGATCTGCAACCACCCCCACCCTAAAAGGATAAATGGAATTTCCAAGGACATAGAGGTAGCTATGTAAAGTTTAAAATATTCAGTTACTTTTGCTTTGATTTATTTTTGTCACAATATTTAAATTATTTTGAAAGTTTAAATGGATTAGGAAGAAAAAAGTGAGATTTTTAGGTTCATCAAAGGAGTTTTGAAGGCTTACCAAAAAAATTAGTCTGGGTGTGCCTGGATGACTCAGTTGTAAAGCATCTGCCTTCAGCTCAGGTCATGATCCCAGGGTCCTGGGATCAAGCCCTGCATCAGATTCCCTGCTTGGTGGGGAGCCTACTTCTCCCTCTCCTACTCCCCCTGCCGGTGTTCTCTCTCTCTGTGTCAAATAAATAAATCTTTAAAAAAAAATTATTCTGGGACCAAGAAAGCTCGGCACCATATTTATTAGACAAGGCTGGCCTCATGACCTGGAAATTGCATGTTTAGATTTGAGGTTTACAAACATTTTTAGAGAAAATTGAGGTGCAGAGAGATAAAATGGCTTTCCCAAGGCCATAGCTAGTAGGTTAAGCAGCTAGGAGTCTGTATAACTCACACTCTTTCCATGTGCGTTGCATGCTGCTTTGTGGCCTTGGCTACAATTTTCTGATGGGATTTTTTTGAACAGTAGGTCATACTTAATAATTCCTATCACAACCCTAAAATTGGCTTTATGACTAATCTTGTGCATGAAAACTCACATTCAACACTTTGGGGAGCTATAAAGAGTAGGCAAAGGGAGAACCTTAATGACACATTTGCCTAGTCCTATTCCCCTTCCACAGAAGCAGAACTCTCTCAAGTTTCTTGTTATCATTAAATAGCTAAAGAAACAATAGGAGTTTCAGTTGATGTTTTTAATTTAGCTCTAAGATCATGTACATCCTTTCCTGTTTTGGGAAACTAGTAAAGATTTTAAAGGCTAACAAGGATGATGACACACCAACTCAGAGTTAAAGGAAGCTGTAGGTGATGCTGGCAGGCTGGGTCCAGAGACCCAAAGGGGATCCTGTAGGACCAGCCAAGAGTGTTCTTGGCTTCATAAAGGTCGGAAATAAACCATGAGTCAGCAGGAGGTGAAAGCAGAGATTCCTGAAGATAGAGAGAGACCAGATACAGTCAGAGTTTCTGGGAGACTAAGAAAGGAAAGGTGGGAGTCTCATTTGTTCAGGGTCTGGGTGGTTTTATTGCAGATGGTGCTCTAATATAGTTGTCCTCTCAGGCATCTAGGTACCAGTTAGAACAAGGACAAGGGCCCAGATATTCTTTGGAGCCAGGAGGCCTTGGTATTGAGAGGTCTAGCCATGGTTGTCTAGAATACACACATGGTAGCTTTGTCCAGTCATTCTTATCTGGTCCTTCTTTAGATGTTTCCTATTCTAGAGAAATCATTAACTCCTGTCCTTTATAAGGAGGACATATGCTGTTTGCATTACGAAGCATGGGTAAAGTGGGATAGGGATGGATGTCCTAGCAAGAATAGAAGCAGAAAAAGGAGTGAAAAACCTATTTTTATGGAGTCTTTCAGTTTCCCTGTCTCATTGGGTGAAATTAGGAATAGTAGGTGGTTAAGGCTACCTATTCTAGTCAGGTGGGTATCTACCTATTAGCTGTACAGTCTAGACCTAGCTTCCCAGTTCTATGTGTATTTGTATTAAGTGTTTTAAGCCAGGTTTCAGGCCTTTATGAGATCAAACTAGATTACATCAATCCATTCTCCTTAGCTTGTCCTGCTTTTGTAGTTAGATTGGACTGACAGGGCCCACTTTTTATGCACATGTCTCATAAAGTATTCCTGAGGACTGTGGAAGTCAGCGCATGGGAACAACCCCATCCTTTTGGCCAGGATTGAGCTTGTCTATTTTGAGCATGGTAAAAGGAACCCAGGCTCTGAATCAGTCTTGGAGCAACATTGGCCCATTCTGTATAGTTGACTTTTTCCTCTCCTTTGAACTTGATGCCAGAGACACCCAACAAATCAGAACCCATCTGTACTCAGCACAGCCTATTTATATGCACAATTATTATGGGATGAAAAAGAACAATGTAGACATTGTTTCTTGCAAATCAATTCAACAACACCTGTATTTCATAGCCTTGGACTTTGAGATTGACACAGCTATGTTGGGAATTCTTAAAGACAGCCCTCCTCAGACATAGCAAAACACCCAGTTTACCATGCAGTGTGAAGAGTCAGGATTACAAAGGTAGATTCTTTGCAGGTAGCCTGCAGTTGAAAAGTGAGGCATGTAAGACAATTCAGCAGAATAGGAATAGTTTAACCAAACTGTATAATGTTAACAAAAATTAATGAGCATTTCTGATTCTGTCAAATTGTCTAAAAGGCCAAATATATACAAAGAGGAGGGAAAGTTGGCAAGAATGAGTTGGCTACTAGAAGACATCTCTCAGGACAAAGGATTTTCTTGGCCAGACTTAGTCACACATATGTCCCAAGAATAGATGTGTGTCATGGGCATGCTATGAAGGTGCACACATGAATTGTGTCTTTCCAGTGTCAACTTTATTCAATCATAAAGTTAATCACGATTATAAAGCAGGTTTAGGATTCCAAAGTCAATGACATTTCACCATGTGATAAAACTTGGCTTCTTACGCAACACAGGGTAGGACATAAGACAAAGCACACAACAAATAATAGAAGGGGTGTAGGAAGTTAATGAACCAAACATGAAGTGTGTCTGTGGGTGTGCAGTTGAGATAAGGCCTCAATCTGGTCTTGGTCAGCTCTCAGCACTTACTGCTTATTATGTTCAAGCAGTGAGGGATCTCAGTTCTGGTCAGAGATCAATCGGGTAGAGCCTTTGGTGGCAGTTGCCTTTTTTAAGTGGTCAGACATAGAGACTTCATGTCTGAAGAGTCTGATAGTTTGCTGCAAAAATCCTCCCCCTTTTAAAGGGATTTAATTGGTTCTGGGTCCCTGCAGACCTCCTTTGGTTCCACTCATTATCAGTTCTAGGGTGCCAGCTGATGCTGGTCCCAGCAATATCTTGTAGCTGCAGTACATTTAACTACCTGCATCATTACATGACACAGATCCCTGCTTGACATAAGAGAGTCCATTTTGCTCTCTACAGTGTGCCCTCAGGGGGAGTTGAGAGCAGTCCTAAGAGAAGGAGGGGCTGAAAGACCACTCTGAGAGATACTTATCAGACCTTACATTCCATAGTCTATAGGTCATTTCATCCATCCCTCTTTTTTTAATTCATAAAATATTTGACATTCAGAGTCACCTGGGTGGCTTAGTGGGTTAAGCCTCTGTCTTCGGCTCAGGTCATGATCTCAGGGTCCTGGGATTGAGCCCCACATGGGGCTCTTTGCTCAGCAGGGAGCCTGCTTCCCCCTCTCTCTCTGCCTGCCTCTCTGCCTATTTGTGATCTCTCTCTGTGTCAAATAAATAAATGAAACCTTTAAAAAATTTGACATTCAAAAAGATACATAGATTATATAATGGGTACCTATGTACTTACTATCCAATCTAAGAAATAATTCATTACAAATACATTCTTTCTCCTCTCCCTCTCTGCTCTTTACCTTTCTTTTCCTTCCTTCCATCTTCTTTCTCTTTATACTCTCTTGAATTTGCATGTGTCATTGTCATATTTTTTGTATAATTTCTGTAAATATGTATGTATTCCTATATATTATGTGGCATTCCTTTGTAGGTTTTTAAACCTCATATAAGTGGAATAGATAAAGATGAGATAAGACTGATTAGGAAAGAAACCACAGGATTGATGAACATGGGATTTAAGGTTGCTGTGACATCGTAGCTTTTATTTATTTTTAAAATTTTTTATATTTTATTTAAATTCAATTAATTAACATATAGTGTGTTACTAGTTTCAGAGGTAGAGTTCAGTGATTCATCAGTGGCTTGTAACACCCAGTGATAATTACATTATATGCCCTTCTTAATGCCCATCACCCAGTTACCCCATCGCCCCATCCACCTCCCCTCAGCAACCTTCAGATTGTGTCCTATAATTAAGAGTCTTTTATGGTCTGCCTTCCTCCCTGATTTTATGTTATTTTATTTTTCCCTCCCTTCCCCTATAATCCTGTTTTGTTTCTTAAATTTCACATATGAGTGAAATCATATGATAATTTTCTTTCTCTGATTGACTTATTTTGCTTAGCATAATACCCTTTAGTTCCATACACGTATATATAAATGATAAGATTTCATTGTTTTTGATGGCTGAGGAATATTCCATTGTGTGTGTAAGTGTGTGTGCATGTGTGCGTATGTGTATACACACCATATCTTCTTTATCCATGCGTCTGTTGATGAACATCTCAGCTCTTTCCATAGCTTGGCTATTGGGGACATAGCTGCTGTAAACATTGGGGTGCAAGTACCCCTTTGGATCACTACATTTATATCCTTTGGATAAATACCTAGTAGCATAATTGCTAGGTCATAGGGTAGCTCTGTATTTAACTTTTTGAGGAACCTTCATACTGCTTTCCAGATTGGTTGTAACAGCTTGCATTCCCACCAATAGTGTAAGAGAGTTTCCCTTTCTCTGAATCCTCATCCTGAGTTGTTCATTTAAGCCATCCTGACTGTTGTGATGTGGTATCTCATTGTGGTTTTGATCTTTATTTCCCTGATGCCAAGTGATGTTGAGCATTTTTTTTCATGTGTCTGTTGGTCATTTGTATATCTTCTTTGGAAAAATGTCTGTTCAGCATCTTAGCTTTTATTTTTTTTCCTTTTTTTTAAATTTCTTTTTTTAAATTTCTTTTCAGTGTTCCAGAGTTCATTGTTTATGCACCATACCCAGTGCTCCATGCAATACGTGCCCTCCACAAAACCCACCACTAGGCTCACCCAACCGCCCACCCCTCTCCCCTCCAAAACCCTCAGATTGTTTTTAAGAGTCCACAGTCTCTCATGGTTCATCTCCCCCTCCAGTTTCCCCCAACTCCCTTCTCCTCTCCATCTCCCCATGTCCTCCGTGTTATTCCTTTTGCTCCACAAATAAGCAAAACCATATGATAGTTGACTCTCTCTGCTTGACTTATTTCACTCTGCATAATCTCTTCCAGTCCCTTCCATGTTGATACAAAAGTTGGGTGTTCCTCCTTTGTGATGGAGGCATAATACTCCATAGTGTATATGAACCACATCTTCCTTATCCATTCGTCCATTGAAGGGCATCTTCATTCTTTCCACAGTTGGTGACTGTGGCCATTGCTGCTATGAACATTGGGGTACAGATGGCCCTTCTTTTCACTGCATCTGTATCTTTGGGGTAAATACCCAGTAGTGCAATTGCAGGGTCATAGGGAAGCTCTATTTTTCATTACTTAAGGAATCTCCACACTGTTCTCCAAAGTGGCTGCACCAACTTGCATTCCCACCAACAGTATAAGAGGGTCCCCCTTTCTCCACATCCTCTCCAACACACGTTGTTTACTGTCTTGTTAATTCTGGCCATTCTAACTGGTGTAAGGTGGTATCTCAATATGGTTTTGATTTGAATCTCCCTGATGGCTAGTGATGATGAACATTTCTTCATGTGTCTGTTAGCCATTTGTATGTCTTCATTGGAGAAGTGTCTGTTCATGTCTTCTTCTCATTTTTTTATATGATTGTCTGTTTTGTGTGTGTTGAGTTTGAGAAGTTCTTTATAGATCCTAAATATTAGCCTTTTGTCTGTTTTGTCATTTGTGAATATCTTCTCCCATACCGTGTGTTGCCTTTTTGTTTTGTTGACTGTTTCCTTTGCTGTGCAGAAGCTTTTGATCATGATGAAGCCCCAAAATTTCATTTTTGCTTTTGTTTCCTTTGCCTTTGGAGACATATCTTGAAAGAAGTTGCAACACCATAGCTTTTAAATTGAGCAGCAGGTTCACCAAAATTTAATGTATCATTAAAAGTAAGTAAGTAAAAAAAATGAGGAATAAGAGCACCTTGTGTGAACTAATGATGAGTACCTCATAGACTGAGAGTATTTATCCAATTCTGGATACCAGAGAGTAAAACAACAATAATAAAAGATAGGCTATATATTGTCTGTATCCATCTACACTTTTATGTGTTTCATGCGGTAAGATTTGTGAGATTCATTCAAGTCAATATATGAAGCTATTTATTCACTCTTACCCCCACTTCCCCTGCCAGACTAGGCCTTCTCCAAAATACCCCAGAGTGCTAAGTGTTCAATCATTTCCATGTAATCCTTCCTGGCCAACAGCCTGTGGCCACCTTGGTACTCTTACCACTCATCCCAAGTCTGATATGCAGGTCTCCTTAGCCTGCTTGAATTCCCAAGTTCGCCCAAGACAAACATCTAACTTATTTCATAGTTCTGGAGGGCTTGCAAATATTTTAGAAAAGAAAAGGCCCATGCTAGCAATGCTTGTGTGGTTTACTACATCCTGCTCCCCATATATGTGTCTTATAAACACATACAAGGATTGATGCTGTGGTCTGAGACAGAGTCCTTGGTTGTAGGACAAAGGCTTTCTCTAAGAGCATCTAGTTAACCAAGATATCAATGTCATACTGCTAAACTAACCTGCCTAAATTTGACCAAACCAACCCCTTATGGTACTCCAAAACAATGGCAGCCTTAGCATCCTGCTGTGCCCATGAGCCAACTCTCATGGTACCTACTGTCAACATACCTCCAGTAAAAAGCCTTTTCTTCCTTTTCACCTAGGACCTGATCCGAAGAGATATCCTGTACTACAAAGGCCGCATTGACATGGATAAATATGAAGTAGTTGACATTGAAGATGGCAGAGATGATGACTTTAATGTCAGCATGAAAAATGCCTTCAAGCTTCACAACAAGGAGACTGAGGAGATGCATCTATTCTTTGCCAAAAAGCTGGAGGAGAAAATACGCTGGCTCAGGGCTTTCAGAGAAGAGAGGAAAATGGTACAGGAAGATGAAAAAATTGGTAAGTGACCTGAGAAGAGAAAGAAGAATATAGCTATGAAGAGCATAGAGGATTTGAATTAGTTTTCATTTTTCTAGAAGCAGAGGGAAGATTTCAGTTGTAAACTGACCTAATCTATTTTGGTGATCTCCTATTATTAGGTCCTTTTTGCCAGATATCAGTTTCTACTAGTCAAAGTTAAGTGAGAGTTATAATTTGCCTCCATCACAATCTCATGCCTAGATAAGACTATTACACTGGAGGCAAACCTCAGTCTCAATTCTCCCAAACATACAAACATTTATTAGCAAATAAACACAAAAGAAGTCATACAACCTGTTCTGTAATCTCAGTAAAGTCCCATTTTTGTTCTTAGATACATGGCAGCATCTTCTGTGAAGAGGTTAGTCAAGGAAGAGTTGGTGATATTATAGCAACAAACTTCAACTAACTTTCTACTTAGAGTCTGGTGACAAAATCCTCTGATGTGGGATAAGACATAATACCTATTTTAAATCTTGAGCTTAAGGCTTCCTTCTAAAGGGTAAAAGCTATAGGGCTCACTAGATTTTTATACCGGTCTTGTGAGGGCTATGTAGACTGTAAGACATTTGTTGCTAGTACACATCTTGAAAAACATTCATTTTACCAATGAAAATTCATTTTTAACATGTTAGGCTAATTAGGCCTCCTGTATTAAAGTGACTGAACTGCTGGAAATAGTCGTCTCTGGAACAAAGACTTCTGAGTGTTTAATGTGTTAACAAATCACCTCTTGAGTGTGTATGCCTGATTAAGGCACTTCAGATGTTAACTAAATGCCCCTAGAGCACAGATTAAAATTAATGTGCATGTATATATCACACTCTCTGTATAAAAGCATTTTAAAATAAATTGTAGAAAATATAGCTGGGTCTAAAACCATGATCACTTGCATGATTCTGTTATACTAAACCATATATATATATTTTTTTTTTGCTTTAAATAGGTTGTTCCCCTTTTTCAGAGGGTACATAACTAGTAGAAGGATTTTTCATGCTGCTTTCCAACTGTGGGATTTAGGTGCCATTGACTATAGCTTTGTGGTTTACAAAGTACTATATGGTCTCTTGGTCATGGTCCTGCCATTCTAGCATAAAAATACCAAACAGCCAAGCTTTGTAATTCCTTGAGAAGACACAGTTTCTGTTTTTGCCCCACTCTTAATGAGAGTAGGATTTTTTTTTAATTTTTATTGTGCATGTTAGTCACCATACAATATATCATTAGTTTTTGATGTAGTATTCCAAGACTCATTGTTTACATATGACACCCAGTGCTCCATGCAACATGTGCCCTCCTTAATACCCATCCCCCACTCCCTCCCCTCTAAAACCCTCAGTTTGTTTCTCAGAGTCCACAGTCTCTCATGGTTCTTTTCCCCCTCCGATTATACCCCCTTCACTTTTCCTTTCCTTCTCCTAATGTCCTTCATGTTATTCCTTATGTTCCACAAGTAACTGAAACCATATGATAATTGATTTTCTCTGCTTGACTTATTTCACTCAGCATAATCTCCTGCAGTCCCATCCATGTTGATGGAAAAGTTGGATAGGATTTTATATTTAAACACTTACATGCTCAAGCTGGTAGAAACTGCTTCTAGAAAAATGGGCCTACCCATTGAGTTCTGGTGCAAATGGATTCTTCTCTCCTTCAGTGTTGGGGATTTAAATGGTTCAGACATAAGGAAGGATGATCAGAAAGACACTACTTAATCTAATCCTAGTTCTTTCCTCAAGTTTGGATAGAGTGCACATTAATAATTCATTTTGAGGGGTGTCTGGGTGGCTCAGTGGGTTAAAGCCTCTGCCTTTGGCTCAGGTCATGATCCTAGGGTCCTGGGATGGAGCCTCGTATTGGGCTGTCTGCTCAGCAGGGAGCCTGCTTCCTCCTCTCTCTCTCTCTCTCTCTCTCTGCCTGCCTCTCTGCCTACTTTTGATCTCTGTCTGTTCAAATAAATAAAATCTTTAAAAAATAATTCATTTTGAGTCTCATTGAAGCCAAATAGCTTTTAACATGAGTGTTGCAATGGGACATGATGTAGGGTCATACAGAAATACTATTGGACTGTTTCTTTCAGTGGCAGGCAGCAGCAGCCTCTGATACCATCTAGGTTGTTAGACCTATTAAAGGAATTGTCTTAGTGTGCTTTATGTAGACCCTAGGTCAACTTGAAGATCCCCACCATTCTGTCTGGTTCCATTGTGATATTTCCCACACAATGCCCTAATAACCTGTAACTTTAAGAATCTGCTTCTAAGAAAAAAAGCCTCCAGAAAGTATTTTTTAAATATTTTTTCAAGTTTTAATTTAAATTCCGGATAGTTAACATAAAGTGCAATGTTAATTTCAGGTGTACAATTTAGTGATTCCACACCTACACACAGCACCATATGCTCATTATAAACTGTACTCCTTAATTCCCATCACCTATTTAACCCCTCCACCAGAGCACCACCCCTCTGGTAACAATTGCTTTTATCTCTATATTTTAAAAAATCTCTTTCTGGTTTCCTTCTCTCTTTTGTCCCCCCATGCTCATTTTTTTCTTAAATTCAACGTATGAATTAAATCATATGGTATTTGTCTTTCTCTGATTTATTTAGCTCAGCATAATACACTTAAGCTCCATTCACGATGTAGTACACACACACACATACACACACACACACACACACACTGGAATATTGCTCAAGCATAAAAAAATAACAAAAACTTGCCATTTGCAATGACATGGATGGAGCTACAGAAATTACTTTCTGACAAACCTATATTATCTTTTCTAAAACATTATTTTTTTCTAATTACAATGATATCACTTTTGTTGCAGGCAATTTTGGGGAAAAACACAGAAAAATAGAAAATTAAAAATCACATTAAAACATTCTACCCAGAAAGAGATAACTTTTGTAAATATTTGATATATTTCTTTCCTGTTCTATTGTGTATAAATAAAATACTAGGGCTAAGATGGCTGAATCTTTATGTCTCCCCCAAACTCTACCTCTCCATGATGAACAGTTCTAATTTTATATCTTCATTCTACATTTAATGTCATATCATTAGCATTTCTCTAAATCATTTATTTTTAAAATTTGTGTTATTTTATTTAAAGTCAATTAATTAACATGTAGTATATTATTAGTTTCAGAGGTAGAGTTCAGTGATTCATCAGTGGATATAACACTCACTGTTAATTACACCACATGCCCTCCTTAATGCCCATCACCAAGTTACCCCATCCCCGCATCTTCCTCCCTTCCAGCAAACTCAGATTGTTTCCTATAGTTAAAGGTCTCTTATGGTTTTTCTCTCTCTCTCTAATTTCATCTTACTTTATGTTTCCCTCCCTACCCCTATGTTCATCTGTTTTATTTCTTAAATTTTACATATGAGTGAAATCATATGGTATTAGCCTTTCTCTGACTGACTTATTTCACCCATAATAATACCCTCTATTTCCATATATATATATATATATATATATATATATACATACATACCACATCTTCTTTATTGATTCATCTATTGGTGGACATATGGGCTTTTTCCATAGTTTGGCTATTGTGGACATTGCTGCTATAAAGATTGAGGTGCCTCTTCAGGTCACTATGTTTATATCTTTTGGATAAATACCTAGTAGTGCAGTTGCTGGGTTGTGGGTAGCTCTATTTTTAACTTCTTGAGGAACTTTCCAGAATGTCTGTACCAGCTTGCATTCCCACCAACAGTGTAAGAAGGTTCATCTTTCTCCACATCCTTGCCAACATCCTTGTTTCCTCATAAGTTAATTTTACCAGTCTGACTGGTGTGAGATGGGATCTCATTGTGCTTTTGATTTGTATTTCCCTGATGCCAAGGGATTTGCAACATTTTTTCATGTGTCTGTTGGCCATTTTTAGGTCTTCTTTGGAGATGTATCTGTTCATGTCTTCTGCCCATTTCTTGACTAGATTTTTTTCTTTCCTGGGTGTTGAGTTTAATAACTTCCTTATGAAACTTGGATACAAGCCCTTTATCTGATAAGACATTTGCAAATATCTTCTCCTTTCTGTAGGTTGTCTTTTCGCTTTGTTGATTGTTTCTTTTACTGTGCAGAAGTTTTTTATCTTGATGAAGTCCAAAAAGTTCATTATTGCTTTTGTTTCCCTTGCCTTTGAAGACATCTTGAGCAAGAAGTTGCTGTGGCCAAGATCAAAGAAGTTGCTGCCTGTGTTCTCTAGGATTTTGATGGATTCCTGTCTCGCATTTAGGTCATTCATCCATTTTGAGTTTGTTTTTGTGTATGGTGTAAGAAAATTGTCTAGTTTCTTCTGCACATGGCTGTCCAATTGTCCCAATACCATTTGTTGAAGGAATGTTTTTCCATTCCATGGTCTTTCCTGCTTTGTTAAAGATTAGCTGATCATATAGTTGAAGCTCCATTTCTGGGTTCTGTGTTCTATTCCATAGATCTGTGTGTCTGCTTTTGTGCTGGTACCATACTGTCTTGATGATTACAGCTTTATAATATATCATGAAGTCTGGAATTTGATGCCACCAGGTTTGATTTTATTTTTCAACATTCCTTTGGCTATTTGGAGTCTTTTCTGGTTCCATACAATGTTTAGGATGTCATCCGTTTTTGATGTAGTGTTCCAAGAGTCATCGTTTACGTGTAACACCCAGTGCTCCATGCAAAACATGCCCTCCTTAATACCCATCACTGAGCCAAACCATCCCCTGAAACCCTCTCTGCTAAAACTGTCAGTTTGTTTCTCAGACTCCATAGTCTCTTAATATTCATCTCCCCCTCCTATCACCCCCCTTCATTCTTCCCTTCCTTCACCTAATATCCTCCATGCCATTCCTTGTGTTAGGATGACATACTATATGGTGACTAACGTAACATAATAAAAAATAATAAAAAATAATAAATAAATGGTGCTGGTATTCGAGATCTATAAAGAACTTCTCAAACTCAACACACACACACACACACACAAAAGTCAAGTAAAAAATAGGCAGAAGACATGAACAGACACTTCTCCAAGGAAGACATACAAATGGCTAACAGACACATGTTCTGTTCAACATCACTAGCCATCAGGGAAATTCAAATTAAAATTACAATGAGACACCACCTTACACCAGCTAGAATGGCAAAAAGTAACAAGGCAGGAAACAACAGATGATATGATACTATATGTGGAAAACCCAAAAGATTCCACTCCAAAACTGAACATAATTTTTAAAAACTATTGACTGATTTATGGCATAGAAATGCAACTGATATCTGTATAATGATTTTATAACCTGCCCCTTTGCTGAATTCCTGTATGAGTTCTAACAATTTTTTGGTGGAATTTTTTGGGTTTTCTACATAAGACTATCATGTCATCTGTGAAAAATGAAAGTTTTACTTATTTTTTTGCCAATTTGGATGCCTTTTATTTCTTTATGTTGTCTGGTTGCTGAGGTTAGGACTTCCAGTACTATGCTGAATAGCAGCGGTGAGATTGGGCATCCCTGTCATGTTCCTGACCTTAGGGGAAAAGCTCTCTGTCTTTCCCCAATGAGGATGATATTCACTTTTCTTCATATATGGCTTTTATGATATTGAGGTATGTTCCCTCTATCCCTATACTGCAGAGAGTTTTAATCAAGAAAGTATACTGTATTTTGTCAAATGCATTTTCTGCATCAATTGAGAAGAGCATATGGTTTTTGTTCTCACTTTTATTAATGTGGTGTATCACACTGATTGATATGCAGATGTTGAGCCACACTTGAAACCTAGGAATAAATCCCACTTAGTCACAGTGAATAATCCTTTTTATGTATTGTTGGATACTACTGGCTACTATCATGGTGAGAATTTTGGCATCCATGTTCATCAGGGACATTGTTCCGTAATTCCTTGTGTTCCACGAGTAAGTGAAACCATAAGATCATTGACTTTCTGTACTTAACTTATTTCATTCAGCATAATTTCTCCAGTCCCATCCATGTTGATGCAAAAGTTGGGTATTGATCCTTTCTGATGACTGAGTAATATTCCATTGTATATATGGACCATTTATTTATTTATATATGGACCATATCTTCTTTATCCATTCATCTATTGAAGGGTATCTCGGCTCTATCCACAGATTGGCTATTATGAACATTGCTCCTATGACGTTTGAGGTGCATATGACCATTCTTTTCACTACATCTGTATCTTTGGGGTAGCTTTTATCTTGCTGAAGTCCTGAAAGTTCATTTTTGCTTTGTTTCCCTTGCCTTTGTAGATGTGTCTTGAAAGAAGTTGCTGTGCCCAATGTCAAAAATGTTACTGCCTATGTTCTCCTCTAGGATTTTGATGTATACCTGTATTACGTTGTGTTTATCTTTGTGTATGGTATAAGAGAATTGATCCTGGGAGGGGTCCTCTCTGCCTCTTGGAGAGAAATTCTTGTTTTCTTCTCCAGAATTCTTCCTTCCTTCCTTCTGTATATAGCTGTCCAATTTTCCTAGCACAATTTATTGAAGGGACTGTGTTTTTTCAATGAGATATTTTTTCCTGCTCTATCGAAGATTAGTTGACCATAAAGTTGAGGGTCCATATCTGGGCTCTCTATTCTGTTTCATTGATCTATGTGTGTGTTTTTGTACCAGTACTATGCTGTCTTGGTGATCACAACTTTGTAAGATAGCTTGAGATCAGGCAACATGGTGCCCCCAGCTTTGTTTTTCTTTTTCAACATATCCTTGGTGATTTGGGGTCTTTTCTGCTTCCACACAAATTTTAGGATTGTTTGTTCCAGCTCTTTGAAAAATGTTATTGATATTTTGATTTGGATGGCATTGAAGGTGTAGATTGCTCTGGGCAGCATAGTTAACAATGTTTGCTCTTCTGATTCATGAGCATTGGAAGTTTTTCCATCTCTTTGTGTCTTCCTCAATTTCTTTCATAAGTGTTCTGTAGTTTCTAGAATACAGATCCTTTACCTCTTTGTTTAGGTTTATTGCTAAGTATCTTATGGTTTTTGGTGCTCTTGTAAATGGAAGTATTCCTTAATTACTCTTTCTACACTTATAGTATTAATGTATTGAAAAGTAACTGATTTTTGTGCATTGATTTTTGTATCCCACCATATTGCTGAATTGCTGTATGAGTTCTAGTAATTTGTGGTGGAGTCTGTTGGGTTTTCCATATAAAGTATGGTGTCATCTATGAAGAGAGATTTTGACTTGTTCTTTGCCAATTTGAATGACTTTTATTTCTTTTGG
This sequence comes from Lontra canadensis, assembly GCF_010015895.1. Taxonomy (NCBI): domain Eukaryota; kingdom Metazoa; phylum Chordata; class Mammalia; order Carnivora; family Mustelidae; genus Lontra; species Lontra canadensis. Next base: position 379,202 of record NW_022631201.1, on the reverse strand, counting down.
TGTTTGGTTGCTAATTCTAGGACTTCCAGAACTACGTTGAGCAATAGTGGTGAGAGTTGGCATCTCTGTCATGTTCCTGACCTTAAGGGAAAATCCTCTGCTTTTCCCATTGAGAATGATGTTCAGAGTGGGCTTTTCATACAAGGTTTTTATGAAATTGAGCAATGTTACCCCATCCCTACATTCTCAAGGGTTTTAATCCAAAAAGAAGGCTACATTTTGTCAAATCCTTTTGATACATCATTTGAAAGGATCATTTGGTTTTTGTCTTTTGTTTTATTAATGTGCTCTATCACGTTGATTGATCTGTGAATGTTGAACCACCCTTGCATCCCAGGAATAAAATGTACCTTCTCATGATGGATAATTCTTTTAATGTACTGTTGGACCCTATTGGCTATAATCTTCTTGAGTATTTGGGCATCCATGTTCATCAGGGATATTGGCCTGTAATTCTCCTTTTTGATGGGGTCTTTGCCTGGTTTTGGGATCAGGGTAATGTTGGCCTCATAGAACAAGCTTTGAAGTGTTCCTTCTGTTTCTATATTTTGAAACAACTTCAGTAGAATAGGTATGATTTCTTCTTTAAATATTTGGTAGAATTCCCCTGGGAAGCTATCTGGCCCTGGACTCTTGTTTGTTAGGACGTTTTTGGATAACTGCTTCAATTTCCTTACAGGTTATTGGTCTGTTCAGATTCCCAATTTCTTCCTGTTTCTGTCTTGATAGTTTATAAGTTTCTAGGAAGGCATCCATTTCTTCCAGGTTTCTTAATTTGTTAGCATGTAGCTGCTGGTAATAATTTCTAATAATTCTTTCTACTTCCTAGGTGTTAATCATTATGTCTCCCCTTTCATTCATGATTGTATTAATTTGGGTCCTTTCTCTTTTCTTTTGGATAAGTCTACCAGAGGTTTATTGATCTTATTAATTCTTTCAAAGAACCCTCTTCTAGTTTCATTGATCTGTTCTACTGTTTTTCTGGTTTCTATTTCATTGATCTTTGCTCTGATCTTTGTGATTTCTCTTCTCCTGCTTGGTTTAGGTTTTATTTGCTCTTCTCTCTCCAGGTCCTTCAGGTGTAAGGTTAGCTTGTGCATTTGGGGTTTTTCTAATTTTCGGAAAAAGGCTTGTATGGCTATGTATTTCCTCCTTAGTACTGCCTTTGCAGTATCCTGTAGGTTTTGGACCAATGTGTTTTCATTCTCATTGATTTCCATGAATTATTTAAGTTCTTCTTTAGTTTTCTGGTTGATTCATTCATTTCTTATCAGGATGCTCTTTAACTTCCACATGTTTGATTCCTTCCAAATTTTTTCTTGTGACTGAGTTCTAGTTTCAAAGCATTGTGGCCTGATAACATTCGAGGAATAATCTCAGTCTTTTGGTATCAATTGAGACCTGATTTGTGAACTGTTCTGTGGTCTACTCTGGGGGAAGTTCCTGTGCATTCGAGAGGAATGAGTATTCTGTTGCTTTAGGGTGGAATGTTCTATATTTATCTATGAAATCCATCTGATCCAATGTGTCATTCAAAGCCTTGTTTCTTTGTTGATATTCTGTTGGATGATCAACCCATTGCTGAGAGTAGAGGGTTAAGTTCTCCTACTATTAATGTATTATTATCAATATGATTCTTTATTTTGGTTAACAGTTGGCTTATGTAGTTGGCTGCTCCCATGTTGGGGGCATAGATATTTATGAGTGTTAGATTTTCTTGTTGGGTAGACCCTTTAAATATGATATAGTGTCCTTCTACATCTCTTACCACAGTCTTTGGTTTAAAATCTAATTTGTCTGATATGAGAATTGCTACCTCAGCTTTCTTTTGAGGTCTCTTGGCATGATAAATCGTTCTCCATCCCCCCACTATCAATCTGGAGGTGCTTTAGTTTCAAAATGAGTCTTATAAACAGCATATGAATGCATCCGGTCTTTTTATCCAGTTTGCAACCCTGTGCCATTTCATGGGAGCATTTAGGCCATTCACATTGAGGGTAACTATTGAAAGATACTAACTTACTGCCATCATATTGTCTATAAAGTCCCTGTTTCTATAGATTATCTCTGTAAATTTCTGATCTATATTACCTTTGGGGTGTTTCTTTTATAGAACCCCACTCAAAATTTCTGGCAGGGCTTGGCTGGTAGTCACATATTCTTTCAGATTCTGCTGTTCCTAGGATCTCTTTTTAAATAAATGGAATAAAGTATTCTTGGCTATATGTTCTTCTCATTTAGTACCCTGAATATGTCTTTCCAGCCCTTTCTGGCTTGCCAGGTCTCTGTGGACAGTTCTGACATTATTCTGATATTCCTCCCTCTGTACCTAAGACATCTCTTTCCCCTAATTGCTCCCAGCATAGCTTCCTTTGCTCTAAGATTTGCAACTTTCACTATTACATGCTGGGGTGTTGGTCTATTTTTATTGATCTTGGGAGGGGTCCTCTCTGCCTCTTGGACACAAATTATTGTTTCGTTCCCCAGATTAAGGAAGTTCTCAGCTGTGATTTGCTCAAATATACCTTCTAGTCCTCTCTCTCCGCCCCCTCAGGAATCCCAATAATTCTGACATTGGATCATTTCATGGCATCATTGATCTCTTTAAGTCTGATCTCATCGACTTCTGGCTGCTTATCCCTATTCTCCTTGGCTTCCTTCCTTCCTGTCAGCCAGACCTCTAGATAACTATTTTGTTCTTCTGCCTCATTTACCCTGCCTATTATAATATCCAATTTAGAATACATCTCATTCATAACATTTTTAAGTTAGGCCAGATTAGATCTCATATCTGCCCTTATAGATTTTATATTGTCACTAATGCTTTTTGCAAGCCTAGCTATTGACTTCATAATTGCTACCATGAAGTCTATCTCTAACATTTTGCTTATGTCCATATCCATTATATCTGTGGCAGAGACCATTGTCTCTGGTTCTTTTCTTTGTTGGGAATTTCTCCTCCTAGTCATTGTTTTGAGGGATGGTTGAAGGAATGTACAGAGCCCAAAATATCAACCGTGACCCAAGCTAAATGCACCCTAGGAAAATATGGAGTGTTCAGAAGCCACCACCAAAAATAAATAAATAAATAAATAACCAAAATGAAAAACAAGAATAATATTTATAAAACTTTAAAAAATTAAAAAGTGGGTGAGAGGAAGGGGGCATATAATCTCTCAGTGTGGACAAATTTGGATGTTTCAGTTTTTCCTGAGTGTATTTTGGTCTGTTTGTTAGAGAACATTACTTCCTAAAATTATAAGTAAAATATAATGTGTGTGTGTGTATGGACACATATATATGTGTATATATGTATATATTTGTGTTTATATGTATTTACATACATATATGTGTGTATGTGTATACATACACATACACACATATACACATATACATATACACATACACACATATATGTATGTAAATACATATGTGTATATATACATATACACATACATACATATATACATATATATGTATACATATATATAAATACTGAGTAGGGGAATAAAGGACTATAATGAAACATATATCTATAAAAATATAGGTGTAAAAAAGTACAAGTTAAAAAGCTACTATGAAATCTCTAAGTTGATATCTTAAATATTGATATCTTAAATATCTAGTTTAAATAAGAACAAGGTAAAAAGAAAACAAAAAACAGAAGCAGCATAAGGGAAATAATAAAAAGTAAAAGAGAGTTTTATCTGAAAAATAAACAAGCTGTGAGGAAATGCCTGGAGCTCAATATACTATTTTCCCCTGGTGTTGGGATTTTACAGTCTTATGGGGAACACAAAGTTGTGGTCCTCTTGTTCTTCCAGCCTGTTTTCTTAGGGAGGGTCCTACTGCACTGTTTCTCAGACAACCCTGCTTGGGCAGATTTGCACTGCTCCCTTTGGGGAAATGCTGGTCTCAGTGGAAACCCATTTTTTTGAGCCTTTGTTCTCTGGCAGCTTTCTGCACCTCTTCCAAGGGTCAGAGCAAAAATGGCCACACCCAAACATCTGTCCTAGGGCAGAGAATTTGATGTCTGCTCTCTTCACTAAACCCTCCAGAACACAGTTTCCGTTTCTGCTGTCTCTGATGGTGTGTGCCCACAGTTACTCTCTCAGAGGTCATTCCAGGTGCCCCAGCATGTCCCTGCCTTTTGTGCTTCTAAAACTGGGAGCAGCCATGCACACCCCACAGCTCCTGGATCATGTCTGGGTGCCACTCTAAAGCCCTTTCCTGGCTGCTACTGTTCTGTGAATTTTTTCCATCCCTGGCACAGGAGGCTTTTGCACTCTGGTAGTATATAAATTTCCAGGAACCAGCTTATGGAGGCTCCCTTCCCCTTCTGTTTATCTTCTGATATCTTCCTGCAGATTCACAACTCTGCCCTTTCTACCTGGTGACAGGCAGTGTTTTTCTGCTTATAGAGACCCAGATATATATTCTTACATCTCAGGCTTATTTTGTAGATGTTCAGAATGATTTGTTAGATATCTAGCTAAATACAGGGGGCTGGTTGAAACGCAGTCCCCTACTCCTCTGCCATCTTGCCTCTCCTGAGATTAATATTTTTAATTATTATTTTTATGGCTGTCATATGCATTTATCATAATGTTTTATTTTTTTTAATTTTTCTCTTTTAATGATAAAATGAATACATGGCCTTAATAACCATTTAAACACATACCAAAGTCTAATAAAGTTTAACATTATTTTCCCTTCTCTGTCACTCCTGTGCTCTGTGAGATAATCAGTATAATTGTGGTATGCCTATTTCCATACTTATGTTCATATAAGCATATATACAGATAAGGCTTTTTAAAAACTTTTTTACTTACAAAATTATACCAAACATATTACTCTGTAACTTGTTTTTTTTTTTAACTTAATTTATCATAAGTAACTCTCTAGATGAGGAATACAGAATCTAACTATAATTCCTTATATCAATCAGGGTTCAACCAGAGAAGCATAACTCATAGACAATGTATTATTAAGAGATTTATTCTAGGAATTGGCTGATGGGATTACAAAACCTGGCTAAGCAACTCCAATATCTATGGAGCAGGCAGTCAACTGCAAGATCAAGGGCAGGCTCAAACTCATGGGCATAGTCCAAAGCTGTCATCTATAGAGGATCATGAGAAGGTTGAGACTCTGCATACATGGGCTTAAGCTGAGAGAGAATTTCTTCTCCTTTGTGGGGAGACCTCTACCCTGTTTTTTATGTGATAAAAACACCGAGAACTCTATACTTTTAACACATTTTTAAGTGCATAATATAGTAATATTAATCATAGGCTCAGTGTTATACAGCAGATCTACAGAACTTATTCATACCTTGTATAAATGGAACTAGAGAGTTTTGATAGGATTGCTTTGAATTTGTATATCAACTTCACCAGGATGGTTATTTTAACAATATTAAGTCTTCCAGTATAAAAACAAAGAAGCAAAACAAAACAAAACAAAAACAACAAAAAACTAAAGACCAGTATCACCAATGAACACACATGAAACTATCTTTGATAAGACAGCAACAGGGGCACCTGGGTGGCTCAGTGGGTTAAGGCCTCTGCCTTTGGCTCAGGTAATGATCCCAGCATCCTGGGATCAAGCCCCACATCGGGCTCTCCGCACAGCTGGGAGCCTGCTTCCCTTCCTCTCTCTCTGCCTTCCTCTCTGCCTACTTGTGATCTCTGTCAAATAAATAAATAAAATATTAAAAAAAAAACAGCAACAAACAGAATTCAGCAGCACCATGAAAGATCATACTCCATGACCAAGTCATATTTGTCCCTGGGATACAATGATGGCTTAACATGCAAATCTTTTAATGTGATATAATTAAATGAAAGATAGAAATCACATCATCATATCTATAAATGCAGAAAAAAGGATTTGACACAATTTATCATTTTTTCCTGATAAAAAACTCATATCAAACTCTGTATAGAAGGAATTTACCTGGACGTAATAAATACTATCTATGAAAAGGCCTACAGCTAACATCATACTCATAGGGGAATAACTAAAAGCTTTTTCTCATAGATCAATGACAAGAAAAGGATGCACATTTTCACCACTTCTATTCAGCATAATAGTGGAAGTCCTAGCGAGAGAAAATTAGGCAAGAAAAAAAAAAGGCATCCAAATGGGAAAGGAAGAAGTAAAATTATTTCTGTTTGTAGATGCCATTATTTTATATATAGAAAACCTTAAAGACTCCACAGGAAAAAAAAAAAGCTTTTCTATCTAATAAATGAATTCAGTAGAGTTGAAGGGTACAAAATCAACATACAAAAATCAGTTGTGTTTCTATAAACTAACAATGAACTATCTGAAAAATAAATGAAGCAAACAGTCCCAATTATAATCACATCAAAATGGATGTGATTATACTTAGGAATAAACCAAGGAAGTGAGAGACCATACACCAAAAACTATAAAATCTTGCTGAAAGAAATTAAAGAACACATAAATAAATAGACAATATTGTTAAAATGTCCATTTTACCCAATGTTAGCTATAGATTTAATGTGAACTTATCAAAATTCTAATGGTATTTTTTTACCAAAATAGAATTAGCAATCCTAAAATTCATGTGGAACCACAAAAGACCCATCATAGCTAAAGATATTTGAGAGAGGAGAACAAAGCTGAAGGTATCATGTGAAAATATATTACAAATCTACATGAATTAAAACACTATGGTACTGGCATAAATATAGGACATAGGCCAATGGAATAAGATAGAGAGCTTTGAAATAAACCCACACATATACAGTTAATGTATTTTTTGCAATAGTACCAAGAATACACAATTGGGAAAGGAGTTTTCTTCAATAAATGGTGCTGGGAAAACTGGACATCCACATGCAAAAAAATGAAATTGAATTCCTACATTATACCATACATGAAAATTAACTCAAAATGTTTCAAAGACATGATTGTATGACCCAAAACTGTGAAACTCCTAGAAGAAAACATAGGGAAAGAGCTTCTTGGCATTGATCTTGGTAATGATTTTTTTGGATATGATACCAGAAGCACAGTCAACAAAACAAAACTACAGAAAAATAAAATGCTTTTGCACAGCAAAGGAACAGAATGAAAAGGCAACCTATGGCATACGAAATATTTGCAAATTATATATTTGATAGAAGGTTAATTTCCAAAATATATAAGGAACTCTTACAACTCAATAGCAAAATATCAAATAACTTAATTTTAAAAATGGACAAAGGACTTAAATAGATATTTCTGTTCCTTCATTACTTTTTGCTATTGATTTTTTTCTTCCTTTTGAGACTTAAAAAAATCTTATTGTAATCTCTTACCTTTAGACTCATTAATTCCTTGTCTATGTATTTGCTTGTGGTTGAGAAATAGTTTTCCACTTCACACCATACTTTATTCATCCATTCTTCATTTAGCAACTTCTTAACTCATGTTCTCATTTTTTTGCCTTTGTTTACTATGAAATGCATTGCTATAGCTAAATATTTGTTCAAGTGCTCACCATTTATTTATTTATTTGCTTTTCAAGACTTTTGCTATATCTTGCCAAAATTACCCTTTCAGAAAAGTTGTACTAATTTTACATTTAAGAAAGGTCTATGTTTTTATAACAGAATCATGTATTTTTATGTTATAGGCTTTGAAATTTCTGAAAACCAGAAGAGGCAGGCTGCAATGACTGTGAGAAAAGTCCCTAAACAAAAAGGTAAAGCTGCCTATAACCACCACCACCCCAGCAGCCCCACTTACTCTCTTGGTGAGACTGGGAAGCCATAAACTATGTGAATTGCATATCCGTAGGTTTGTTTCCAGGCTGACGTTCACTTAGTGTGTTGGTGAGTGTTTGGGTTTCCAGGTGTCCCTGATGAGAGGTGGCAAATGGTCTTAAAGACATAAGGCTTAAGAGTAAATACTGTAAGGTAGTTAGGTCCAAATCTATTTCTTTTCCTTTTTACATAAATAAAAGAGAGAGGAAAAACTAAACTTTATTCACAATTTAGAGACAGACCATAATTGTAAATTTTATTAATAAGTATATTTGGAATATGTATATGATTTTCTTTCATTTGCTTGTGGGCACTTTCAAGATTAGGAGTCTCAAATCAGAATGGAGAACTTCATACTGAACCAAGACAGAAGATTAAGATATTCATTTTCTTTCTCTGAGCCATAAACTAAAGTACTTTAAAAAGGGAGTACTTCACCTGGGAGGCTCAGTCTGTTGATTGTCTTACTCTTGATTTTGGCTCAGGTCATGATCCTCAGGTCTTAAGATCGAGCCCCACATTGGGCTCCATACTGGGTTTGGAGCCTGCTTGAAATACTCTGTCCCTCTCTCTCTGACCCTCCCTTCCCACCCTACCCCTATGTGCCCCCACACTAGCGCTCTCTCTCTCTAAAAAAAAAAAAAAGGAAAATACCTTAATACCTTAAGAATCAATTTTATTATCAAATGAAGCTTTATTTTCTCATTTTTTATGAACTAGACATAATTAAAATGCTTAGTTGAACAAAAGAAAGTAATTCATGAAGTCTCTTCAGTACCAGTCATTTTATTTTATGTAAGTTCTTTAATTTTATCTTTATGCTACTTCTGAAAAGGAAGGATTATTAGCCTCATTTTCAGATGACAAAACAAGATCTTTGGGGTGAAGTGATTGTGAACTTAACTCATCTTGATTTTAAGTACACTGTTCTTACCTCACTATCTCAGGGTTCTGCAGGCTCTCTGTGCTGGGAAAGAACAGCTCACTTTTTTGTCTCACCTCAATTACTGACAGTTGCTTCTGTTACTGACCATCACTGTCATTTTCCCCATGTGTAGGTGATCTTAATGAGACCTCACTTTCCCCAGGCCCTTCCTCTGCTTTCTCAGTAGTCTCTTTAGTTCAGAATGAGTCACCATACAAAATGATTAGATTCAAGTTGCCTGAAATTCCAGTGACCACATAAAGCACCCTTAATTATTGCCGAATGAAACTCCTTTCCACTAAGGAAGCTGTGTGCCTGTGAATATCTGATCTCCAATTAAACAGCGCACCTAGCTGGGGCCCCTCTGGCTAGACATGTCTTTATTTTAACTGTTATTGTTTCTTGCCCTTGGGAGGCACTCACCAGCTCTTTCTCTCATCATGGAAATGTGATTATCTTCAGAAAGGGAATTAAAGGCAATCACTCCTAACCTCCTGGGAATGAAAACATGAGAAATAGTGTTGGAAAGCTATCTGGAGTTAATGTCAGTGGAGATATGATCTGGATGACTAGGGAAGCCCTATGAGAGACTGTGCTCCTTCCTTAGACATAGATATAAGCAGAACAGAATCCCAGCCAGTTGGGGAATCCTCAAGCTATAAAGAGGCTACTGTCCTAATGGCTTCCTGTTTCCTGGAGGCTCTTAAACCTTGAGCTTCTCTTACTCTGACCCCCTCCACCGTCCTCACCACACTGACATTCATGATGGGATGGGACACATTTACCTCAATTCAGACTCCCACAAGCCTACCTGAGGCTGGCTATGTGTGTGTGTGTGTGTGTGTGTGTGTGTGTGTGTGTGTGTGTTGTGTTTTTTGTTGTTTATTTTTTTGTTTGTTTGCTTTCACTATGAACTCTTAAAGCACAAGAACAACCATAAAACAATAAATCGGAAAATAATCTAGCTCACTCATACCAAGCTTTTGTGTCAGGTTCCTTTTCCACCTGTCTAGTCACAAGGCTATTCCTTTCAGGTCCTCTCTTACTCCCCAGTATCTAAACATTGGTTCACATGGGCAACTTTCCACCTTAAACGATTCTAAAGTTTTCAAACTCATTTATTTTCAAACCTTGCAAAATTCCTACAAATCTCCTTCTTTATTTCTATTTCTAGTTTTCAAGACTCTCCTAGTCCAGGACTATAATGACTGATATATTTTGAGACTCAAGGTAACTACACATGTGGAAACAATTGTCAAACCTAGGAATTCAATAGTTTTGTACATGGGAAGAACAAGAAGGGAATTCTTCCAGATACCCATAAAAGCCAGTTTCTTTAACCCTTCCAGTGACCGCTTCCTGGAAGTGATGGGAACATTGTTGTTAACATTTCTCTAAGGCAGATGTAATTGCATAGGAAATTATTCTAGTGTTCTCTTCTGACCTCATCTATAATGCCATGGGTCCTTATCAACTCCTCTGGAGGAGGGGAAGTCTATCTGTAAGATAAGCAAAGAGGACAAAGCCTAGCTCCAAGGAAGGCATTTTTACTTTATGTTTACCTTTTATACTGTCTTAGTTTTAAGAACTGATGTATAACATATTGGAATTTTAATACTAATTGCTAGTCTATCAACCCATTTCAGTCTGTCATCATGGAGCTACATAGGGCCATGAGCAAAGATCCCATCTCCAGAGGCTATAGGACCATCTCAAAAATCAAATGAACATCCTAAAGTAACTAAAATAATCTTGAAAAAGAAGAGTAAAGTTGGGGTGCTCAGTCTATACTGATTTTGACACAAATTATATGGGTACAATAACCAAGACAGTGTGGTATTGGGAGAAGGATAGACATATTGTATTAGTGGAAGAGAACAGAGAAACCAGAAATAGACCTATACAAATATACCCAAGTAATTTTTGATAAAGATGCAGAAGAAATTTAGTGGAGGAAGGGTAGTCTTTTTAACAGATGCTGCCTCAGCCATAGATCAAAAATAAATTTCAACCTAAACTCATACCTTACAAAAATGAACTCAAAATACATAATGGGCTTAAATTTAAAGCTACAAAACTTTTTTTTTTAAGGAGAAAATCTTCATCTAGGGCTAGACAAAGAAGTTCTTAGACTTCATAACAAAAGCTTGAACCATGAAATGAAAAATTGATAAAATGGACCTCATCAAAATAGACATTTTTCCTCTATGAAAGATCACATGAAGAGGAGGAAAAGACAAGTTATAGGCTAGGAAAAATATTTGCAAACCATGTATCTGAGAAAAACACTATTATCTAGAATATATAAAAAACTATCAAAACTCAACAGTAAAAAAAAATACACACTCCAATTAGAAAATGGGCAAAAGATGGATATTTTACTGCAGAGGTTTATATGGATGACAGTTAAGCACATGAAAAGGTGTTCAACACTATTAGTCATTGGAGAAATGCAAATGAAAACAACAATGAGATGCCACTATATACCTCTTAAAAGGGCTAAAATAAAAAATAGTGACAACACCAAAAGTTTTAGAGAAGTTTTAGAGATGTTTTAGAGTTTAGCAAAGTTTTAGAGAAGCTCAATCATTTATACCTTGCTGGTGAGAATCCTAAATGGTAGAGCCACTCTGGAAAATAGTAAGATGGTTTCTTAAGACACAAAACATACCACTACCATATAACCCAGAAAGTATACCTGGGTAGTTGTCCCAGAGAAATGAAAAATTACTTTTACAAAAAAACAAAAAACAAACAAACAAACAAAAAACCTCTATATGTTAAATAATTTGAATTTAAATAAAATCTTGGAGGAAAAAAAACTCTAAACAAATGTTTATAGCAGCTTTGTTCATGATAGCCCAATGTGGAAAGATCCCAGATGTCTTTCAGTGCGTGAGTAATTATGGAATATCCATACCATGGAGTATTACTCATGAATAAAATGAGCCAGCTATTGGTACATGCAACAACTTGGGTGAATATCCAAAGAATTACGCTGAGTGAGAAAAGCCAATCCCCAAAAGTCTCATATGGTATGATTCCATTTATATAACGTTCTTGAAACATTGTCATTTACTAATGGGGAACAGATTAGTGATTGCCAATGGTTAAGGGGGAGTGGAGAGGTCAGAAGAGAAATAAGTGTGGTTATGGAAGAGTAACTAGTGATTTCCTGATACAGAAATGTCCTATCTCTTTTCTGTGTCCTGTAACAATGTTAATATCCTAGCTGTAATATTGTACTACAGTTTTGCAAAATGTTATCATGGAAGAAATTGAGCAAAAGCTGCAAAGCATATCTCTGTATTGTTTCTTACAACTGCATGTAAACCTGCAATACTTTCAAAATAAAAAGCTTAATTGAGAAATTAAAATGAACACCTCCCAGACTTTCTCCCTAGCATTCTCATATCAGTTGTTGGCACCCAGTACACTCATATTTCTGACACTCACCACCTTTGAAAATTGCCTGTTAGAGGACATCATCAAAATGGCAGAATAATTTTCTACTGTCTTCCCCCTAAAAAAAAAATGATTTTGACAGTCACCCACAGATGAGTGTGCTTTTGTGAAAGTTCAGAAGTCCAGCAGAAAAGTTCCAGACTACCCATGGAGAAAAAAAAAAAAAAAAAAAAAACACGCAAACAACCTTGATTAGATGCATAGGAAAAAAGGTCAGTCAATAAAGACTAGAGGAAGTGAATGCTTTTTCAAATGCAAAGACAGCAACCCAAGACTACAAGGAACATGAAAAATTAAGGAAACTTGATATTACCAAAGGAACGCATTTTTTTATAAACGAACCCCCCAAAGATACGGAGATATGCAATTTTTTCCAGTAAACATTTCAAAATAGTTTTTTAAAGGAAGTTCAGTGTGCTATAAGAAAGCATAGAGAGACAATTCAACAAATTCAGGAAAACAGTACACAAAACAAGAAATTTAACAGAGACTAAAAATCACAAGAACCAAACAGAAATTATAGAGCTGAAGAATACAATGAATGAAATGGAAAAAAAAAAAAAAGCATTAGAGAACATCAACAACAGACTCAAACAAGCAGAAGAATGAATTTCTGGAGTCAAAGATAGGTCATTTGAAATTGTCCAGAGTAGAACAAAGAAAAAAGAATTTAAAAAAGTGAAAAAAGCTGATGTGAGTTATGGGATAAAAGTAAGAGAAGCATTCCATAAAATATTGGACTCCCAGGAGAAGAAAAGAGGGAGAAAGCTTGTTTAAAGAAGTAACAGCTGAGGAATCTCCAATTCTGGATAGGTATTTGAATATTCAGCTTCATGAAGTTCACTGGTTTCCAAACAATTTCAACCCATATGTTCTTCAAGATAACACTATAAAACTGTACAAAATCAAAGACAAAGAGGAAAGATTAAAAGCAGCAAGAGAAAAAATCCTCATATACAAGGGAACCCACATAAGACTATCCAAAGATTTCTCAGCAGGAACTTAGCAGACTAGGAAAGAGTGGGATGTTTTTTCAAAGTTTTAAAAAAAGAAAACTGTCAACCAAGAATACTATACCCAGGGAAGTTTAGAAATGAAGAAAGAGAAAGACTTTCCCAGAGAGAAGGAGAGATTGAGAGAGAGCGAGAGCTAGATATTGAGAGAGAGAGAGTTCATTACCACTAGACTTATCTTACAAGAAATGCTGAAAAGAATTTTTCAAGTGAAATGAAAGGGTGCCAGTAGTAACATACAGATATAAACACACAGGTAAAGAAAGTATTTTATTCAGAATACTCTAATTAATATAATCTAATATTGAGGTATGTTAATTACTTATATTTATATTTATAAGGATAAAGTATGAAATGATTAAATGATTAAAATGATTAAAATAACTGTAACTACAATAATTTATTAATGAATAACAATAAAAAGATGTAAATTGTGGCATCAAAAATGTAGTATGTGGGGTTGGGGAGTAAAATGGTAGTTTTATTATGTATCCAAAGTTAGTTTGTTATCAGCATAAAATGGACTAGGGTAACTCTAAGGTGTTTTATGTAAGCCTCATTGTAACAACAAAGCAAGCACTTAACAGTAGATACACACACACAAAAGAGGTTAATCAAATCATACCAGTTAGGAAAACCATTGACTCGTAAAGGAAGATAGGAAGAGAGGAAGAAAAGAACAAAAAAAAAATTGCAAAACAGAAAGTAATTAATAAGATGACAATAGTAAGTCCTTACCTATCAATAATTACTTTATTATTTCTCTAGTTTTTTTTAAAGATTTTATTTATTTATTTGACAGAGATCACAAGTAGGCAGAGAGGCAGGCAGAGAGGGAGGAAGGGAAGCAGACTCCCTGCTGAGCAGAGAGCCTGATGTGGGGCTTAATCCCAGGACCCCGGGATCATGACCAGAGCGAAAGGCAGAGGTTTTAATCCACTGAGCCACCCAGGTGCCCCTCTAGTTTATTTTTTATTTAAATTCAAGTTAGTTACCATGTAGTGTAGTACTAGTTTCAAGAGTAAAATTTAGGGTTGTTGGTTTATGGACATTGGGGAGGGTATGTGCTATGGTGAGTGCTGTGAAATGTGTAAGCCTGGTGATTCACAGACCTATAACCCTGGGGCAAAGAATACATTATATTAATAAAAATAATTTAGAAAAGAGTAAAATTTAGTGATTTATCACTTACATATAATACCCAGTGCTCATTCCAATAAGTGCCTTCTTTAATGTCCATCACCCATTTAGCCCATTTGCCCCCCCACCAAGCATGTAAATGAATTCAGTTGTCTTATCAATGTGCATAGAATGGCTGAATAGATAAAAATACCAGACACAACTATACACTATCTACAAAGGACTAAGTTCATCTTTAAGGATACACATAGCCTCAAAGTTAAGGGATAGAAAAAGATATTCCATACAAGTGGAAACCAAAAATAGAGCAAGGGTATTTATCTGATACTTATAACAGATAAATAGACTATAAGTAAAAAACATCACAAGAGACAAAGAAGGTCATTGTACAACGATAAAGGGTTGATTCATCAAGATATAATATGTATGTACCCAGAACATGAATATATGTTATAACTATATATGCACCCAATATGGAGTACCTAAATATATTAAGCAAATACTAACATATCTGAAGGAAGAAATAAAAAGATAATAATAGCAACAGTTGATAGATCACCTAGACAAAAAATGATGAAGAAAACATTGGACTGGAAATATATTTAGACCAAATGGACCTAAGAGACATATAAGGAACGTGCCATCCAATAGCAGCAGCTATTTTCTCAATACAAGTGGAACATGCTCTACAATAGTATGTGTTAGGTCACAAAACAAGTCTTACAAATTTAAGAAGACTGAAATTAGATCAAGTATCACTCAACCACAATGGTGTGAAACTAGAAATCAACAGGAGGAAAACTGGAAAGTTCACAAATATGTGGAAATTAAACAACACACTCCTGAACAACCAGTGAGTTAAAGAAGAAATCAAAAGGGAAATTTTAAAAAAATAGTCTTGAGATAAATGTAAATGAGAACACAACAAACCAAGTTATTGGATGTAGCAAAATCAGTTCTAGGAGGGAAGTTAATGGCCATAATGCTTGCACAAAGAAAAAAATCAAATAACGTAAATTTACACTTCAAGGAACAAGCAAAACAAGAAGGTTTAAGTCCAATGTTGGCAGGAAAAAGGAAATAACAAAGATCAGAGGAGAAGTAGAGACCATAAAAACAATAGAAAAGATCAATTAAATCAAGAGTTTGTTTTCAAAAAGATAAGCAAAATTGACAAAACTTTAGCTAGACTAAGAAAGAGGGAGAGAAATAAAATCAGAAATTAAACAGATGTTACATATGATACCACAGAAATGGAATCATGAGAGTGGTTCTGTGAACAAGTACATACTAACAAATTGGATGACCTAGAAGAAATGAATAATTTCAAAAAATACATACAATGTATCAAGATTGAATTACAAAGAAAGAACATATTAAAAATGAGCAAAAAAGATTGAATTAGTAAGCAACAAAGAAAAGCCCAAGAATAAATAGTTTCTCTGGTCAATTGTACAAGGAATTTAAAGAATGTCGATCCTTCTCAAACTCTTCAAAAAAAATTGAAAAGAAGGGAATACCCCCAAACTCATTTTATGAGACCAGCATTACACTGATACCAAATCCAAATAAGGATTATATAGGAAAAGAAACCCAAAGGATAATATTCCTAATGCAAAATTTCTTAGCAAAATACTAGCTAACCAAATACATTAAAAGGATCATACAGCATCATCAACTGGGATTCATTATTGAGGTGCAAGATGTTAATACACCACATTAATAGGAAGATAAAAATAATTTAATCATCTCAATAGATTCTGAAAAAGCATATACTTTCATGATAAAAACTCTCATCAAATTAGGTATAGAAGGATCTATGTCAACATAATATAGACAATACATGGCAAATCCACAGCCAACATCATATTTAATGGTGAAAGTTTGAAAACTGTTTTTCTAATATAAGATCACAGTTGTGCCCTATCTCAGTAGTCCTATGCAACATAATACTAGAAGTCTTAAGCAGAGAGCAGTCATGCAAAAGAAAGAAGGAAACTATATCCAAATCAGAAAGGAGGAAGTAAAATTGTTTCTGTTTGATGATGACAAGATTTTATGTATTTAAGAGCATCTATAAAACACCCACAGCTACCACCATGCTTAGTGATGAGAAACTGATGTTTTTCCGCTAAGATCAGGAGCAAAGCAATGATGCCCAGTCTCCTCACCTCTATTTGCTATTGTTCTGGGGGTTCTGGCCAAGGCAATTAGGCAAGAAGCAGAAACAAAAGGTGTTCAGTTTGGAAAGGAAGAGGTAAAATGTACCTCTATTTGCAAATAACACAATCTTACATATAGAAAACCCTACAGAACACACACACACACACACACATCACTATTAGACTTAATTAATGAATTCAGCAAAGTTGTAGGATATAAGATCAATATATAAAAATTAATTCTATTTCTACACAAATTAAAAATCTTGAAATTAAGAAAATCCATTTACAGTATTAACAAAATATTTAGCAATAAATTTAATAAAACAAGTACAAAACTTATTCTCTGCACACTAAAAGACATTGTTAAAAGATATTTTAAAAGTTCTATATAGCAAAACATTTTATGTTCATGAATTATAAGACTTAATGTTGCTAAAATGGCAATATTCTGCAAATTGATCTATAGATTCAAAATAATATCTCAATCACAGTCAACTTCTTTGTAGAGACTAACCAGCTGATTATTTTTAGTTTACTTTTTGAGTATTGTTCACACACAATGTTACATTCATTTCAGGTGTACAACATAGTGATTCAATTTCTCTATACATTATGTTGTGCTCACCACAAGTGTAGCTGCCACCTGTCACCATACAATTCTATTATAATATAATTTACTGTATTCATTATTCTGTGCCATGATTTATTCTTTCCATAACTGGAATGCTGTATCTCCCACTTCCCTTTATGCAGTTGCCTACCCCACTTTCCTCTGACAACCATCATTTCTCTGTATGTACAGGTCTGAATCTGCTTTTTGTTTGTTTGCTCATTTGGTTTGTTTTTAGATTCCACATAAGAGTAAAATTGTATGGTATTTGTCTTTCCCAGTCTGACTTAATTCACTTAGCATAATACCCTCTAGGTTTACCCATGTTATTGCAAATGAGAAGATCTCATCCATTTTTATGGTTGTGTAATATTCCATCATATATATATATATACATATATATATATATATATATATATATATAACTTTATATACATCTTCTTTATCCATTCTTCTACTGATGGACATTTAGGTTGCTTCCAAATCTTGGATATTGTAAATAGTATTGCACTAAACATAGGGATGTATGC
Source organism: Lontra canadensis (assembly GCF_010015895.1). Lineage (NCBI taxonomy): Eukaryota > Metazoa > Chordata > Mammalia > Carnivora > Mustelidae > Lontra > Lontra canadensis. The sequence goes on along the minus strand of NW_022631201.1, from coordinate 361,573 downwards.
ATATATCTTTTTGAATTAGTGTTTTTTTTTTCCATTGGTTTAACATCCAATAATTGGGTAATATAATATTTCTGTTTTGAATTTTTTGAGGACATTCCATACTGTTTTCCACAGTCATTGTATCAATTTACATTTCTATCAACAGGGCATAAGGGTTCCTTTCTCTACATCCTTGTCAGCACTTGTTTTTGTCTTTTTTATTTTAGCCATCCTGACAGCTGTAAAGTGATACCTCATAGTGGTTTTTATTTGCATTTCCCTGATGATCAGTGATGTTGAGCATCTCTTAATGTGTCTGTTGGCCATCTGCATATGTTCTTCAGAAAAACTGACAAGCTGATTTTAAAATTCATATGGAATTGCAAGGGAACCAGAATGTCTAAAACAATCTTGAAAAGGAAGAACAAAGCAGGAGGACTCACATCCTGATTTCAGAGTGTGGTCCTTACTCCAACATCATCAGTAACATGTAAGAATGTATTAGAAGCATAAATTATCAGGATCTTCCCCAGACCTACTATGGGTGATTCTGATACAGGTTCAAGTTTGAGAATCATAACTGGCCTAGACTGAAAATTAGATTAACTATACAAGATGAATTTGATTTACTTTTTCACCTCCCCATTTTCTGGATACTTATTAATTTCTTAATTCATAGAAGATAAAACATATTGATGGAGAGGATATATAAAACCTTATTTCCTAATTAGAAGGAACTTCCTTTCCACTTTCCACTTTGTATTTATCTGTTCCAACCAGTCATTTTGAATGGGACCATTGGCTGGTCTAACTTGATTGCACTTGATACTTATTTGTCTAATGACTTGTTGCTACTGGTAAAATCTTTAGCACACAAAAGTGAACATTTAGAATACAGTATGAATAAATGTTTTGAACAGAGATTAAGTTTCATTATGCCTGGCATGGTGTGATTTATAGCTCTGATTTTAGTTTGAAGACTCAGAGAAGGCATATAGGTTTCAGAAGGTAAAGAAAGAAAGGGCAAAGTTGGTAGGAAATATATTCCACATCTGGCAGATTAAGACAAGAGAGCTAAATTAGTCAGAAGTTTTATAGCAAGGAGAACAGAAGAGTATAGTGCTCAAGCATAATTAAACTGTAGATCCTTCACTGGGGAAGAAGAGGGCTAGGGAACAGCAGGGCTGGCAGAAGGTCTGGACAGAAGAGACCAGGAATTGGAGGGAACTCTGTGGGAAAAGCCCAGAGGGCAAATCAGGGCTAAGGGCTCAGACCTAAGGACCAGTGGCATGGACTACTAAAGGGCTGGAGTTGGCACTCACGGAAAAAAAAGAAGAAGAAGAAGAAAAAAAAAGGATTTTGTATGTAGAAAATCCTAAAGACTCTACAAAAAAAAAAAAAAACCTGTTAGATTTAATCAATGAATTCAGTAAGATTTCAGGATGCAAAACCAACATACAAAACTCGGTAGTATCTATAAACCAAAAATGAATTATTCAAAAAACAATATAAAACAATCCATTTATAATAGTATCAAAAATTATAAAATACTTAGGAATAAATCTAGCCAAGGAGGTGAAAGATGTATTCACTGAAAACTCTAACACATTTATGAAAAAAAAATTAAAAAACAAAAATGGAAAGTATCCTATGCTTTTAGATTACAAGAATTAATATTGTTAAAAAATCTGCACACCCCAAACCATCTATAGGTTCTGTGCATTTCCTATCAAGATTCAAATGACATTTTTTATAGAAATTAAAAAAAAATAATTCTAAAGATTGTATGGAACCATAAAAGACCCTGAATAGCCAAAACAATCTTGAGGAAGAACAAAGCTGGAACCATCACACTTTCAGACTTCAAGTTATATTACAGGGGTACTTGGGTGGCTCAGTCAGTTAAGTGTCTGCTTTCTGCTCAGATCATGATCTCAGGGTCCTGGGACTGAGCCCTGCATCTGGCTCCCTGCTCAGTAAGGAATTTGCTTCTCCCTCTCCCTCTGCAGCTCCCCCTGCTTGTGATCTCCTGCTCTCTGTCTGTCAAGTAAATAAATAAAACCTTTAAAAAAAAAAGCTGTATTGCAAAACTATGATTATCAAACAGTTTAGCACTGGGAAAAATACAGATGTGCAGACCAATAGAAAATAATTTAGATCCCAGAAATAAACCCATGCATATACAATCAAGTAAAAATTGACAAGGGAGCCAAGAATAGTCAAAAAAGGAGGACAGTCTCTTCAATAAGTGGCTCTAGGGAAATTAGATACTCGGATACAAAAGGATGAACTAGACCCCTATGTTATATCACTCAAATGGTTATAAAACAACATGGGAAAAAAATCTTTTTGACATTGGTTTTGACAATGAATTATTGGACATGGCACGTAAAGCACAAGTAACAAAAGAAAATCAAGTGAGATCACATCACATTTAAAGGTTCTGCACAACAAAAATGAACAAAATAAAAAAAGCAACCTCTGGAATGGGAAAAATATTTGCAAACTACATATGTGATAAGGGGTTAATATCCAAAATATTAAAGGGACCTATACTACTCAATAGTAAAAACCCCATGAATAACTTAATTTAAAAAGAGGCAAAGGACCTGAATAGATACTTTTCCAAAGAAAATATTCAAATGGCCACTAAGTACATGAAAAGGTACACAACATTACATTAATCATCAGGAAATTTAAATAAGCACAATGAGATATCTCTTCACACATATTAGAATGGCTATCAAAAGACAAGCAATACCAATTAGAATAGTCAAAATTAAAAAGGCAGGAAACAAGTGTTGGAGAGGATGTGGAGAAAGGGGAACCCTCTTACACTGTAGGTGGGAATGCAAGTTGTTGCAGCCACTTTGGAAAACAGTGTGGAGATTCCTCAAAAAAATTAAAAATAGAGCTACCCTATGACCCTACAATTGCACTACTGGGTATTTACCCCAAAGATACAGATGTAGTGAAAAGAAGGGCCATACGTACCCCAATGTTCCTAACAGCAATGGCCACAGTCACCAAACTGGAAAGAGCCAAGATGCCCTCCAAGAGACGAATGGATAAAGATATGGTCCATACATACAATGGAATATTACACAGCCATGAAAAAGGATGAAAACCAAACTTTTGTATCAACGTAGGCAGGACTGGAGGAGATTATGCTGAATGAAATAAGTCAAGCAGAGAAAGTCAATTATCATATGGTTTCATTAACTTGTGGAACACAAGGAATGGCGTGGAGGATATTAGGTGAAGGAAGGGAAAAATGAAGGGGGGAATCAGAAGGGGAGATGAATAATGAAGACTGTGGACTCTGAGAAACAATCTGATGGTTTTAGCAGGGAGGGAGTGGGTGGATGGTTTGACCCAGTGATGGGTATTAAGGAGGGCGCATTTTGCATGGAGCACTGGGTGTGGTGCATAAACAATGAATCTTGGAACACTGAAAAAATAAAATAAAATTAAGATGTTAAAAAAAAGACAAACAATAAGGATTAACAAGGATATGGAGAGAAAGGAACCCTTGTATACTATAGGATGTAAGTTAGTACAGCCAGTATGGAAAACAGTATGGGAATTCATCAAAAAATTAAAAAAAAAATAGAACTACTGTATGATCCAGCAATTCCAGTTTGGGGTATATATCTAAAGGAAATAAAATCACTGTATCAAAAAAAAAATCTGCTCCCTATGTTCATTGCAACATTATTCACAATAGCCAAGACATGGAAACAACCTAAATGTGGCAAACAAATAGATAAAATAAATGTGAATAAAGTACACACACACACACACACACACACACACAGAATATTATTCATCATAAAAGGAGGAAATTCTGCCTTTTGCCACATCATGAATGAACCTGGAAGATATTATTCTAAGTGAAATAATTTAGAGAAACACAAATACTCTATGATCTCATTTATATGTGGGATGTAATAAAAATCAAACTCATAGAAACAGAACAGATTGGTGGTTGCTTGATGTAGGGGGTATGCAGTGGGAGATATGTGTAAGGGTAGTGTGATGGGGGATATGAGTAAAGGTAGTCAAAGGATACAAAACAATTAAGTTCTATATAGCACTGTCACTAAAGTTAATAATACTGTATTGAAAATTTGAAAGTTTCTAAGAGAGTAGATCTTAAAAGGTCTAATCCAAAGGAAAAATATGTAACTATGTGAGGTGATAGATGTGAAGTAACTTTAACATGGTTATCATTTTGCAGTATCAAACGTATCAACCATCAAATCATTATGTTGTATACCTTAATCATATACAAGGTAATATGTCTATTTTAGCTCAATAAAACTGACAGAAAAAAAATATACAAAATCTGAGCAACCAATAATGACTAAGTAGATTGAATTAGTAATCAAAAACTTCCCAAAAAGAAAAACCTAGGACCAGATGATTTCACTGGTGAATTCCATAAAACATTTAAAGAGAATTAACACCAGTCCTTCTGAAACTCTTCCAAAAACTTGAAAGGAATACTTCCAAGCTCGTTTTATGAGGTTGGGGTTACATTGACATGAATGTTATATAAAAACAATACAAGACAATACAAGCCAATATTTCTGATAAATATAGATGCAAGAAATTCTCAACAAAATACTAGCAAACCAAGTTCAACAGCACATTAAAAGGTTCATACACCAATATCTAGTGGGATTCTTCTCTAGGAAGCAGGGATCATTCAATATATCCAAGTCAAAAAATGTGATACACCACATTAACAGAATATAAGATAAATCACATCTCTACAGATGCAATAAAAGCATCTGAAAAAAATTCAACATATTTTCTTTTTTTTATTAAGTTCAGTTTGCCAACATATAGAAGAACATCATTAGTTTTTGATGTAGTATTCAATGATTCATTAGTTGTGTATAACATTGAGTGCTTATCACATCATATGCCCTCCTTAATGCCCATCACCCTGTTACTGCATCCTCCCACCCACTCCCCTTCTGCAACACTCAGTTTATTTCCAAGAGTCAAGAGTCTCTCGTGGTTTGTCTCCTTCTCTGATTTATTCCCATTCAGTTTTCCCTCCCTAGCCCTATGGTCCTCTGCATTATTCCTTATATTCCACATATAAGTGAAATCATATCAATGTATTTTCATGATAAAAACTCTCAATAAATTTTATATACAAGGAACATACTTAAGCATAATAAATGCCTTATGTAACAAGCTTGCCACTATTAACACTCATGCTCAATGGTAAATGGTTGAATGCTTTTCCTCTAATATCAGGAACAAGACAAGGATGCCAACTCTCACCACTTCTATTCAACATACTGTTGGAAGTCCTACCCAAAGCAATGAGGCAAGAAAAGGGCACGAAAGTCAGAGAGGAAGAAGTAAAATTGTCTCTGTTTACTTGATTTTACATAAGAAAAATCTAAAGACTCTCCTAAGAAATAATGTTTTTTAAAAAGCCAATCTGGAAAAAAAAAAGAATACTAGAATAATAACGGAAGTCAATAATGTTTCAGGATGCAAAATACGAGTACAAGAATCATTTGTGTTTCAGGAAAAGTGAACATTGAAAAGATAAATTAATGTAACAATCCCATTTGCAATAACACAAAATAGGATAAAGTACTTAGGAATACATTTAACCTAGGAGGTTAAACATCTGTAAACTAGGGGCGCCTGGGTGGCTCAGTGGGTTAAAGCCTCTGCCTTTAGCTCAGGTCATGATCCCAGAGTCCTGGGGTCGAGCCCCACATCGGGCTCTCTGCTCGGCAGGGAGCCTGCTTCCTCCTCTCTCTCTCTGCCTGCCTCTCTGCCTACTTGTGATCTCTGTCTGTCAAATAAATAAAATCTTTAAAAAAATCTGTATACTATAAACTATTGCATATTTATAAAAGAAATTGAAGAAAACACAAATAAATGGAATGATATTTCATATTCATGGATTTTAAGCATTAATATTGTGAAAATGCCCTTTCTACCCAAGGTCATCTGTAGATTTATTGTAATCCCTATCTCAAATTCTACGGTATTTTTCACAGAAGTAGATAAATTATAAAATTTATATGGAACCAAAAAAGACCCCAAATAACCAAAGCAATCCTGAGAAAGAACGAAACTGGTGGTGTCACGCTTTCTGATTTCAAACTTCATTCCAACATTATAGTAATCAAAACAATATGGTGCTGGCATAAAACCTGACATATAGATTAATGGGAGAGGATCAGGATCCCAAGTATGAACCATGAACCCATAGTCAGCTAATATTTATCAGGAGGCCAGGAATACTCAGTGGGGAAGGGTAGATCCTTTTATAAGTGGTATTGGGGAAAATTGGATGTTCATGTGCAAAGGAATGTATTAGACCCCTATCTGTATAGACTGCTCAGAAAATTTAACTCAAAATGAATTAAAGACTTAAGTGTAAGGCTGAACCCCATAAAAAATACTAGAAGAAAATATAGGGAAAATACTCCCTGACATGGTTTTAGTAACAAGTTTTTGAATATGACACCAAAAGCAAAAGCAATGGAAAATATAAATACTATATGATATCACCTATATTGGAATCTAAAAACAAAGTTACAGAAATAGAAAGTAGATTGGTGGTTTCCAGGGGCTGAAGATGGGGTAAGTATCAAGATGTTGGTCAAAGGGCACAAACTTTAGTTATAAGATGAAGAATTCTTGGGGTATAATATACAGCATATGGTAAATATAGTTAATATTTTAACTTGGGAATTGCTAAGAGCATAGTTCTTAAAATCTCTTAACACAAATAAAGGTAATTTTCTGAAATGATGGGTATACTAACTAACCTTATTGTAGTAATCATCTTGTAATGTATAGATACATAGATAGATGATAGATAGATGATAGATAGATAGATATTGCACATTGCACACCTGAAACTTACAGAATTTTATGTATCAATTATATCTCAATAAATCTGGAAAACAAAATAACCCAAACAGCAAAATAATACTGGCTTTTAGAAAATAACTCATTGGTTCCTATTGAAGGGCTCAGTATGATACTACTTCTAAGGTAATGAGATCAAGTCATCAAACAAAGGCAAACAAAGAAGTTGCAATGTTGAAATTTCAGACATTGGTTAGCAGATGAGGTAGCTATTTGGGAGCAACAGAGAGGTATTTGTTGCATTCTGAATCATATGCCGTATGCTATTATGTTCTGAATATAGGTTAGGATTGAACTTTAGATTTACCCCTCCCAACACACACACACCCTGGAATCCCCTATTCATGTGAATTTTGAAGTTTGTAAATACTTCTATGAAAGTTGCAGTCTTTGAATTTTTCCCTTTGAAAGGTCACAGATCTATTCCAAGTCTTACTTGTGTTCCATGAATCATGTCTTCTTTGCTTTCTCCCTCATTTACCAATGTTACTTTCATATTAAATATGGCTTCATCACTCTACCCTGGTGTAGAATACTGGACCACTCTTACCTTAGCTTTTAGAAACCCATTTTCCAACCAAAGACATGCTTTGAAGTCAGGGGCTTTTGACACAGGGATAGTTGAAGGGGGAGAAAACCAAATTCCTTTGAAATTAAATGGAAATTGTTGGGTGATTTGCAGGACCAAGTCTGGCATAATGGATCATGATGGCTTGAAAAGAGCTCTTGGGGTGCCTGGGTAGTGCAGTCAGTTGAGCATCCAACTCTTGGTTTTGGCTCAGTTTGTGATCTCATGGCCATGGGATTGAAACCTGCATTGGACTCCCTGCCCTGCTTGGAGTCTGCTTAAGTTTCTCTCTCCTCTCCCTTTCCTTCTGCCCTTCCCCTTGCCCCTGCTCTAGCTTTCTCTCTCTCTCAAATGAATAAATAAATCTTAAAAAAAAGAAAGAGCTCTGAACTGAGAAATCAAAGAATATGGGTTCTATCCCTTGCTTTATGACCTTGGGTATGACATTTCACCCCAGGTCTCAGTATCCTCATCTGTAAAACTACTGGTGACAACACCACAAGATTCTCAGTGATACCTGAGTAAACAGGAAAGAAAGTGTGTGTTGTTCCAAAATCTGTTAAGGAATGCACTTCTTCCTTTGGATGATTTTCAGTTCCTGTTCACACTCTCTAATATAGGCTGCCTTTAACTATCTGCTCAAAGTGGTCACGGGGTAATTTGAGAAGCTCCTTGCTACTTAACTTATACTCTTTCCCTTTGCTCTCCCATCTACTCTAGGTGTCAACTCTGCCCGCTCAGTTCCTCCTTCCTACCCACCACCGCAGGACCCGTTAAACCAGGGCCAGTACCTGGTCCCCGATGGCATCGCTCAGTCACAGGTCTTTGAGTTCACCGAACCCAAGCGCAGCCAGTCACCATTCTGGCAAAACTTCAGCAGGTTAACCCCCTTCAAAAAATAATAACTACAGGGAGGCAGATAATTTTAAAATAAAGTAAATACAATTATATTTATAGATGGACTTTTTTTGGAGAAGCACTGTTGAAATTTATATATATATAAATATATATACAGATATATATATTTATATATAGAGAGACACATATACACACACAGAGACCCTTGAGTACACACACACACACACACACACACACACAGAAGGACCAAAAAAAAGTTTTCTGTTGTTTTGGGGAAGTGAAATCTATAGTTGGTAGGAAGAGGTACCAATGACTTTTAAATATGTGATCCCTTCTTAGAAGTTTTCTGTTTTTACCCGGTCTCCCTCCCCTTTATTTTCAGAAATTGACATTTCTGTGTGTTCCTTTTCTTGTTGAGATAAACTCTTTGCTCCCCTGTGAGTGATTCATTAACTTGTCATTATTACCATAGATGTGTTTATATTGTTTTTTTTTTTCTTTCCTGATGATACTGATGCTGATAACTTTTGAATTTACTTTGATGTGATAGAGTTTGGGAGCACGTAATTTTTTTTTCCCTTTTACTTTTCAATGGGTAAAGGGAAGTTTCACCTTTCTCATCTCCCTCAGCTGACCATCTGTGAATGTTTCTACAGCCCTGCAGTTGCCCCAGACAGCTTTTTCCCTGCATCTTCTGTCCTCAGTCATGCCAGTCTAGACATGCTCTGTTGTGCCCTGTGACATAACTGCTCGATATTTCTATTGCTTTCACTGTGTTTTAGATGTTGTAGAGGGATCAAAACCAAACAGAATCAAGGGAGAGTCAGTATAATAATTCTGGAGAGGACTTCTGTTCAAGGAACATTCTGCATTTGGGCTCTTCTCCTAGAATTGGGGGATCCCATGTTATAGCACTGCTGGGTCATGAGCAATTTTGCATCTGGGGTTTAACTTGAGCCAATTATTCTCTTCTTCAAGCTGCTTTGGTTATGGTGTTCCTTTTAGGCCTCTCCCTCCCCTAACCTAAAAGTTCTGAACTTTAAGCAAAGGGACTGAGACTCTGCTGCCCCAGGGGAGGAATTCAACTGCCTCTAGTACCAAGTAAGCTTAAAGTTGGGGTTCCCCATTGGAATAATTTCAGGGGCCTGGTCATCCCTGCTTCCATTTTCAGATTACAGGCAGCATTTATGGGAGCCTATGAAGGGTCAAGACAGAGCCCATCTGACCAAGATCATTGGCTGCCTTCAAATTATTTACCTGGACAGGATCCAAGGCTGACCATAACCTCTTAAAGGAAAGAACAGGAATGGTCATGGAAAGAGGCAGCCCTAGCCCAAAATATGTACCTGCAGTTCCTACCACTCAAGTTATGTGAGACTTCCCCCATTGTTAACAGATTGCATGGACAGTCTTTCATGATTCCTTTCTTCTCCTCTCCCTGTTGTCCATCTTTTTCCTTTTCTCCTGGCACAGGAAAACTGCTGCTATTAGCATAGTTAAAGAATTAGTCTCATTCTAAGAAGGCCCTATTTCCAACATTGACCCATCCCAGGACATTGGAAACAAGTAAGTGTGGAGCTCAGGGAGACTTCTCTATGGAGAAAATATCTGAGGTAGAGATATTACCCTCAGGCTGATTTTTAGCAGTCTTTAATACTTAGGCAAAATTAACTTCTCCCACTAAGAGGCAGGCTCCCTGTTGGGTGCAGGAGTACCTATTCCTCCTCCTCACATAGCCCTTCAGGTTGACAGACCTTGAACAGCAAAGAGGATGGAGTACAAAGGAATGAGAATGGGCCCTGCTATGGAGAACCACTATAATGAGGAATCTAGAAATTGTGAGTTAGTTCTGGACCCTAGGAGAAAACTTCATCATGAAAGGACCTCAGCTTACTAAGCAGCAGCCATGGCTGCATGAGGCCCTAAGTACGGCTGAACTGATTGCTGCTCTATGCCTGTTGACACAGACCAGGCCCTGCCCAGCCTGGGAATTATTCCTCTGTGGGAATCAAATTACAAGCTGTTTGCTTTCATTCTGCCACATTCAAATTGGACTTGTGGGGTAAGCCAAGGGTAAGCCTGAGCTGGGCAGAGGGCTGGGGCTCGGGACTGGCCACAACTGCTCAGCAAATGATCCAGCTACTGAAGTCCTGCCTTGGCAAGGAACCTGGTATCCAGTGCCTAAGCTACAATGTCTTCCCTGGCAAAGAGCATTATTTCAGTGGCTGTGTAGGCCTCCCTTAAGTATACATTCTTTTCCTACTTTCCATTCTTCTCCACTAGGCTTAACCTTGATGTGTTTCTCCAGGGGCTAGGAGCAAACCAAGAGGGAATGTTTAATCAAGTCCCTGAGCCTACAACATCTCTTAGCCAAGTACCCTTGCCCTCCCTCCATGCCTTTTTCCCCTGAACCTGTGTCCAAGGCTCCAGGATCAGGAATATTACTTCTTGCCATCCACCTCTCATCTACCCAAACCGCTGGCCTCACCAGATGCCAATAACTTGTGAAAACAACCAGAAATCAGTTTACCATTGGTTGGAGTGTTCCCCCAGCCTATGGCAGCAAAGCAGACCAGTGACTAACAGCCCCAAGGGGAGTCCTGTTGTCTGGAATCAGGGTCCAGGTCTATTCTGTGTCCCCACAGCAGTGCTATTCCCCAAGAACTCTGTAATCTCCTCTATGTGTGCATGGCACCCAAGCTCCCCTTTTCTCAACTCAATGAGGCCTGGATTTGCTCTCCAAAAGGCTTTGCTAGTGTGTTTTATGGGCCCTGCTGTAGGATGGTCCTAACACAGAAATCTAACTCTTCTTTTTCTCTCCCTCTTTCCTCTTCTTTCTATGTGTATAACTCTAATGGATTTACAAAGGACAGCAAGAGAGTTCTAAAAATTCTAGTGTGAAGCCGAATAGTGATCTTTTAGTGCTTTGGGGCTGGGGTGGGCTGGGGTGGATGGATGGGTAACAGTGATTTTGATTACCCCTGCTGCTCTGCATTTGCCAGTTATTATTTTGTTTCTTCTGATTGTTTGACCCTGTCAAACAAGTGTCAAAGTTGTGTGTTTAAAAAAATGTTTAACAACAAAACTATGATGTTGTAATGACACAAAGCCTTATGAAAATATTTATGGAGTTCAATAAAAGAAGTAAAAAGACACTTCTAGGCAGAGTCTTCTTTCCTGTGTGTGTGCATTTCACTAATTGCAAAATAAAGGGAATTTTCCTGATGGGGAAAAGCTTATCCCAATCTAGTCTTGGCCTGCCAGCCCTGCTGTTCTGTTGTCAGGCATCTCATGGGCTGCCTGTGACCTTCCATGTCCTTTCTGGAAGATAAGTTTGATCATGTAATCAGGGACACTTAGAGTGTCTTTATACATGGGACAGTTCTTCATGTCACCTGTCCCTTTGATAAGACTTGAGAGCCCATTCCTGACCCCATTCCTTTTCCTTGCAGCTACAAATCCAGTATCTGCCCTGGACACTCATGGGAGCTTAAAAGCTGCTTTTTGAATCTAGCCAGAAGCCATATCATATTCTGGTTCTGTCTCCTTAGAGGTAGACATATTCCTTATCCAACCCCCCAAAGTGAGTGTAGTGACCTTACTGTTGTATTCATCATGGTGTTGCCTGCAAGTCAACACTCCTTGCTGCCTGCAAGGCTCACATGTAGTGTCTTATCCTGCCCATCAGAGATACAATAGTTTGTTCTGACACTGCCTCACCTGCCTGTCTCCAGAGTGACTAAACACTAACTCTAATAAAATGCTTGTATACTGAAAGGGACCAGGTAATTGTTCTAAGCTACAGAGTTAGGAGGAAGAGCAGATATTGTGCCTCTGGGTTAGGGTATGAGCCCTGTCTATTAGGACTAAGGGAAGTCCCTAATCCTGAATTTGGAGAATGTAATTATTAAAACATCTCCCTCGATAAACTTTGCCCTTTCTCTGTTTCTTGGCTCTCTCATAATTTAACCTCTTTTTCTACTGTCCCCACTTTTTCTCTTTTCCATGGGGTCTGCAATCTTTTTTCATCAAATTCAGAACACTCAGTTCTCAGACATCCATTTTCCATCTTGCCAGTTCTCAGTTTCATCAGCTTCCAAAGGTGAATTTCAGTTATGCCCTGCAGAGCAAGAGGACTACCTCTGGTCTGAATATTCCCCGACTACCTTCTGAGGGTCCTAGAATGGAGATTGGGGAGATAAATCCTGGGGAGGTCTTACATTATGGGACGCAGCTGATTATCTCCTAATTTACCTAAAATCAAGCCTTTCTCATCACCGGAAGAATTATTTCTGGAAGCTCCATATGGTCTACATGATCATTCATATTATTTACTACCATAAATAATGGCTCTAATACTTACAAGCTTATTTACTAAGAACATTTACCTACTTGCTGCCCTCAGTTTTGTTAAAAACTACCTATATTCACTGTTGAGAGTGCCACCATATTCATTGATGAAAGTGCCACTTACCTAATTAAGTTTCCAATTTGCCTTTTCTAAGTACTAAATTTCTCCCCTTGACTGAGGACAGAAGGGGCAGTAGATTTAAAGTATTATTTTTAGGGGACTTTCAAAGGGAAGGGCCTTAGCCAATCCCAAGATCATTGTACCAAGGATGATGGTTTATTATTCTACTTTTCCCCAGGATCTTCTGGGAAGCTCAGGGGTGGAGCGAGCTATCTGTGGTGTTCACAGATGGCCAGAACTAAAACAGAGAAATGAGACTCTTCCCAGTTTCCAGGAAAAGCCTCTTCCTAGAATAAGTCTCCCTGACATATCTATATCCTGGGAAGTTTCCCACCAGGTCTGATGTAGGATGCTAATGCATTGTTTATATACAACAGTTGCTCCTATTTTCAATGACCTTTCAATATATAGTGTCTCGTGTAATCCCCTTGACAACCATTTGGTAATGTGGATATTAACGGCATTTAACACAGTAGAAGCCAGAGGTTCATTTAAAGTGACTAGTCAAGGTTCCCCAGCTTGTGAGTATTCATCACGCAAAACTCACCCCCATTCAAACTGATCTTAGAACTACTTACTCTCAGAGTATTGCTGGAGCTGTGTTGGGAAAGCCTGGAATCAAAAATATGAAATGATCTGATACAAATGAATTTCACTCCTGCATTCTCCTTGAGAGCCCTCTTAAGTTTTCTAATACAGACCTCCAACATTTGAATGCAGCCATAGGTTTTTGTCTCTAGTACCAAGAGCAAGTGGGATAAAGACCAAGGCTTCAGCTTACTTCATTACTTTAGTTACTGAGGCCATCACCGTGCTGCTTGGCCCACTTAGCTTTTGCCCCTTTTGGATTTCCTTATTCATGCTGACCTACTCACTACCAGCTCCCAGAGGCTTCTGTCCTAAGATATGGGACTGATGAGGTAGATCTTGTTTGCCCAGGCCCAAGGTAGCAAAATGAAACTTCTTAGCATTACCCCAAGTCCCACCACCTACAAGACTATAGTTAAGCCTGGCCATAGGTAGATTAGATAAACTGGGTTTGCAAAACATTTGAAGAGGGATGTTTGGTGGTAAGATTCATGTCCCCTGGAAGCACACTATTCCAGTATAATCTCTCCCATTTCTGTCTTGGGCTGTGACCTCCTTCTCCAGACATGTCACAGGGACACTATTTTCTCATATAGTTGAGAAAGAGAGGGAGAGAAGGAATGTACATGGGAAGGCAGTAGCCCTGTGTTCTTTAGAACCCTCTGTTATTTCTAGTTAGCTCACCAATAGGTCATTTAAGGTAGCTTCCTAGACAAGGCTATGTTCATCTTCACAGCAAACATGCTTCTCCACAGACTTATCAATCCAGAATCTGTAAACCCTGAATCAGATTCAATCCACATATCCTGATAATGCAATCTGGGCCAGTATACTAGGGATAGTATAGCAGGTACATTAGAGATACCAAGAAGACTAAAGTCTCTCCACAGTCACCCAGAATTTAGTGAGAACATATAAGCATGGGTCATAACAGGGATGGATGGGGGTCTGGAGGCACTCAGAGAATGGAATGGTTAATTCTGATTGAGAAAATCTTTGTAATCAGTCAGGATAAATTTGGTTATGCTGAAGAAACATATATTCCTAAAATCTCAATGGGTTAACATACAGGAGTTTATTTCTTGCCCATGAAAATCTTTCTATAAGTCTAGGTAATTCTCCAAATCAGCTATCTGCTGTATGATAGTACACAGTCTGGCTTGCTTCTGCCTTGTTGCACCTCCATCTTAACACATAATTCCCTAATCACTACAGCTGGAGAAAGAGCCCTAGAGTGTTTCCCATTTACACTTGATTCTCTATCCCTGCTTCCAGTCATAGCCAAAAGGACCAGAACTGATCACATGGCCTCATCCAACTTCAAGGGAACAGGAAACTACAAAAGTCCTGTAAGTTCTGAAGGGCGGGAGAAATAGATATGGATGATTATTGGAAACCTCTACCAAAGTAGGAAAAGTTTAAGCTAGGCCTCAGACAACAGGGACAATTCTACCATGTTGTGAAGGTTAGAGCTACTGAAACGTTAATGAGGCAATCCACACAAGATCATCCTTCTGACACCAATTGCAAGTCCATGGGTCTCCAAGACCACCCTTAGGTTTGATAATTCACTAGAAAGACTCACAGAACTGTTATATTCATGGTTTTTAAAACTTATAGGGTGCAGATTAAAATCAGTTAAGGGAAGAAATCAGGACAAACTCCAAGAAAGTATCATATGGAGAGTTTTAGTTGTCATTTCCCTGTGGACTTTGGAGATTGTTACTTTTTTGGCATTAATATATGACAATTTTCACGGAATTTTGCTAGGAAGAGAAGTCTGCCCAGGCTTCTTGAGATTTTATCAGGTCTCCATCACTGTCCCTGTGACTGATCTCCAGTCTTCTCAATAAATGGGCTGATGCCAGGTAACCCAGAATCTCCCCTAAATCACATCATAGGTGTGGCCCAAAACCCCACCCTAAATCACATTGTTAGACTCTCAGGCAACCCAAGGCTCCCAGTCAAACAAAAACACCCCTATCAGACCCAACATTCCAAAGGCTTAGAGATTACCCAGAAGCTGAGGGTAAAGGCCAGACCTCTCTTTAGGCAAGGACAAAGTCTTTATTTACATATATGTGGAAAATTCATAAGGCAGGAGGTTGAAAAAGGAATTAAAGATATTCTAAGTGAAGAGAATGACATGATTAAAATCCTGGCAGATTAAATCATATGAGTAAAAGATTCCATATTCATCTATTATTCCATCAAATATTTACTGGCATGCCTAGTACTTCCAGGTTCTGAAATATAGAAATTAAACACTGCACCTACTTGCATTGTGCTTGTGAATGATAAACTACCTTCAAGTACAAATTTATCTGTGTGAATTTGGGGGATAAATGAGAGTCTCCAAGCTCTCATAGCAAACCAACCACATGTGGAGCTTCAGCTGGGCCCCTCATAAATGTCCAGCCCCCCAGTCACCAGTTTCCACACCCTTATCTCCTTTTCAGCCTTAGTTAAGGCAACCCACACTCATAAACACACACACACAATGGACTGACTATATATGATTTCATATATAATATCTAGAATCTATATATATAATGTCTAGATTATATATATATATATAGATTATATATAATTTTATAATATCTACAAGATAGAGATCTATCTATCACTTACCTATCTATCTAGAAGGACAGGATTACTACAGGCCTGGGAATTACTGCTTTTCTTACCCTGGGAATAGCCTTTAACCAATGACTGAAGAGGGAAGGTAAAATTACCCTGATTCCTTTGCTCCTCAGATGTAATAATTCAAAAGTGTGTTTGACACTTTTTCCTGGAGCTTTTCCAGAGATTAAATTGCAATTGCCCACTGTAGTAGCTAGTTTAATAACACACCCCTTACTGGCTGTCTTTACTTACATGTATAACTTCCCTTCTCCCCTTACGTTAGAAGATGGGCTTCTTTCAACCAGGAGATCAAAGAAGAACTTAAACAATTCATGGAAACCAATGAGAATGAAGACACTTCAGCCCAAAATCTATGGGATACAGCAAAGGCGGTCCTAAGGGGGAAATACATAGCCATCAAGCATCCCTCAAAAAAATTGAAAAAATCTAGAATATACCAGCCGTCTCTACACCTTAAAGAGCTGGAGAATCAACAACAAATTAAGCCAACTCCACACACAAGAAGGGAAATAATCAGGATTAGAGCATAGATCAATGAGACAGAACCCAGAGATACAGTAGAATGCATCAATGAAACTAGAAGCTGGTTTTTTAAAATAATCGATAGGATCGAAAAAACCTTGGCCAAACTAATCCAAAAGAAAAGAAAGAAGGCCCAAATTAATAAAATTATGAATGAAAAGGGAGAGATTACAACTAACACCAAGGAAATAGAAACAATCATCAGAAGTTATTATCAACAGTTATATGCCAATAAGTTAAGCAACCTGGATAAAATGGATGCATTCCTGGAAAACTATAAACTCCCAAAATTGAACCAGGAAGAAATCGACAACCTAAATAGACCAATATCTAGTAACGAGATTGAAGCAGTGATCAAAAACCTCCCAAAAACAAGAGCCCAGGACCTGATGGATTCCCTGGGGAAATCTACCAAACTTTCAAAGAAATAACACCTATTCTCCTGAAGCTGTTTCAAAAAATTGAAGCAGAAGGAAAACTTCCAGACTCTTTCTATGAAGCCAGCATTACCCTGATCCCCAAACCAAGCAAAGAGCCTGTCCAAAAGGAGAATTTCAGACCAATATCCCTGATGAATATGGATGCTAAGATTCTCAACAAGATCCTAGCA
Source organism: Lontra canadensis (assembly GCF_010015895.1). Classification (NCBI taxonomy): domain Eukaryota; kingdom Metazoa; phylum Chordata; class Mammalia; order Carnivora; family Mustelidae; genus Lontra; species Lontra canadensis. The sequence goes on along the minus strand of NW_022631201.1, from coordinate 344,413 downwards.
AACAGGATCCAACAGCACATTAAAAAGGTTATCCACCATGACCAGGTGGGATTCATCCCTGGGTTACAAGGATGGTTCTACACTCGCAAATCAATCAATGTGCTAGAACAAATCGCTAAGAGAAGAGAGAAGAACCACATGGTCCTCTCAATTGATGCAGAAAAAGCATTTGACAAAATCCAGCATCCATTTTTTATTAAAACGTAGTGATAGAGGGAATATTCCTGAACTTCATAAAATCTATCTAGGATACCACAGCAAATATCATCCTCAATGGGGAAGAGCTGATGGCCTCTCTGTTGAGATCAGGAACACGACAAGGATGCCCACTCTCACCACTCTTGTTCAACATAGTATTAGAAGTCCTAGCAACAGCAATCAGACAACAAAGAGAAATAAAATGTATCCAAATTGGCAATGAAGAAGTCAAGCTCTCTCTTTTAACAGATGACATGATATTTTATATTGAAAACCCAAAGACTCCACCCGCAAACTACTAGAACTCATACAGCAATTCAGTAATGTGTCAGGATACAAAGTCATTGCACAGAAATCAGTTGCTTTACACTAACAATGAAAATACAGAGAGAGAAATTAGAGAATTGATTCCATTTACTATAGCACCAAGAACCATAAGATACCTGGGAATAAACCTAACCAAAGAAGCAAAGGATCTGTACTCGAGGAACTACAGAACACTCATGAAAGAAATCAAAGAAGACACAAAAAGATGGAAGACCATTCCATGCTGTTGGATTGGAAGAATAAACATTGTCAAAATGTCTATACTGCCTAGAGCAATCTATACTTTTAATGCCATTCCAATAAAAATTCCACCGGTATTTTTCAAAGAGTTGGAACAAATAATCCTAAAATTTGTATGGAATTAGAAGAGACCCCGAATTGCTAAAGAAATGTTGAAAAAGAAAAACAAAACTGGAGGCACCACGTTACCTATTTCAAGCTTCACTACAAAGCTGTGCTCACCAAGACAGCATGGAACTGGCATAAAAACAGACACATAGACCAGTGGAACAGAGTAGAGAGCCCAGATATGGACCCTCAACTCTATGGTCAAATAATCTTCAACAAAGTAGGAAAAAATATACAGTGAAAAAAAGACAGTCTCTTCAATAAATCGTGCTGAGAAAATTGGACTGCTATATGTAGAAGAATGAAACTCGACCATTTTCTTACACAGTATACAAAGATAAAACTCGAAATGGATAAAAGACCTCAATGTGAAGCAGGAACTCATCAGAATCCTAGAGTAGAACATAGGCAGTAACCTCTTCGATATCAACCACAGCAACTTCTTTCAAGATATGTCTCCAAAGGCAAAGGAAAGAAAAGCGAAAATGAACTTTTAGGACCTCATCAAGATCAAAATCTTCTGCACAACAAAGGAAACAGTCAACAAAACAAAGGGATTTGAGGGAAATTGGAAGGGGAGGTGAACCAGGAGAGACTATGGACTCTGAAAAACAATCTGAGGGTTTTGAGGGGGCTTGGGGTGGAAGGTTGGGGGAACCAGGTGGTGGGTATTGGAGAGGGCACGGATTGCATGGAGCACTGGGTGTGGTGCAAAAACAATGAATACTGTTATGCTGAAAATAAATTTAAAAAATTAAAACAAAAAAAACCCAAACAACAACAACAACAACACAAAAACAAAGAGGCAACCCACGGAATGGGAGAAGATATTTTCAAATGACAGTACAAACAAAATGTTGATATCAACGATATATAAAGAACTTCCCAAACTCAACACACACAAAACAGATAATCATGTCAAAAAATGGGCAGAAGACATGGACAGACACCTTCAATGAAGACATACAAATGGCTATCAGACACATGAAAAAATGTTTATCTTCACTAGCCACCAGGGAGATTCAAATTAAAACCACATTGAGATACCACCTTACACCAGTTAGAATGGCCAAAATTAGTAAGACAGGAAACAACGTGTGTTGGAGAGGATATGGACAAAGGGGAACCCTCTTACACTGTTGGTGGGAATGCAATTTGGTCCAGCCACTTTGGAGAACAGTGTAGAGATTCCTTAAGTTATTAAAAATAGAGCTTCCCTATGACCTGCAATTGCACTACTAGGTATTTACCCCAAAGATACAGATGTAGTGAAAAGAAGGGCCATCTGTACCCCAATTTTCATAGCAGCAATGGCCACAGTCACCAAACTGTAGAAAGAACCAAGATTCACTTCAATGGATGAATGGATAAGGAAGATGTGTTCCATATACACTATGGAGTATTATGCCTCCTTTAGAAAGGATGAATACCCAACTTTTGTAGCAACATGGGTGTGACTGGAAGAGATTATGCTGAGTGAAATAAGTCAAGCAGAGAGAGTCAAGTATCATATGGTTTCACTTATTTGTGGAGCATAACAAATAACATGGAGGACATAGAGAGATGGAGAGAAGGGAGTTGGAAATTGGAAGCGGAGATGAACCATGAGAGACTATGAACTCTGAAAAACAACCTGAGGGTTTTGAAGGGGGGGGTGGGAGGTTAGGGGAGACAGGTGGTGGGTGTTATGGAAGGCACGTATTACATGGAGCACTGGGTGTGGTGCATAAACAATCAATTCTGTTACGCTGAAAAGAAATTTAAAAAAAAAGAATGTATATTTAAATCTGAATTCAAGGACACCTGGCTGGCTCAGTCAGTCGAACAAGCTTCATTAAAGAGTTGTAGAATTTCAGAGCACATTCTGAATGATTCCATTTGTCCAGAAAGTGCACAATAAGCTTTAGCTACTTTTTTCTGTAACTTATTAAACTTTAATTCCCCTGATGGGGGGCGGGGGAGAAGATGGGTCTTGGGAAGATTCAGCTAAGACACATAAATCCATGCTAAGTATATATTGTGTGTAGTGTTACACATTCTCACTGAAGTAAGGGGTTTTTTTTTGTTTTTTGTTTTTCAGTTCAGAAATGTTTCTGGCTGTATAAAATAGGAGCCTTCAAATAAGGCATTCCTCTTCCTAGGTGAGACTCAGTAAGAGACAACTAATTAGACAAAATGAAAGAAAGGAATGGTAGCATTTCAGGCAGCAGCTGAGAGTGAATAGCATCAAGACATCCTTCTTGGTACCCTAGAATGTCTATTAAGGAAGTGGTGGTACTGAAGCAACGCAATGCACTAAAATCATTTTCAAATTACAGAGTCATGGTATCAGTTTAGTTGAGTATAACCAGAATTTTTAAAAAATAAAATAATAGCCTGGAATGGAATAAAATAGAAAAGAATAGAGTGTTGCAGGTTAAAAAAAAGTATGTAGGTTGTTTTTTTTTTTTAATTTGGAAGGTATGAGTACTGCGTGCAATATTAAAATTTGTATAGTAGATTGTCAAAAAGAATATTTCAGAAACACTGGTGTAGAGCCAGACTGCCTCAATTCAAACCCTCATTCTTTTTTTTAAAATTAAGTTCAATTAGCCAACATACAGTATATCCTTAGTTTTTGATGTAGTGTTCAATGATTCATTACTTGCGTATAACAATCGCCCAGTGCTCATCAAATCCTAGTTCTACTGTGTATTGGCTATGTGACTTTGGGTAAATTACTTAACTCTTTCATGCCTCAGTTTCCTTTTTGTAAAATAGGGATTATAATAGTATTTCTCTGTGACTGAAAAAACTGTTGATAGCCTTCCAGTATACATGTATTCCTTCTCATTAGCAACTTGAACACCAATTTTAATTGAAACAACAATGTGCTCAGTTAAATACCATTTTCCAGCTTCTTCTGCAGGAAGAAGTAGCCATAAAACTAACATCTGATAAGGAAATGTAAGAGAACGTCTGCTGGTAGGGGGCTAGTTTCTGATAAATATTTTGCTCTCCTGATAAAGGGAAAAATTATGGCTGGCATCAACACTTCTATTCTTCTCCCTCTTTTGAGTGTAGATATGATGCCTGGAGCTAGGACAGCCATCTGTGAACATGAAATAACAAGCCTGAGGCTGAAAGCCTGTATGCTAAGGCTGGTAGCAAGGAAAGATGGGAAGAGATTAGGTCCCTGAGGACATCAATAAACTATAGAAATAAGCAGTAACCATCAACCTCTGGATTGCTGCTGTGTGAAGAAAAGAAACTCCAATTTAATGAAGTCATAGTTAGATGGTTTTTGTGTTACTTGAGGTCAAAAGAATTTCTGGCCTTCTTAAGGATTTGTTATTAAGATAAAATAAATTAATACATGTCAAGCATCTACAACAGCTTAATAAAATGAAGTCCTTTATTATTATTATTACACTAAATGTGAGGTTCAAGGAAGGGAAGGAGGGGAGGAAGTTTTCCAGGATCATAGTTCCCTCTTTTGTAAAGTGAAGATGGTGACTCAAAGGCTGCTAGAACACTGTCCAACTCCCTGTGCCCTGGAAGGAGATCAAAATGGTACAAAGGAATCTTGAGAGTTTTACTCTGTCCTTTTTGGGCTCAGCACGGCCTTACTACTCATTGAAGTTGGAAGCCCAACATGGCTGAGATGGGGGACCTTTCTTAGACTCTTCTGCTGTTCTCAGTTCTGAGAAATAAAAATAGCTCATCACTGTATCTCTGGTTTCTACCTCATTGATCTCAGCTCTAATCTTGATTATTTCCCTTCTTATGTGTGGAGTTGGTTTGATTTGTTGTTGATTCTCCAGTTCTTTAAGGTGTAGAGACAGCTGCTGTGTTTCGGATTTTTCAATTTTTTTGAGGGAGGCTTGGATGGCTATGTATTTCCCCCTTAGGACCGCCTTTGCTGTATCCCATAGGTTTTGGACCAAAGTGTCTTCATTCTCATTGGTTTCCATGAATTGTTTCAGTTCTTTGATCTCCTGGTTGATCCAAGCATTCTTAAGCAAGGTTGTCTTTAGCTTCCAGGTGTTTAAGTTCCTTCTGAACTTTTCCTTGTGATTGAGCTCCAGTTTCAAAACATTGTGATCTGAGAATATGCAGGGAATAATCTCAGTCTTTTGGTATTGGTTGGTCCTGATTTGTGACCCAGTATGTGGTCTATTCTTGAGAAGGTTCCATGTGCACTTGAGAAGAATGGGTATTCTGTTGTCTTCCACTGTTGGTGGGAATGAAAATTGGTGCAGCCTCTTTGGAGAACAGTGTGGAGAGTCCTCAAGAAATTAAAAATAGAACTTCCCTATGACCCTGCAATTGCACTACTGGGTATTTACCCCAAATATACAGATGTAGTGAAAAGAAGGGCCATCTGTACCCCAATGTTTATAGCAGCAATGGCCACAGTTGCCAAACTGTGGAAAGAACCAAGATGCCCTTCAACGGACAAATGGATAAGGAAGATGTGGTCCATATACACTATGGAGTATTATGCCTCCATCGGAAAGGATGAATATCCAACTTTTGTAGCAACATGGATGGGACTGGAAGAGATTATGCTGAGTGAAATAAGTCAAGCAGAGAGAGTCCATTATCATATGGTTTCACTTATTTGTGGAGCATAACAAATAGCATGGAGGACATGGGGAGTTAGGAGAAGGGAGTTGGGGGAAATTGGAAGGGGAGGTGAACAATGAGAGACTATGGACTCTGAAAAACAATCTGAAGGGTTTGAAGAGGTGGGGGGATGGGAGGTTGGGGGTACCAGCTGGTGGGTATTAGAGAGGGCACGGATTGCATGGAGCACTGGGTGTGGTACAAAAACAATGAATACTGTTATGCTGAAAATAAATTAAAAAATGATAAAAAAATAACTCGTTATTTCTGGCATTCACTTGGACTTTATACCTACCCCAAGAAATACTGAGATCATTCCCTTTATTTGATAAAGTGTAGATGTCTATAAAATGCAAACCATTCTTATTTTTTAGGTAACCAGTTATTTCCCTTCAGGTACTGTCCCTTGAAGACAGATGTGAGGGTTGAAGAGGGACTTTCCATCCATAAAAATCCCTGGTAACAAGCCTACCAATCAAGGACTCAACCATGGAACCATCAGTATCCACAGGATGTTGTTACACTCCCATATGACCATGATCATGGAGGCAATCTTATTAGACAGGAGAAGGTTTTTACCTGCCAAAACCAGGTGGAAAAGGTGCCTGGTCCTTCAAATGAACAGAAAACAAATGCAAAGCTACATGGAACATGAAGAAGAAGGCAAATATGACACCACAAAATGATACTAATAAAGTTCTAGTAACCAACCATAAAGAAATGGGTGGGGGGAGAAATGGAGATATATAAATAAACTGCTTGACAAATAATTCAAAATAATTGTCTTAAAATAACTCAACAGGCCACAAGAGAACATGGATACACAACTAAATGAAATCAGGGAAACAATATATAAAGAAAATGAGATTAATAAAGGAAGAAAAACCATAAAAAAGAGTCAAACAGAAATCCTGGAGATGAAGAATACAGTGACTGAACTGAAAAATGCAATTAAGAGATTAAACAGTTGATACAATTATGCAGAAAAAAGAATTATTGGGCTCACTCTAAGATAAGTCATTTGAAATTATCCACTCAGAGGAACAAATAGGAAAAAAATAATGAAAAAGAATGAAGAAAATCTATTCGAATTATGGAACACTATAAAGTTAATTTTATATGCATTATGTCCCAGAAGGAGCAGGAAAAGAGAGTTCAAAGATGCTTTTAACTGGAGGAGGGCAAGATGGCAGAAGAGTAGCGGACCTCATTTCATCTGGTCCCATGAATTTAGCTGGCTATCTATCAAACCATTCTGAACACCCACGAATTCAGTCAGAGATATAAGAAAATATATGTGGAAATCTACAACCATAAAAATGACTGCATTTTGCAAGGTAGGATGCGCAGCGTTCTGAATATATGGGAAAATACTGGAAGATAACCAGAGGGGTTATAACCTCCATAGGCTGGCTACCAGAAAGTCATAAAATGGCAGAGCACAAAATCGGAACCCTTAGAAATCTGCTCCAGTGAGAGACATCCCTTTCTGAAAGGGGTTCAGGGAATGGAAAAGGCAGAATTCTAAGTGGTTCACTGTGGTCCCAGAATCCCAGGATACACAGAAAGAATGGGGGTGCCTGAACCAATAGAGTGTCCAAGCAGCAGAGTAGGGAAATTGGTTATAGTCAGCAAGCTCAGGAGGGCCTCTCAGCTCCAGGCACCATAAACTGCAAGCTGGGCCAGTAGGGAGACTGCTCTTGCCTGATCACCCAGAAAACAACTGGAATGTGCAGGCCAGTTACCAAATCCTGCAAGGGTCAAAATGGATGTTCCTATGACCAGGCAACAACTCTCAGGGTGGCAGCAGCCCTGGAAATGACAGTAAGATGGCACCCACCCATGACCTGGGAGTAGTGGTACATGGTGTTTTCATGAGCCCACAACTGCTTGCAGTCACACAGAAATAAAGCGAAGTGTCACTCACAGGCCCTGGGGACTCCCTCCCCCCAAAACCTGAAGAATTATAGTGGGGGTGAACCATGGAATTCTGTTGGTTTGGTGCACACACAAGTGGATAGGGTTTGACCTGGAGGATTTATTGAAGAAGGGAGACCCTGATCCTGTGTCTCTGGGTCGGAGATCCTGGCCTGGCCATTTTTGCTCTGACCCTCTGAAGAGGCACAGAAAACTGACGGTGGGGTGGGAGGGATGTAAAAAAAAAAACACACACACAGAGGATCAGCTTCCACTGAGCCCACCCCCCTGACAAGGGGTGGGGCAACTCCAACCTCACAGAGACACCTGAGAAGTCACCCAGCAGAAGCTTTTGATTTTGATGAAGTCCCAAAAGTTTATTTTGGCTTTTGTTTCCTTTGCCTTTGGAGACATGTCTTGAAAGAAGTTGCTGTGGCTGATATCGAAGAGATTACTGCCTATGTTCTCCTCTAGGATTCTGATGGATTCCCGTCTCACGTTGAGGTCCTTTATCCATTTTGAGTTTATCTTTGTGTACAGTGTAAGAGAATGGTCGAGTTTCATTCTTCTACATATAGCTGCCCAGTTTTCCCAGCACCATTTATTGAAGAGACTCTTTTTTCCACCGTATATTTTTTCCTGTTTTGTCGAAGATTAACTGACCATAGAGTTGAGGGTCCATATCTGGGCTCTCTATTCTGTTCCACTGGTCTATGTGTCTGTTTTTATGCCAGTACCATGCTGTCTTGGTGATCACAGCTTTGTAGTCAAACTTGAAATCAGGTAACGTGATGCCCCCAGTTTTATTTTTGTTTTTCAACATTTCCTTAGCAATTCAGGGTCTCTTCTGGTTCCATACAAATTTTTGGATTATTTGCTCCAGCTCTTTGAAGAATACCAGTGGAATTTTGATTGGAATGGCATTAAAAGTATAGATTGCTCTAGGCAGTATAGACATTTTAACAATGTTTATTCTTCCGATCCAAGAGCATAGAATGGTCTTCCATCTTTTTGTGTCTTCTTCAATTTCTTTCATGAATGTTCTGTAGTTCCTCGAGTACAGATCCTTTACCTCTTTGGTTAGGTTTATTCCCCGGTATCTTATGGTTCTTGGTGCTATAGTAAATGGAATCGATTCTCTCATTTCCCTTTCTGTATTTTCATTGTTAGTGTATAAGAAAGCCACCGATTTCTGTACATTGCCCTTCAACGGACGAATGGATAAGGAAGATATGGTCCATATACACTATGGAGTATTATGCCTCCATCAGAAAGGATGAATACCCAACTTTTGTAACAACATAGACGGGACTGGAAGAGATTATGCTGAGTGAAATAAGTCAAGCAGAGAGAGTCAATTATCATATGGTTTCACTTATTTATGGAGCATAACAAATAGCATGGAGGACATGGGGAGTTAGGAGAAGGGGGAAATTGGAAGGGGAGGTGAACAATGAGAGACTATGGACTCTGAAAAATAATCTGAAGTGTTTGAAGAGGTGAGGGGGTGGGAGGTTGGGGGAACCAAGTGGTGGGTATTAGAGAGGGGACGGATTGCATGGAGCACTGGGTGTGGTACAAAAACAATGAACACTGTTATGCTGAAAATAAATTTAAAAATGATTAAAAAAATTAAAAAAAAAGAAGTCACCCAGCAGGCCCGTCCCCCAGAAGACAGACTGGAAGAACAGGTGAATGACAAGCTTATGGATTCCACAAGACTGTAAAACTGCAGTGCCAGGGGAAATAATATATTGAGCTCAAGATGTTTCCTCATGACTCGTTTACCCTTCAGGCTAAAATTTTACATTTTTTAACCTTTAACTAATTTCAAATAGATTCTTATTTCCCAACTTAAATTTTAAAGTCACTTTTTAAATTTTATTTTTCTCACATCTACATTTTATAAATTTATGCCTTATTCTAGTCCTTTTCTCACTCTATTTTATTTTTCTATATATAAGTTCTGCTTTCTTTGCAATTTTAGAATGTAGTGTCTTCTAACTTACAAACCAAAATTCAATCAGGAACAAGAAGATCAACCTGCTTTGTCCACCCTGTGAGATTATAATCTCACCCCCCCCTTTTTATTGTTTTGTTTCAGATTGGCTCCTTTTTTTTTTTTATCTTTGGTGGCTTATGAACACTTCAGATCTTTTCTAGGTTGCACTTTGAGTCATGGTTGATATTTTGGACTCTGTTCATCTGCTTACCCATCTTTTGCTAGACAGTATGACTAGGAGGAGAAACTCAGAACAAAGAAAAAGACCAGAGGCAACACCCTCTGCCACAGAGCTAATGGATATGGATATAACCAAGATGTCAGAGATAGAAATCAGGATAGCAATTATACAGTTAATGGCTAGGCTCAAGAAAAGCATAAATAACAATTCTAAGTGTGGAAATATGATCTAATCAGGTCAAAATTAAAAATGTTATGAATGAGATGCAGTCTAAATTGGATACTCTAACAGTCAGGTGATTGAGAGTAAGTGATCTAGAGGATAGGCTGATGGAAAGGAAAGAAGTTGAAGAAGAGAGAAGAACAGCCAACAACTCATGAAGAAAGGCTTTGAGAATTTAATGATACGTTGAAATGAACCAATGTCCGTATTTTTGAGATCCCATAGTGGATGGAGCAGGGACAGCTAGAAAGTATATTTGAGAAAATCATGGTTGAGAACTTCCCTAATCTGGAGAAGGAAAAAAGCATCCAGGTCCAAGAGGCAGAAAGGACCTCTCAAAAATCAAGAAAAATAGATCAACACCCCAACATATAATAGTGAAGCTTACAAATCTTAGAGCCAAGGAAGCTAACCTAAGAGTGGTTAGAGAGATGAGATTACTTACATACAAAGGGAAAAACATATAAATAGCATCAGGCCTATCACAGAAACCTGGTAGTCCATAAAGGGTTGGTAAGATTTATTCAGGGTATTAAATGAACAGAACATGCAGCCAAGAATGCTTTATTCATTAACGCTGTCATTCAGAATGGACAGAAAGATAAAGAGCTTCTAGGATGAGCAGAAACTGAAAGAAAAAGGGAGATACTGTGAGTGAAGAGAGACCCTAAGGATACCATAGACCAGAAAGATGCAGAAACAAGGACTTTACAGGAAGACAATAGCACTAAGTTCGTATCTTTCAATAGTTACTCTGAATGTAACTATTAGTATTAAATCCCTTAAATTTTACTTACTCAGCTCTCTCCCTGATTGAACCTTCCAAGAAGAAAGAAGACTGTTGTCCAATTTCCCTTAGCTTTCTGCCTAATTCTCATTAGACCCACTTCCTACTTTCACTTGACTCCATTATCTGGTTTCCTTGGAGCTGACTTCCAGACCTAGTTGTACAAGGCCATGGGTATGGGTCAGTTGGTTTTCTTTATGCTAAGCTCAGGACCAGTCCCTGGGTTCATTTTTAAGTTAATGGTGTTTCTTTAGCAAATAATGGTCATGTGCTTCAGTTTCCAGAGCCTTGGACAAATTTCAGATTTGAATCCAAATGTGGTAACACTGGATTCTCCCTTTGTGTGAGAATACCACCATTGGTAGCTCTGCCTGCCATGCTGTGTTGGCTATGAGGGAGGCAGGTAGTGAATGACCTCACAAATGAGGACTCTGCTCCCTCCTCCCTGAGTCTGTTTACTAGCTGGGGGATAATGGGCATACTCATTAGAAATAAAATTTTCAGGTGACCAAATGTTATTTTAGAAGACTTAATACAGACCATTGCTAGAACAGAGTCCCACGTTTTCTAAGGATATGGTTTCTTGTGAGAGCTAATAGGACCCTGAAGAACTTCCACTAAAGTTAGGATATTTTAAAATTAAAATAGACAATACTTATGGCGCCTAAAATGAAAAGCCCTTAAAGGAAGTCTTCTAGTCAGACTTCCTCATTTTATGGCTACAAAGACTGAGGCCCAAAAAGCAAGTCTGTGTGGCAAAGCAGGGACACAAAGTATGGACAGTGGTCTGGAAACCTAGCTTTGTAAAGAGCCCTCCAGGCAATTATTATGCCCAAAATGTTTTATGAACCATTGCAGTAGCCAGTCTGGAAGGCCTTTTCCAGTTCTGCCAGCCCATGATGTAATGAGCTTAAATTGCCTCCACAGTTATACTTTATAGTGCTAAATGACCAGAAGTGATCATAATTGTACCTAAATCTCAGAGGAACTACCTTCTAACCAATTATTTTAAGTCTTAATCTTAATCTTTGAGTTCTTTCCAAATTTATTCCTGTGACTGTGTTCCAGTTTCAAAGCATTGTGGTCAATAATCCCCCCAAAACAAGAATACAGGGTCAGATGGCTTCCCAGGGACATCTACCAAACATTTAAAGAAAAAATCTTGTCTACTCTATGGAGACTGTTTCAAAACTAGAAGTAGAAGGAAAACTTCCAATCTAATTTTTTGAGGCCAGTATTACCTGATCCCCAAACCAGACAAAGACCCCATCAAAACGGAGAATTACACATCCTTATCTCTGTTGAAAATGGATGTCAAAATACTTAACAATATCCTACCCAATGGGATCCAACAGTACATACAAAGGATTATTCACCACAACCAGGTGGGGGATTTATTCTTGTGGTGCAAAACGATTGAACATTCACAAAGCAATCAACATGATAGAGCACACTAGTGAAAAAAAGAGACAATAACCATATGTTCCTCTCAATTGATGTTGAAAATGCATTTGACAAAATACACCATTCTTTCTTGATTAAAACATTTCAAAGTATAGGGATAGAGGGAACATATCTCAGTATCATAAAAGCCATCATGAAAAGCCCACAGCTAATATCATTCTCACTGGGGAAAAATAGAGGTTTTCCCCTAAGATCAGGAACATGACAAGGATGCCCACTCACACAACTACTGTTCAACATAATACTAGAAGTCCTATCATTAGTAATTAGACAACAACAATAAACAAATGAAAAGGATTCAAATTGGCAAAAAGAAATGAAACTCTGTATTTGCAGATGACATGATACTTTGTGTGGAAAACCAAACCAACTTAAACCCAAAATTGTTAGAACTCATAGAGCAATTGAGAAACATGATAGAATATAAAAGTCAATGTAGAGAAATCTGTTGCATTTCTATACAATAAAAATGTGACCATAGAAAGAGAAATTAAGGAATTCATCCCATTTACAATACCACCAAGAACCATAAGATACCTAGGAATAAACCTAACCAAACAGTTAAAGAATCTATATTCTAGAAACTACAGAACACTTATGAAAGAAATTGAGGAAGACATAAATGGATGGAAAGACATTCCATGCTTGTGGATTCAAAGAACAAACATTGTTAAAATATCTATGTTACTCTTGGAAATCTACACATTCAATGCAACCCCTATCAAAATACCATCAATATTTTTAGAAAAGCTGGAACAAACAATCCTAAGAAGTTTGTATGGACCCAGGAATGATCTCAAATTGCACAAGAAATGTTGAAAATGAAAAAGCAAATCTGGTGGCATTACAATGCCTGACTTCAAGCTATATTACAAAGCTGGAATCATCAAGACAAAATGGTACTGACACAAAAGGAGACAATGGAACAGAAAAGAGAGCCCAGAAATGGACCCCCAATACTATTGTCAACTAAGCTTCAACAAAGCAGGAATGAATATCCAGTGGAAACAAGACAGTCTCTCCAATAAATGGTGCTAGGAAAATTGAATGGCCACATGCAAAAGAATGAAACTGGACCATTCTCTTACACCATATACAGAAATAAACTGAAAATGGATGAAAGGCCTAAATGTGCGAAAAGAATCCATCAAAATCCTGGAGGAGAACACAGACAGCAATGTCTTAGACCTTGGACACAGCCTTTTCTTGAAGACACTTCTCTAAAGACAAGGGAAACAAAAGCAAAAATGTACTATTAGACTTCAAGATAAAAAGCTTCTACCCAGCAAAAGAAACAATCAACAGAGCTAAAAGGCAACCAATGGAATGGAGAATATATTTGCAAATGATATTACAGAGCTTATATCCAAGATCTATAAATAATGTCTCAAACTCAACACACCCAAAAAGCAAAAGAATCCAGTCAGGAAATGGGCTAAAGACATGAACAGACACTTCCCTAAAGAAGACATACAAATGGCTATCAGACACGTGAAAAAAATGGTCCACATCACTTGCCATCTGGGAGATACAAATCAAAATCACAATGAGATACCACCTTTCACTGGTTAGAATGCCAAAAATTAACAAAACAGGAAACAACAAGTGTTGATGAGGACTTGGAAAAAACGGGAACCCTCCTACATTCTTGGTGAGAATGCAAGCTGGTACAGCCACTTTAGAAAACAGTGAAATAGACAGTTTTAACAGTTTAAAACAGTTAAAAATAGAGCTACCCTATGGCCCAACAATTGCACAACTAGTTATTTACCCCAAAGATACAGATGAAGTGAAAAGATGGGGCAAAAGCACCTCAATGCTCATAGCAGCAATGTGCACCATAGCTAAACTGTGGAAGGACCTGGGATGCCCTTCAACAGATGAATGGGTAAAGAAGATGTGGTTCATTACTACAATGGAATATTACTAAGCCATCAGAAAGGGTGAATATCTACCATTTACATCAACATGGATGGAATTAGAAGGGACTATGCTAAGTGAAATAAGTCAAGCAGAAGAAGACAATTATCATATGATTTCACTCATATGTGGAGTATAAGGAATAATGCACAGGACAATAGGAGAAGGGAGAGAAATCTAATGTGAAGAAATCAGAGAGAGATACAAACCATATGAGACACTTGATTCTAGAAAACAACCTGAGGGTTACGAAAGGCAGGTGGAGGAGGAAATGGGATAAATGGGTAAAGGGCATGTGATGTGTTTAGCACTGGGTTTATAGCAAACTAATGAATTGTTGAGAATTAAATAAAAATATAATTATGTAGTATACATTGGCTAATTGAATTTAAGTTTTAAGAAAAGTCTAGTTTTTTTCATTTTATTTTATTTCTTTTCAGTGTTCCAGAATTCATTCTTTATGCACCATACCCAGTGCAACATGCAATACATGCCCTCCATAATACCCACAACCACACTCATCCAACCCCCCATCCCACCAAACCCTCAGTTTCTTTTCTCAGAGTCCACAGTTTCTCATGTTTTTTCTCCCCCTCCAATTTCCCCCAAATCACTTCTCAGCTCCATCTCCCAATGTCCTCCGTGTTATTCCTTTTGCTCCACAAGAAATTGAAACCATATGATAATTGACTCTCTCTGCTTGACTTATTTCTTCCAGTCCCATCCATGTTGCATACAAAAGTTGGGTATTCATCTTTTCTGATGGAGGCATAATACTGCATTGTATATATGGACCATATCTTCTTTATCCATTCATCCATTAAAGGGCATCATGGTTCTTTCCACAGATTGGCCACTGAGGCCATTGTGCTGTGAACATTGTGGTACAAATGCCCCTTCTTTTCACTATATCAATATCCTTGGGGTAAATACCAGTAGTGCAACTGCAGGGTCATAGGGAAGTTCTATTTTTAATTTCTGAAGGAATCTCCACACTGTTCTCCAAAGTGGCTGCTCCAAATTGCATTCCCACCAACAGTGTAAGAGGGTTCCCCTTTCTCCACATCCTCCCCAACACTTACTGTTTACTCTTTTGTTATTTTGGCCATTCTTACTGGTGTAAAGTGGTATCTCAATGTGGTTTTTATTTGAATCTCCCTGATGGCTAATGATGATGAACATTTTTCATGTGTCTGTTAGCCTCTTGTACATCATCTTTGGAGAAGTGTCTGTTCATGTCTTCTGCCCATTTTTTGACTTGATTATCTGTTTTGTGTGTGTTGAGTTTGAGGAATTCCTTATAGATCTTGGATATCAGCCCTTTGTCTATAGTGTCATTTGCAAATATTTTCGGCCATTCCACAGGCTGCCTCATTGTTTTGTTGACTGTTTCCTTTACTGTGCAGAAGCTTTTGATCTTGATGAAGTCCCAAAAGTTCATTTTCACTTTTGTTTCCTTTGCCTTTGGAGACATATCTTCAAAGAAGTTGCTGTGGCTGATGTCCAAGAGGTTACTGCCTATGTTCTCCTCTAGGATTTTGATAGATTCCTGCCTCACACGTGGGTCTCTTATCCATTTCAAGTTTGTATTTGTGTACAGTGTAAGAGAATGGTCAAGTTTCATTCTTCTATACATAACTGTCCAATTTTCCCAGCACCATTCATTGAAGAGACCCTCTTTTTCCCACTGTATATTTTTCCTTTTTTGTCGAAGATTACTTGACCATAGAATTGAGGGTCCATATCTGGGCTCTCTACTCTGTTCCACTGGTCTATGTGTCTGTTTTTGTGCCACTACCATGCTGTCTTGAGGATCACAGCTTTGTAGTAAAGCTGGAAATCAGGCAACATGATGCCTCCAGTTTTGTTTTTCTTTTTCAACATTTCCTTAGCAATTCAGCATCTCTTCTGATTCCATACAAACTTTAGGATTTTTTTTCCAGCTTGTTGAAAAATGCTGGTGGAATTTTGACCAGGATGGCATTGAAAGTATAGTCTGCTCTAGGCAGTATAGACATTTTCACAGTGTTTACTCTTCTGATCCATGAGCATGGAATGCATTTCCACCTTTTTGTATCTTCTTCTTTCATGAGTCTTTTGTAGTTCCTTGAGTACAAATCCTTTACATCTCTCATTAGGTTTATTACCAAGTGTCTTATGGTTCTTGGTGCTATAGTAAATGGAATCCATTCTCTAATTTTCCTTTCTATATTTTCATTGTTTCTGTATAAGAAATCAACTGATTTCTGTGCATTGATTTTGTATCCTACCACATTACTGAATTGCTGTATGAGTTGCAGTAGTTTGGGGATGGAGTCTTTTGGGTTTTCCATATAAAGTATTGTGTCTTCTGCTAAGAGAGAGAGTTTGACTTCTTCATTGCCAATTTGAATACATTTTATTTCTCTTTGTTGTCTGATTGCTGTTGCTAGGACTTCTAATACTATGTTTAACAAGAGTGCTGAGAGTGGGCATTCTTGTTGTGTTCCTGATCTCAAAGAGAAGGCCCTTAGCTCTTCCCATTGATGATGATATTTGCTGTGGGTTTTTCATGGATAGATTTTATAATGTTGAGGAAACTTCCCTCTATCCCTATACTTCAAAGTGTTTTAATCAGGAACAGATGCTGTATTTTGTCAAGTGTTTTTCTACGTCCATTTAGAGGACCATGTGGTTCTTCTCTCTTTTCTTATTAATTTGTTCTATCACATTGATTGATTTGTGAATGTTGAACCATCCTTGCAACCCAGGGATGAATCGCACCTGGTCATGGAGGATAATCTTTTTAATGTGCTGTTGGATCCTATTAGCTAGGATCTTGTTGAGAATCTTAGCATCTATATTCAGCAGGGATACTGGTCTGAAATTCTCCATTTTGGTGGAGTCTTTGCCTGGTTTGGGGATCAGAGTAATGCTGGCTTCATAAAAAGGGTCTGGAAGTTTTCATTCTGTTTCTAATTTTTGAAACAGCTCCAGGACAATAGGTATTATTTCTTCTGTGAATGTCTGGTAGAAATCTCCAGGGAATCCCTCAAGTCCTGGGCTCTTGTTTTTTGGGAGGTTTTCGATCACTACTTCAATCTTGTTAGTAGATATTAGTCTATTCAGGTTGTCAATTTCTTCATGATTCAGTTTGGAATTTTGTAGTTTTCCAAGAATGCATCCATTTCATCTAGGTTGCTTAACTTATTGGCATATAACTGTTGATAATAATTTCTGATGATTGTTTCTATTTCCTTGGTGTTAGTCATGATCTCTCTCTCTTTTCATTCATAATTTTATTAATTTGGATCCTCTTTCTTTTCTTTTGGATTAGTTTTGCCAATGGTTTATCGATTTTATTAATTCTTTCAAAAAAACAGCTTCTAGTTTCATCAATGCATTCTACTGTATCTCTAGTTTCTGTCTCGTTGATCCCTTCTCTAATTTGATTATTTCACTTCTTGAGTGGAGGTTTGCTTAATTTGTTGTTGATTCTCTGTTCTTTAAGGTGTAAAGACATCTGGTGTATTCTGGGCTTTTCAATTTTTTGAGTGAGACTAGGATGGCTATGTATTTCCCCCTTAGGACCGTCTTTGTTGTATCCCATAAGTTTTGGACTGAAGTGTCTTCACTTTCATTTCTTTCCATGAATGGTTTAAGTTGTTCTTTGATTTCCTGGTTGTTCCAAGCATTCTTAAGCAAGGTGGTCTTTAGCTTCCAAGTGTTTAAATTCCTTCTGAACTTTTTCTTTTGTTTGCATTCCAGTCTTAAAGCATTGTGGTCTGAGAATATGCAGGGAATAATCTCAATCTTTTGGTATCGGTTGAGCCCTAATTTATGACCCAGTTTGTGGTCTATTCTGGAGAAAACTTCATGTGCATTTGAGATGAATGAGTATTGTTTTGTTTGAGGGTGAAATGTTCTGTATATATCTATGAGGTCCATCTGGTCCAATGTCATTCAAAGCTCTTGTTTCTTTATTGATTTTATGTTTGTATGATCTATTACTGAGGGTGGCATATTACGATCCCCTACTGTTTATGTAGTCATATCAATACGACTGTTTATTTTGATTAACAGTTGTCTTATGTAGTTGGCTGCTCCCGTATTCGGGACATAAATATTTACAATTGTTAGATCTTCTTGGTGGATAGACCCTTTAAGAATGATGTAGTGTCCTTCTTTATTTCTGACTACAGTCTTTAGTTTAAAATTTAATTGATCTGATATGAGAATCGCTACCCCAGCCTTCTTTTGAGGCCCATTGGCATGAAAGATGCTTCTCCATCCCTTCACTTTCAGTCTGGATGTATCCTTAGGTTCAAAATCGGTCTCTTGTATACAACATATGGATGGGTCCTGTTGTATTATCCAATCTGCAACCCTGTGCCATTTTATGGGAGCATTTAGGCCAATCACATTGAGAGTGATTTTTGAAAGATTTGTTTTTATTGAAATCATGTTGCCTGTGAAGTCCTTGTTTCTACAGATTGTCTCTTTAAATTTCCGTTCTAAGACACTCTTGGGTTCTTTCTTCTTTTATAGAACCCCTTAATATTTCTAGTAGTGCTGGCTCGGTGGCCACACATTTTTTTAAACCTTGCTGGTCTTGGAAGTTCTTTATCTCTCCATCCATTTTGAATGTCAGCTTTGCTGGATAAAATATTCTTGGATGCATCTTCTTCTCATTTAAGGCCTTGAATATGTCTTGCCAGCCCTTTCTGGCTTGCCAGGTTTCTGTGGACAGGTCTGACATTATTCTGATGTACCTTCCTCTGTATGTAAGAAATCTCTTCCCCCTTGCTGCTCTCAAGAGCTCCTGTCTAAAATTATGATTCATCAGCTTCACAATTAAGTGTCTCGATGTCTTTCTAGATTCATTGATCTCAGGGGTTGTCCTTTCTGCCTCTAGGATGGAACACTGGTTCCATTGCCCAGATTGGGAAAATTTTCATGACAAATTGGTTCAACTATATCTTCTAGTCTTTATTTCTCCTTACCCTCAGGGTTTCCAGTAATTCTGATGTTGGAATGTTTCATGGCATCATTTATTTCCCTTATTCTGTTTTCATGGTTCTAAGCTGTTTGTTCCAGGCCTCCTCCTGATCATTTTTCTCTATCAGTTTGTCCTCTAGGTCACTAATTCTATCTTCTGTCTCAGTTACCCTAGCTGTTAGAGTATTTAGATTAGATTGGATCTCATTGATAGCATTTTTAACTTCTCTCTGGGTGGCTTCCTCTTCTGCCCAGATTGATTCCATGTTGACACTAATGGTTTCCTCCAACCTAGCCATTGCCTGAATAATTGTTACCCTGAATTTCCTTTCTGTCCATATCCAATAGCTCTGATGGAGAGGGCACAGTGTCTGAATTTTTCCTCTGTTGGGTCTTCCTCCTCCTAATCATTTTGGTGAGAGGTGATTGAGGGGATATGAAGCTGAATATATCAACTGTGATCCAGGCAAGGAGGACCCAACTGCACCAGTTGCCCCTTAAGATCTTTTGCTCTTTTTGAGTGCTTTTAACCAGACTACAAGTTAATGCTGGTCCTCAATCACAGAACACTCTTATTGGGGTATTCCTTTCCAATGGGTTGCTTCTTGTGGCTCCCTCCTCCTTCCATTTATCCTCTGATATCAGTCTAGTCATTTCCTCTATGCTTTATCACTTCATTGGAGTCTTCTGTCCCCATAGAGACCCAGAAGTATATAACCCTACATCTCAGGCTGATTTCATGGGAGTTCAGAGTGTTCTGGTAGATAATTAGTTCACTTTAGGGGACCAGTTGAAACAGGGTCTCCTACTTCTCCACCATCTTGCCCAAGGCTTCCAAGAAAGGAGTGTTTAAATACATAATTATGGAAAACAGATCCATGATTCCAAAAGATCCCCAAATAGAGTGAGTATTATGAGGTTTTTCACTGATGAACAATATAATTATTAAAAATAAAAACAAAGAAAAATTTGTAAAACAGCTAGAGATAAGTGGCTTGTCACATGGTCCAACTCATTAAGCTATACGGGAATTCTCAGCAGAAACCTTGCAGTCTAGGGAGAGCAGAAGATATATTTAAAGTGCTGGAATTACTTTCAGAGCAAAAATACTATAAATGTCAAAGTTGCATTTCAGAACTTAAGAATTAAAGACTTTTCCCAATAAAGAAAAACTAAGGGAGTTCATCACCACTAGACCCTGCTTGCAAAAGTGGCAAAACCAGTTCTTTAAGTTGAAATGAAAAAAAAAAAAAACACTAATGAGCAACATGAAACAAATGAAAGCAAAAAACTCACAAGCAAAAGTAAGCATATAGTCAAATTCAAATTTATCTAATACAGGTACATAAAGCATTTTCAACTCAAGTATAAATTTAAAATTACTAAGATAACTCTAGCTATGATAACTTGTTAATTGATACATAATAGAAAAAGGTATATATTGTGACATAAATAACAAAATTTGGGAGGAGAATTACAGTGTAGAGTTTTTGTATGTTATTAAAGTTGTTATTTGGTTGATTATACTCTTACAATTATGTTTTATGTAAACCTCATAGTAACCATAAAGCAAAAACCTATAGTAGAAACACAAATAAAAAGAAATAAATCAAGCATACCACTACAAAAAAGTAAACAAAACACACACACACACACACACACACACACACACACACGACATCAAGAAAGGCAGAAAAGAATAAAAGAATTACAAAACAGAAAAAAAAATATGATGATAGCTAGGGATTTGAGATGGCAGAGAAGTGGGGGGACCCTGAGGTTTCCTCAATCCTCAAACACAGTTGTATTAAGGTAAGATCTCTTGGAACACCCAGAAATTTGATCTGAGGATTTGAAGAAGGATCTCCACAGTTGGAGGGAGACAGGCTGGCAGGTGCAAGGTGCATGGAAGTGAATCGGGGGAGAGAAAAACTTCAGTGCCATGGAGGAGAGAAAACCCTTTTTGTGGGGAGAGAAAAGGAAGAGAGAAAGAGAGAGGGAGGGGGTTGTTGAGAGACTGCAGCAATAGGTTCACACAGAAGAAGCCCTCTTGGACCACAGATTGAGGAGACAGGGGAACTGAGTGTCACAGGGTTTTGTGTTTTGTGTTTTGTTTTGTTTGTTTTCAAACATCGAGTATATCTCAAACTCTGAGGTTTTAACATGTATGGCTTTCACCAAAGCAGAGATGTAGTGCCCATTTCTGGGGAGGCGAACTCTGGCCCAGGAGTGTGCACAAATGGGGTAGGGGTCTCCTGAGTCGCACTGGGAAAGATTCTTCCCCTTCCTGGAGTACATCTGGAAGAAGACATATTGCCTCTTTAAGGACAAAAGATCCTGCAGACACCAGCAAATAACCTTTCATTGGCAGGAAACCAAGTCATGTGCAGAGAGTGGATAACCTAGGTGCTGCTTTTGTGATGCCACACCATAGGTTCCACACACCCTGCAAGTGTGAGACTGCTTTTATGAGAAACAGGGCATTAGTCAGAGTACAGTGAGGCTCAAATCCTGAGGAGGGAGCAGATCCAAGTGTTGCTGGCTCCTTTGATATTTGGAATTTTTGAATTCCAGCCTAGTCAAAGCTGGAAGACTGTGGTGCTGGGCAAGCTGATGGCCCCTGCTTTTCTGTGAGGGCTTTCTGAAACACTGTGGGTGTGAGATTCCCTGTCTTGGGCTGACAGAGTGGTGTGGCAACATTTTACCCTCACTACCAACACTGCTTCACTTAAGAGAGCAAAGCAGCAGCCACTAAGAGAAGTGAGAGCTGCTTACTTCAAACCTCTAGCCCCCAACCCACCCCATGCATGGCAAGTGATTTTTAACCTAGGCAGGACTGACTCTGAAACAGCACAACCAGGCCCCTCACCTAAAATAGCTATACAGACAGCATGCCTTATGCACAAGTCTACTGAACATGGAGTGCTTCAAAATGTCCCTTCAGATCTGGTGAAATATGATCAGGATGTATTTTTTCCTTATACTCTCTTTTTTCCTTCTTTTTCACCCATTGGAATTGGACTTATATTTTTTTGTCTGTTAGTTTGTTTTATCATTACCTTTTCTTTCTTTCTTTCTTTTTTTTTTTTGGATGAGGATTCTATTTTCTTTTACATTTTCTTTATTCTTTTTCTTCCTTTGTTCTTCTTTAGAATCAGGCTTATACTTTTTTTGAATGTTTCTTTTTTCTTACTTACCTGTTTTTGTTCATGTTCAGTTAGTGAGCACATACTACTTCGTAAGTTTTTGTTGTAGTGTTCAGCGATTCATTAGTTGTATGTAACACCCTCATTACAACATGTGCCCTCATTAATATCCATCACCTGGTTACCCCATCCCCCTCCCTTCCCTTCTGTAACCCTCAGTTTGTTTTCCAGAGTCCAGAGTCTCTAAGGATTTATCTCCCTCTCTGATTTCTTCCCATTCGTTTTCCTTCCCTTCCTCTGTGGTCCTCCCCTCTATTCCGTTTGTTCCACATATGAGTGAAACCATACGATGATTGTCTTCCTCCGCTTGACTTATTTCATTTAGCGTAATCCCTTCTAATTCCATCCATGACTATGCAAATGGTGGGTATTCATCCTTTCTGAAGGCTGAGTGATACTCCATTGTATGTATATATGGATCACATCTTCTTTATCCATTCACCATTTGAAGGGCAACTTGGCTTCTTCCACAGTTTGGTTACTGTGGACATTACTGCTACGAACACTGGGGTGCATGTGCCCCTTCCTTTCACTACCTCTGTATGTTTGGGGTAGTGCAATTGCTAGGTTGTAGGGTAGCTCTATTTTTAACTTTCTGAGGAACCTCCACACTGTTTTCCAAAGTGGCTGTACCAGCTTGAATTCCCACCAATAGTGTAAGGTTTCCCTTTCTCCACAACCTCACCAACATTTGTTGTTTCCTGTTTTGTTGATTTTTGCCATTCTAACTGGTGGCATCTCATTGTGGTTTTGATTTATATTTTTCTGATGGCTAGTGATGTTGGACACTTTTTCATTTGTATGTTAGCCATTTGTATGTCCTTTCTGGAGGAGTGACTTTTCATGTTTTCTGCCCATTTTTTGACTGGGTTATTTGTTTTTTGGTTGTTGAGTTTGAGAAATTCTTTATAGATCTTGGATGCCAGCCCTTTATCTGTAGTGTCATTTGCAAATATATTCTCCCATTTGGTGGGGTCCCTCTTAGTTTTGTTGATGGTTTCCTTTGCTGTGCAAAATGCTTTTATCTTGATGAAGTCCCAAAAGTTAATTTTTTGCTTTTGTTTCCCTTACCTTTGGAGACGTGTCTTGAAAGAAGTTGCTGTGGTTAGTGTCAAATAGGTTACTGCCTATGTTCTTCTATAAGATTTTGATGAATTCCTGTCTCACATTGAGGTTGTCATCCATTTTGAGTTTATCTTTGTGTATGGTGTAATAGAATGATCTAGTTTCATTCTTCTGCAAGTGATTGTCCAGTTTTCCCAGAACCATTTATTGAAGCAAATGTCTGTTGTCCATTGGATGTTCTTTCCTCCTTTGTCAAAGATTAATTGGCCATAGAATTGAGGGTCTATTTCTGGGTTCTCTATTGTGTTCCATTGGTCTATGTGTCTGTTTTTTTTGCCAATACCATATTTCCTATCCTTTTATCTTTCTTTTTTTTTTTTTTTAAGCAGGATCTTTCTTTCTTTCTTTCTTTTCAGGGCTTTTTAACAAACAAATCAAAGCACAGCTAGATAAAGATCCAAACACTGCCTTCTGCAAGCAAGAAAAAACTCTGCAGATGACTGACCAATGGAAAAGAACAGTCAAAAAACAAGAACAAAGTGCACACATCATACACCAGAAACATGTTCTGAAGTACTAGGTCCTGAAAAATTTGTGACATTTTTGTAATACAGTATTACACTAAGGTCCAATAACTGTAACAAGCTATGATAACATGCAAAAGATAGAAACTCAACCAAAATGACAAGAGAGAATAATTCTCCCCAAAAGATAGGTCAAGAATATGTCACAATCAGGGACTTGCTCAAAGCAGATATAAACAATCTATTGGAACAAAAATTTATATCAACAGTCATTAAGCTGGACTTAAAAAAAGGATAGAAGACACAGAGAAACCCTTGCTTCAGAGATAAAAGACCTAAAAACTGATCAGGTTGGGGAAAAAAACTATTATTGAGATACAAAACAGACTGGATATAATCACAATTAGTACTGAAGAAGCAGAAGAGAGAATACCTGATATAAAAGATAAAAATATGGAAAATAATGAAGTTGAAGAGGGAAGGGAATCTATTAGATCACCAATGTAGACTTGGGGAACTCAGTGATTTCATAAAGTGAAATAATATCCATATTACTGAAGTCTCAGAAGAAGAACAGGAAAAGGGGCAGAAGGCATATTTGAACAAATTAGAACTGAGGATATCCTTAATCTGGGGAAGGAAATAGGCATTCAACTCCAAGAAGCACAGAGAACTCTCTTTAGTATTGACAAATACAGATCAACACCAAGACATATCATACAGACACTTCAAAATACAAAAATGAAGATAGAATGCTGAAAGCAGCAGGGAAAAAAGGTCCTTAACTTACAAAGGTAGACACATAAGGACAGCAGCAGACCTGTCCGCAAAAACCTGGGAGGCCAAAAAAGACTGGAATGATATTTTCAATGAGCTAAATGGGAAAAATATGCAACCAGGAATAATTTAGCCAACAAGGCTGTTATTCAGAATAGGAGAAATAAAGAGTTTTCGAGATAAAACAAAACAACTAAAAGAGTTCATAAAAACTAGACCGGTGGGGCACCTGGGTGGCTCAGTGGGTTAAAACCTCTGCCTTTGGCTCAGGTCATGATCCCAAGGTCCTGGGATCTAGCCACACATCGGGCTCTTTGCTTTGCAAGGAGCCTGCTTCCTCCTCTCTCTCTGCCTGCCTCTCTGACTACATGTGATCTCTGTCTGTCAAATTAATAAAATCTTAAAAAAAAAAAACTAGACCAGCACTGCAAAAAACATCAAATGTGGCATTTTGAGCAAGAGAGACTAAAAGTAATAAAGACTAGAAAGGAATGGAGACAATCTATAGGAGCAGGTACTTTATAGGTAATATAATGGCACCAAATTCACATCTGTCAACAATTACTCAGAATAAAAATGTACTCCAATCAAAATACATAACGTATCACAGTGGATTAAAAACAACAACAAGACCATTCCATTTCATGCTTACAAGACTGCAAGTGAAGAGGTGGAGAACCATTTATCATGCTAATGGACATTTAAAAAAAAGCTGAAGTAGCCACCCTTATATCAGACACACTACATTTTTTTAAATTTTTTATTTTTTCAGCATAACAGTATTCATTATTTTTGCACCACGCCCAGTGCTCTATGCAATCCGTGCCCTCTCCAATACCCATCACCTGGATCTCCCAACCTCCCACCCCCCGCCCCTTCAAAACCCTCAGATTGTTTTTCAGAGTCCATAGTCTCTCATGGTTTACCTCCCCTTCCAATTTCCCTCAACTCCCTTCTCCTCTCCATCTCCCC
Organism: Lontra canadensis; assembly: GCF_010015895.1. Lineage (NCBI taxonomy): Eukaryota > Metazoa > Chordata > Mammalia > Carnivora > Mustelidae > Lontra > Lontra canadensis. Next base: position 318,918 of record NW_022631201.1, on the reverse strand, counting down.
TTGTCCTCCATGCTATTTGTTATGCTCCACAAATAAGTGAAACCACATGATAATTGACTTTCTCTGCTTGACTTATTTCATTCAGCATAATCTTTTCATCCTGTCCATGTTGCTACAAAAGTTGGGTATTCATCCTTTCTGATGATAATACTCCATAGTGTATATGGACCACATCGTCCTTATCCATTCATCCATTGAAGGGCATCTTGGTTCTTTCCACAGTTTGGCGACCGTGGCCATTGCTAATATAAACATTGGGGTACAGATGGCCCTTCTTTTCACTACATCTGTATCTTTGGGGTAAATACCCAGAAGTGCAATTGCTGGGTCATAGGGAAGCTCTATTTTTAATTTCTTAAGGAATCTCCACACTGTTTTCCAAAGTGGCTGCACCAACTTGCATTCCCACCAACAGTGGAAGAGGGTTCCCCTTTCTCCACATCCTCTCCAACACATGTTGTTTCCTGTCTTGCTAATTTTGGCCATTCTAACTGGTGTAAGGTGGTATCTCAATGTGGTTTTAATTTGAATCTCCCTGATATCTGGTGATGATGAACATTTTTTCAAGACACACTACATTTTGAAACAAATAATGTAATAAGAGATGAAGAAGGAAACTATATCATAATAAAGGAGTCAATCCAACAAGAATAACTAAAAATTGTAAAGATTTTTGTCTCCAAATTGGGAGCAGTCAAATATATAAATCAATTAATAAGAAAATTAAAGAAACTAATTGATAACAATACAGTAATACTGAGGGACTTTTATGCCCCCCTCACAGCAATGGACAGATAATCTAAGCAGAAGATAAACAAGGAAACAAGAGTCTTAATGACTCACTGGGAAGATGGACTTCACAGAAATATTTGGAGCATTTTGTCCTAAAGCACATTCATTTTGAGCACACAAGGAACAATCTCCAGAATAGATCACATACTGGGTCACAAATCAGGACTCAACAATTACAAAATGTTTGAGATCATACCATACATATTTTGAGATCACAAATATATGAAGTATAAATTCAACCACTAGAAAAATTTGGAAGGACCACAAATACATGGAGATTAAAGAACATTCTACTAAAGAATACACAGGTCAACCATGATATTAAAGAATAATTTAAATAATACATAGAAGCAAATGAAAAGAAAACATGACAGTCCAAAACCTTTGGAAACGTGAAAGGCAGTCCTAAGAGGAAAGTAGATAACGATAGTGCTCTTGAAGCAAGAAAAATGTCAAATACACAGCATAAAGTTACACCTAAAGCAGCTGGGAAAAGAACAACAAATGAAACCTAAATGCAGGAGAAGGGAAATAACAAAGAATAGAGCAGAAATCAATGATACAGAAATTTAAAAATACAATGGAACAGATCAATGAATCTATGAACTGGTCTTTTGAATGAATAAACAAAATTGATAGAACCCTAATGGGACTTATCAAAAGAAAAGAAAAAAGGTCCTAAAAGATAAAATTATGAATGACAGAGGCAATATCATAACCAACACCACAGAATTACTAACAAATACAAGAGAATATTATAAGCAATTATATGCCAAAAATTGGGCAATCTGGAAGAAATTGATAAATTCCTAGAAACATATAAATTACAAAACTGAAATAAGAATAAAGAGAAAACCTGAAGAAAACCATAACCAGCAAACAAATTGAATCAGTAATCAAAAATCTCCCAAAAAACAAGAATGCATGGTTGGATGGCTTCTAAGGGATATTCAACCAGATGTTTAAAGAAGAATTAAGATTGTTTGTTCCAGCACTTTGAAAACGGCCAGTAATATTTTGATCAGGATGGCATTAAAAGTATAAATTGCTCTGGGAAGTATAGGCATTTTAACAATGTTTATTCTTTTTTGTAATTTTAGTTTTTTTTTTCAGTGTTGAAAATTCTAATGCACCACACGCAGGGCACCATGCAATATGTGCCCTCCATAATACCCACCGCCAGGCTCACCAAACCTCAAACTCCCCTCCTGTCCAAAACCCTCACTTGTTTCTCAGAGTCCACAGTCTCTCATTGTTTGTCTCCCCCTCCAATATCCCCCAAATCACTTCTCCTCTCCATCTTCCAACATCCTCCATGTTATTCCTTATGCTCCACAAGTAAGTGAAACCATATGATAACTGACTCTCTCTGCTTGACTTATTTCACTAAGCATAATCTCCTCCAGTCCCGTCCATGTTGATAAAAAGTTGGGTATTCATCCTTTCTGATGGAGGCATAATACTCCATTGCATATATGGACCATATCTTCTTTATCCATTCATCCGTTGAAGGGCATCTTGGTTAATTCCACAGTTTGGCCACTGTGGCCATTGCTGTTATGAACACTGGGGTACAGATGGCCTTTCTGTTCACGACATCTGTACCTTTGGGGTAAATACCCAGTAGTGCAATTGCAGGGTCATAGGGTAGCTCTATTTTTAATTTTTTGAGGAATCTCTGCACTGTTTTCCAAAGTGGCTGCAAAAACCTGCATTCCTACCACAGTGTAAGAGGGTTGCCCATTCCCTACATCCTCTCCAACACTTGCTGTTTACAGTCTTATTAATTTTGGCTATTCTCATTGGTGTAAGGTGGTATCTCAATGTGGTTTTTATTTGAATCTGCCTGATTGCTACTGATGATGAACATTTTTTTATATGTCTGTTAACCATTTGTATGTCTTCTTTGGAGAAGTGTCTGTCCTTGTCTTCTGCCCATTTTTTGATGTGATTACCTGTTTTTTGAGGGTTCAGTTTGAGGAGTTCTTTATAGATCTTGGATATCAGCCTTTGGTCTGTAGTGTCATTTGCGAATATCTTCTCCCATTCCATGGGCTGCCTCTTTATTTTGTTGACCATTTCCTTTGCTGTGCAGAAGATTTTGATCTTGATGAAGTCCCAAAAGTTCATTTTTGCTTTTGTTTCCTTTGCCTTTGGAGACATATCTTGAAATAAGTTGCTGAGGCTGATGTCGAAGAGGTTACTGCTTATGTTCTTCTCTAGGATTTTGATAGATTCCTGCCTCACATTGAGGTCTTTTATCCATTTCGAGTTTATCTTTGTATACTGTGTAAGAAAATGGTCGAGTTTCATTCTTCTACATATAGCTGTCCAATTTTCCCTGCACCATTTATTGAAGAGACTGTCTTTTTTTCCACTGGATATTTTTCCTGCTTTGTTGAAGATTATTTGACCATAGAGTTGAGGGTACATATCTGGGCTCTCTACTCTATTCCCCTGGTCTATGTGTCTGTTTTTGTGCCAGTAACATGCTCTCTTGGTGATCACAGCTTTTTAAAAAGATGGAAATGAGGCAATGTGACAGCCCTAGTTTTCTTTTTCTTTTTCAACATTTCCTTAGCAATATGAGGTCTCTTCTGGTTCCATACAAATTTTAGGATTGTTTGGTTCAGCACATTAAAAAATGCTGCTGGAATTTTGGTCAGGATGACATTAAAAGTCTAGATTGCTTTAGGCATATAGACATTTTAACAACGTTTATTCTCCCGATCCATGAGCATGGTATGTTTTCCCACCTTTTTGTGTCTTCTTCAATCTCTTTCATGAGTGTTCGGTAGTTCCTTGAGTACGGATCTTTACCTCTCTGGTTAAGTTTATTCCCAGGTATCATATGGTTCTTGGTGCTATATTAAGTGGAATCAATTCTCTAATTTCCCTTTCTGTATTTTCATTGTTAGTGTATAAGAAAGCAACTGATTTCTGTGCATTGATTTTGTATCCTGCCACATAACTGAATTGCTCTATGTGTTCTAGTAGTTTGGGGGTGGAGTCTTTTTGGTTTTCCATAGAAAGTATCATGTAATCTGCAAAAAGAGAGAGTTTGACTTCTTTGTCAATTTGAATACCTTTTGTTTCTTTTTGTTGTCTGATTGCTGTTGCTAGGACCTCTAGTATTATGTTGAACAGGATTGGCGAGAGTGGGCATCCTTGTCGTATTCCTGATCAACGGGAAGGCCGTCAGCAATTCCCAATTGAGAATGACATTCGCTGTGGGTTTTTCATACGTAAATTTTATGAAGATGAGGAATGTTCCCTCTATCCCTATACTTTGAAGTGTTTTAATCAGGAATGGATACTGTATCTTGTCCAATGCTTTCTCTGCATCAATTGAGAGGACCATGTGTTTCTTCTCCCTTCTCTTGTTGGTGTGTTGTATCACACTGATTAATTTGCAAATGTTGAACCAGCTTAGCACCCCAGGGATAAATCCTCCCTGGTCATAGTGCCTAATCTTTTTAATGTACTGTTGGATCATATTAGCTACAATCTTGTTGAAAATCTTGGCATCCACATTCATCAAGGATATTGGTCTGATATTCTCCTTTTTGATGAGGTCTTGTTTGGGGATCAGGGTAATACTGGCTTCATAGAAAGAATCTGGAAGTTCTCATTTTGTTTTGCTTTTTTGAAACAGCTTCAGAGCAATAGGTATTATTTCTTTTTTGGGTGTTTGGTAGAATTCTCAGGGAATCTGTCAGGTCCTGGGCTCTTGCTTTTTGGGAGGTTTTTGATCACTGCCTCTATCTTGTTACCAGATATTGGTCTATTCAGGTTGTCAGTTTCTTCCTGATTCAGTTTTGGAAGTTTATAGGTTTCCAGGAATGCATCCTCTTCATCTAGGTTGCTTGAATTACTGGCATAACTGTTGATAATAATTTCTGATGTTTGTTTCTATTTCCTTGGATTTTGTTTTGGTTTCTCCCCTTTCTTTCATAAGTGTATTAATTTGGATCCTTTCTCTTTTCTTTTGGGTTTATATGGCCAGTGGCTTATTAATTGTATATATCTTATTTATTCTTTGAGGGAACCAGCTTCTAGTTTCATTGATTTAGACTACTGTATCTCTAGTTTCTAACTCATTGGTCTCTGCTCTCATCTTAATTACTTCCCTTCTCATGTGTGGGGTTGGCTTCATTTGTAATTGATTCTCCAATTCTTTAAGGTATAAAGAGAGGTGGTGTATTCTGGATTTTTAATTTTTTTTTTGAGTGAGGCTTGGATGACTGCATTCCCTCCTCAGGACCGCCTTTGCTGTATCCCATAGGTTTTGGACTGATGTGTCTTCATTCTCATTGGTTTCCATTAATTGTTTAAGTTCTTTGATTTCCTGGTTGATCCAAACATTCTTAAGCAGGGTGGCCTTTAGCTTCCAAGTGCTTGAATTCCTTCTAAAATTGTTTTGTGGTTGAGTTCCAGTTTCAAAGCATTGTGGTCAGAGAATATGCAAAGAATAGTCTCAATCTTTTGGTATCGGTAGAGCCCTGATTTGTGGCCCAGTACGTAGTCTATTCTGGAGAAAGTTCCATGTGCACTTGAGAAGAATGAGTATTCCGTTGTTTTAGGGTGAAATGTTCTGTATATGTCTATGAGGTCCATCTGGTCCAATGTGTCATTCAATGCTCTAGTTTCTTTATTGATTTTCTGTTTGGATGATCTATTACTGAGAGTGGCATGTTAAGATCCCCTACTATTAATATTTTCTAATCAATATCACTCTTTATCTTGATTAACAGTTGTCTTATATAGTCAGCTTCTTCCATATTGGGGGCATAAATATTTATTATTGTTAGATCTTCTTGGTGGATAGACCCTTTAAGACTGGTGTAGTGTCCCTTTTTATCTCTGACTACAATCTTTAGTTTAAAATCTAATTTATCTGATATGAGAATCGCTACTGGAGCTTTCTTTTGAGGCCCATTGGGATGAAAGATGCTTCTCCATCCCTTCATTTTAAGTCTGGATGTATCTTTAGATTCCAAATGCATCTCTTGTAGACAGCATATGGATGGGTCCTGTCATTTTATCCATCAATGTTTATTCTTCTGATCCATGAGCATGGAATGTCTTTGCATCTCTTTGTGTCTTCCTCATTTTATTTCATTTGTGTTCTTTATGGAACCAGAAAAGACCCTGAATCACTAAAGAAATATTGAAAAAGAAAAAGAAAGCTGCGTGCATCAAGTTGCCTGATTTCAAGCTTTATTACAAAGCTGTGATCACCAAAACAGCATGATACTGGCACAAAAACAGACACAGAGACCAATGGAACCAAGTCAAGAGCCCCGATATGGACCCTCAACTCTTACAGTCAACTAATCTTTGGCAAAACAGGGAAAAAAATATCCAGTGGAAAATAAGATAGTGTCTTCAATAAATGCAATAAATGGTGCTGGGAAAACTGGACAGCTACGTATAGAAGAATGAAACTCGACCATTCTCTTACACCATACATGCATATAAACTCAAAATAGTCCCTTGAATTTATCTAGATAACTATTAGATCATTCTGAACACCTATGAATTAAACCTGAGATGTAAGAAAATAATTGCTGAAATTCTAGAAATAGAAAGTGACCACTTTCTGCAAGGTAGGTAGGGTGGAGACATGAATCTGATGGGTTATAACAGAATATAATCAGCAGGGGGTGGGAGGATCTATTAGCGGGTAACCCAGAAAAGATATAGCCCTGGATAGCAACATCAGAACCTTTGAAAATATGCTCCAGTGCGAGAAAGCCTGTCAGGAAAGATGCTCAAATGATGAAGCGGGGCAGAATTCTAGGTGAGACAGTGCTGTGTCAGGATTCCTGAGGTCACAGAAAAAAAGGGGTTGCCTGAGCAGACAGAGGTCCCAAGCATTAGAGTGGGGTAAACTTGTGAGGGTCAGTGAGCCAGGAAGAGGCTCTCAGCTTGGTTAGCCATAAACCTTGAGCTGCAGAATGATTGGGTGACAGGTCTCTAGCTGGGGTCCTGCAAAGGACAGAAAGGCAGCTGCCATCTGCCTTCCCCCGGGAGAAGCAGAGTGAGAGTTCTCACTACAAGGCAATCACTGCAGTGTGGAGGGTACTGTGAAATACAGAAGAATGGAAGCCCTATTCCTTCTCCCAGGAGAGGTAATGAGGGAGCAATCACAGCCAGGCAATTGGTCATTGTGCAGGGGGCTTTCAAGGGACAGAAATGAAGGAGCCCTCTGCCTTCTACCAGGAGGATAGTTCAGGCATGCACTGCAGGATTATACAGAGTTTGGCAGACAGAATATTGAAGACTGCTTATCCCTGAGGGTTTGGAGACAGGAGACCACAGTCTCTTGTCCCTGGGGCTCAAAATTGGGGCACAGCCATTTTTGTTTTTCATTTTCTATAGAGGGGCAGAAAGCCTACAGGAAACAACCAGTGGCATCTCACACCGAACCTGGCCCCAGGCAAGGGGCAGTGCAACTTTCCCTAGAAGGAGAGCTGAAACAGGAGGGGAACAACAAATTTACAAGAAACACAGGACTGAAAATCGTCAAGGTTAAGGGAAAATAATATATAGAATTTTAGTTTTTTTTTTCCCGTGATTTGGTTATCATACATTTAAAATTTTTCCTTTTCTTTTTTCTTTTTTCAACTGATTTCCTATTTTATCAACTTTTTATTTTTAAGACTTTTTGACTTTGTTTTTTACATTTACATTTTATAGATAAAGTCTTCATTTTTTAAAATTCCTGTCACTGTATTCAATTTTATTTTTGTAATTATATAAATTTTGCTTTCTTTACACTTTTGGAATTTACTGTCTTCTGACATACAGCCCAACATACACCCAGGACCAAGTGAATCACCCTGTATTGTGTACCTGGGGATTATATTCTCTCTTTTCACTGCACCATTTTGTTTTTGTTTTTGTTTCTGACCTCTTCAGATTTGTCTAGTGTGTGTTATGTTTGGGTCATGGTTGATACATTTGATTTTGTTCACTCATTTATCCAATCTTCTCTGGGAAAAATGACTAGAAGGAAGAAGTCACAGCAAACAAAAGAACCAGAGGTAATACTCTCTGCCACTGATAGAGATATCAGCAAAATATTGGGGCTGGAATTCAGGATAACAATTATAAAGTTAATAGCTGGGTTTGAAAAAAGCATGAATACACTAGAGAATCTCTTAGTCCAGAAATGAAATCTAATCAGGCCAAAGTTCAAAACGTTCCAACTGAGATGCAGTCTAAATTGGATGCTCTAACAGATAGGTTATATGAGGCAGAAGAGACTGTAAGGGACATAAAGGACAAGTAGAAGGAAAAGAAGGAAGCAGAGTAAAAGAGAGAAGAAGACCTAATGAGCCATGAGGGAAGGCTTCAAGAAATCAGCAATGCCATAAAATGAAACAATATTAGAATTTAATTAGAGTCCCTGAGACAGAAGAAAGACGCAGAGGTCCAGAAATGTATATTTCAGCAAATCATATCTGAGTACTTCCTAATCTGAGGAAGCAAGCATCCATTCAAGTCCAAGAGGTAGAGAGGACTCCTCCCAAAATCAATAAAAAAAGATTAACAAACAGACATGTAATAGTGAAAATTGCAAATTTCAGAGATAAAGAGAAAATCCTGAGAGCAACTTGAGACAAGATGTACATAACCAGTAGGAGTAGGAACATTAGACTGGCAGATAATCTATCCACAGAAACCTGGGTGGCCAAAAAAGGATAGCATGATATATTCAGAGTACTAAATGAGAAAAATGTGAAGCCAGGAATACTTTATCCAGCAACTGTGTCATTCATAATGGAAGGAGACATAAAGAGCTTCCAGGAAAAACAGAAACAAAAAGAATGTGTGACCACTAAACTGGGCCTGAAAGAAATATTAAGGAGCATTCTGTAAGCAAAAAGAGAGCCCCAAAATAATATAGACCACAAAGAAACAGCCAATCTACAGAAACAGGGACTTTACAGTAAATACAATGGAACTAAATTAATATCATTTAATAGTGTGATGGTAAATGGGTTAAATGTGCCAAAAAAACAAACAAATAACAACGACAACAACAAAAACAGGGTATCGGATAAGATAAAAACGCAAGACCCATCCATGTGCTGTCTACAGAGAACCATTTTCCTTTGTTTTTGTTTTTGTTTTTTTAAGTGTCATTTTATTTTTCATAATGTTCAAATAGCCAACATAATTAGTTTTTGATGTAGGGTTCAATGAATCATTAGTTGTGTACAACACTCGGTGTTCATCACAATACTTGTTCTCGTTAATAAACATCACCTGGTTACCCCATCACCCTACCCGCCTACCTTCTGTAACCCTCAGTTTTCCAGAGTTCAGAGTCTCTCATGGTTTGTTTCACTCACTGATTTCTTTCCATTCACTTTTACCTACATCCCTCATGCTATTCCTTATGTTCCACATATGAATGAAACCATATGATAATTGTCTTTCTCAGCCCGACTTATTTCACTTAGCATAATCTCTTTCAGTTCCATCCATGATGATGCAAATGGTGGGTATTCATCCTTTCTAAAGGCTGAGTAATAATCCCTTATAGATATGTACTACATCCTCTTTATCCATTCATCATTTGAAGGGCAACTTGGCTCCTCCCGCAGTTTCACTATTGTGGACATTATTGTTATGAACATTAGGGCATATGTGCCCCTTCTTTTCACTACATCTGTATCAATGGGGTAAATACCCAGTAGTGCAATTGCTGGGTCATAGGGTAGCTCTATTTTTACTTTATGAGGAACCTGGCTGTACCAGCTTGCATTCCCCCCAACAGTGTAAGAGAGTTCCTCTATCTCCACATCCTCACGAATATTTTTTTTTCCTGTCTTGTTAATTTTTGCCATTCTGTCTGGTGTAAGGCAGGATCTCATTGCTGCTTTGATTTGAATTTCCCTGATAGCTAGTGATGTTGAGCATTTTTTTTTTCATGTGTCTGTTAGTCATTTGTATGTCTTCTTTGGAGAAGTGCTTGTTCATATTGTCTGCTCATACATTGATTGGATTATTTGTTTTTTGGGTGTTGATTTTAAAATGTTCTTAATAGATCTTGGATATCAGCTCTTTATTTCTAATGTCATTTACTAATATCTTCTTCCATTCCACAAATTACCTCTTATATTTGTTGATTGTTTTCATTGATGTGCAAAAGCGTTTTACCTTGATGAAATTCTAAATGTTCATTTTTGCTTCTGTTTCCCTTGCCTTTAGATAATTGTCTCGAAAAGAAGTCATTGTAACTGATGTCAAAGACGTTCCTGCCTATGTTCTCCTCTAGGTTTTTGAAGGATTCCTGTATCACATTGAGGTCTTTCATCCATTTTGAATTTATCTTTGTGTATGACATAATAGAATGGTACAGTTATTGTCTTCTGCATGTGGCTTTCCAATTTTTACAGCACCAATTGTTGAAGACACTTTTATCCAGTGGGTATTTTTTCCTGATTTGTCAAAGGTCAGTTGACCATAAAGTTCAGGGACTAATTCTAGGGTCTCTATTCTGTTCCACTGATCTATGTGTCTGTTTTTTTTTCCAATACCATGCTGTCTTGATGATCACAGCTTTGCAGTATAGCTTAAAGTCAGGGATTGTGAGGCCCTCAGGTTTAGTCTTCTTTTTCAAAATGCCTCTGGCAATTGAGGGTCTTTTCTGGTTCCATACAAGTTTTGAGGATTGTTTCTTCCATTTCTGTTAAAAATGTTGATGGTATTTTGATAGGGATTGCATTGAAAGTGTACATTGCATCCATATACACTATGGAGTATTATGCCTTCATCAGAAAAGATGAATACCCAACTTTTGTAGCAACATGGATGGGACTGGAAGAGATTATGCTGAATGAAATAAGTCAAGGAGAGAGAATCAGTTATCATATGGTTTCACTTATTTGTGGAGCATAACAAGTAGCATGGAGGACAAGGGGAGTTAGAGAGGAGAAGGGAGTTGGGGAAAATTGGAAGGGGAGGTGAACCATGAGAGACTATGGACTCTGAAAAACAATCTGAGGGGTTTGAAGCGGCGGGGTGTGGGTGGTTGGGGGAAACAGGTGGTGGGTATTGGAGAGGGCACGGATTGCATGGAGCACTGGGTATGGTGCAAAAACAATGAATACTGTAATGCTGAAAATAAATAAATAAATAAATAAATAAATAAATAAATAAATAGAAAGTGTACATTGCTCAGGGTAGTATAGACATTTTCACAATGTTTAGTCTTCCAATCCATGAGCATGGAATATTTTTCCATCTCTTTGAGTCTTCCTCAATTTCTTTCCTAAGTGTTATGTTGCATCTAGAGTATAGATCCTTTACCAGTTTTATTAGGTTTATCCCTAGATATCTTATGTTTTATGGTATTATTGTAAATGGAATCAATTCCTTAATTTTTCTTTCTTCAGTTACATTGCTAGTGTATAGAAATGCAACAGATTTTTTTGTACATTGATTTTGCACCATGCCGAGTTGCTTATTTTATATGAATCCTAGTAAGTTGAGGGTGGAATCTTTGGTGGTTTCTACATAAAGTATTATATCATCAACAAAGAGGGAGAGTCTGACTTCTTTGTCAATTTGAATGCCTATGATTTCCTTGTGTTGTCTGGTAGCTGAGGATAAGACCGATACTACTATGTTGAACAAAAGTGGTGAAAATAGGCATCTCACTCATTGTCCGACCTTAAGGGAAAAGTTTAGTTTTTCCCCATCAAGAACAGCATTCATTGTGAGCTCTTCATAGATGGCTTTTATGATATTGAGGTATGTTCTCTCTATACCTATATTGTGAAGAGTTTTAATCAGGAAAAATGCTGAATTTTGTCAAATGTTTTTTTCTACATCAAATGAGACAACCATATGGTTCTTGTCTCTTGTTATGTAAATGTGATCTATCACAGTGATTGATTTGGGAATGTTGAACCACCCTTGCATCACAGAATTAAATCCCACCTGGTCATGGTGAAAAGTTATTTTTTTCCCCTAAGATTTTATTTATTTATTTATTTATTTATTTATTTCAGAGAGAGAGAGAGAGAGACTGCATAAGGTAGGAGAAGACAGGCCAAAAATGAGGGAGAAGCAGGCTCCCCGCTGAGCAGGGAGACCAATGAGGGGCTCCATCCCAGGACCTGAGTTCATGACCTGAGTTGTAGGCAGATGCTTAACCCTCTGAGCCACCCAGGTGCCCCTCACATTTTCTTTCAATAGATCTTATCTTTCTAAGGATGGTGGTGGCTTCCTTGTGTTTTACATCCCAGGGTTCAACGTCTGAACATTCACTGGCCTTACATTTCTCTAATCTCCATTCAGTGTTTACCAAGGAAACTAGCTACAGCACAAGCAAAGAATGTCTGTGATGCCTGAACAGCTGGAAAGGGAAATGAGGATAAATGGAACTGCAGATCTGGAGATCACTAGGAAATAAGGAGAAGTTGTTTTTCTAAAGGCAGGTTGTCAGTTGTGCAACCCAGGAAAGATGTCCTCTCTCCACATGCAGATTTCATGCCAGCTCCTCATCCTCTGTATTTCCTACTTCTTCCTTGAGGCTACGTATCAGTCCTACTGGAAAAGTTTTCTCCTACTTCTAGGGCACCTATCACACACCAAGCATTAGTATGAGTGCATGCTTACTTCATAGAAAAATCAGAACAACACCCTTACACACGAGATAGTGCATGTACCTTTATTTGAGGCCATGGTGCTGTGCTTTAATGTCCCAGGACTAAGTCCAGATTGGGGCATTTGAACTAAAACAGGGTTAGACAAGCTCCGTGGGAGTCTCCTCTCATGGACACATGAGGGAAAGTCATGGTACTCTGGGCACATGTTTCCTCACAAGGGTGAACTGGAGATGTGAACAGAAGTTACAGGAACCTGTGACTCTGAAGAGTGTTGTCTAGGGAATGCACTAGCAAGAGGGGCTGGTGTCAGCTCAAGGCCCTTACAAAAGCAGTGGCTACACAAAACATACCCCAAGTAGCATTATTATGGAGTACTAGAGCTAATCAGACAGTAAGACCCCCATGTAATCTGCAACATGTCCACGATAATATCCAACTAGTCCCTAAGAGGGGAAAATGACACTAGATATACAAGGGAAAAATAATTACACAGTACTTAAACGTTAAGGCCAATGAAAGAATGGAGGACTATGTATATTATTTCACTCTTATTACCAAACATGTGACAGATTCCACCAGTTACCTACAACCCTTAGATAGGTTAACATTGGTGGTGGGATAACACGTCATTCATTACTCATCCATGGTAATATATTAAAGATCAATTATGTTTTATTAATTAAAATATGTTAAGCTCACACATGAACTAATTTATGAATTTCAAAGGCACTCTATGATCCTTATGCAAAATGCAGAATACAATGGTTAAAAACCACTCGTCTGTGGATATAATGGTGTGGAAGTAGTGATTTCCATAATTTTCAGGCATGAGGTCATTCTTAAAAAATGAGTATATATAATTATATACCATTTTAGGGAAGAATTAACTATCCTCTTCTGGTATCTGTGAGAATTTTATCTCAACCACATCCCCTGACATTCTCCACTTGTAACTACAGCTATTATGAGGATACATTTTACTGGACTGCCACCTCTTTTTCCTCAGAGACCAGATGGTAAAATGTTTTATTTATACTATCCAGGGGTTCTTTAGTTTAATAAATGAAGAAGAATGCTGTTCTGAACACCTCTTTAATGATAACTGACATTAATGGTGTAACTGCAAATAGCATCTGCATTTAGATTTTCTTCATATATTGTGTATTACATCGTCCTTCTTCCATGGACAATTAGATATCGGATCCAAACAAATGAAGAAGGGTGTCTTGTATCTCTGACACAGCAACAATCAGCCACATTCTTCCACACACCCACTAGGAATAAATGAATTTCCTGAACTTATCTGAGACAAATACATTAATATTTGCTAGTAACAAATCCCAGATAGGTTCAATGAAAAAAAAGCACATACAGAAATTAATTGTAGTCATGTAAAAATCCATCCACTTGTTCTTTTGAAGCATAATAGCATATACACTAAGTGTTTAACGTCGTATTAATACTTATAAGGAATATTTTTTTGTCCATTACTGTACTTTATTTTTTTAATAAATTTTTAATTTATTTTCAGCATAACAGTATTCATTGGTTTTGTACCACACCCAGTGCTCCATGCAATCCATGCCCTCTCTAATACCCACAACCTGGTTCCACCAACCTCCCACCTCCCCACCTCTTCAAACCCTTCAGATTGTTTTTCAGAGTCCATAGTCTCTCATTGTTCACCTCCTGTTCCAAATTCCCCCAACTCCCTTCCACTAACACCCCATGTCCTCCACGCTATTTGTTATGCTCCACAAACAAGTGAAACCATATGATAATTGACTCTCTCTGCTTGACTTATTTCACTCAGCATAATCTCTTCCAGTCCCATCCATGTTGCTACAAAAGTTGGGTATTCATCCTTTCTGATGGAGGCATAATACTCCATAGTGTATATGGACCACATCTTCCTTATCCAATCGTCCGTTGAAGGGCATCTTGGTTCTTTCCACAGTTTGGAGACCGTGGTCATTGCTGCTATAAACATTGGTGTACAGACGGCCCTTCTTTTCACTACATTTGTATCTTTGGGGTAAATACCCAGTAGTACAATTGCAGGGTCATAGGGAAGCGCTATTTTTAATTTCTTGAGGAATCTCCACACTGTTCTCCAAAGAGGCTGCACCAACTTGCATTCCCACCAACAATGTAAGAGGGTTCCCCTTTCTCCACATCCCCTCCAACACATGTTGTTTCCTGTCTTGCTAATTTTGGCCATTCTAACTGGTGTAAGGTGATATCTCAAAGTGGTTTTAGTTTGAATCTCCCTGATGGCTAATGATGATGAACATTTTTTCATGTGTCTGATAGCCATTTGTATGTCTTCATTGGAGAAGTGTCTGTTCATATCTTCTGCCCATTTTTTGATACGATTATCTGTTTTGTGTGTGTTGAGTTTGAGGAGTTCTTTATAGATCCTGGATGTCAATCTTTTGTCTGTACTGTCATTTGCAAATATCTTCTCCCATTCCGTGGGCTGCCTCTTTGTTTTGTTGACTGTTTCCTTTGCTGTGCAGAAGCTTTTGATTTTGATGAAGTCCCCAAAGTTTATTTTGGCTTTTGTTTCCTTTGCTTTGGAGACATATCTTGAAAGAAGTTGCTGTGGCTGATATCGAAGAGATTACTGCCTATGTTCTCCTCTAGGATTCTGATGGATTCCTGTCTCACATTGAGGTCTTTTATCCATTTTGAGTTTATCTTTGTGTACGGAGTAAGAGAATGGTCGAATTTCATTCTTCTACATATAGCTACCCAGTTTTCCCAGCACCATTTATTGAAGAGACTGTCTTTTTTCCACTGTATATTTTTTCCTGTTTTGTCGAAGATTAACTAACCATAGAGTTGAGGGTCCATATCTGGGCTCTCTATTCTGTTCCACTTGTCTATGTGTCTGTTTTTATGCCAGTACCATGCTGTCTTGGTGATCACAGCTTTGTAGTAAAGCTTGAAATCAGGTAACGTGATGTCCCCAGTTTTATTTTTGTTTTTCAACATTTCCTTAGCGATTCGTGGTCTCTTCTGGTTCCATACAAATTTTTGGATTATTTGCTCCAGCTCTTTGAAGAATACCGGTGGAATTTTGATTGGAATGGCATTAAAAGTATAGATTGCTCTAGGTAGTATAGACATTTTAAAAATGTTTATTCTTCCGATCCAAGAGCATGGAATGGCCTTCCATCTTTTTGTGTCTTCTTAAGTTTCTTTCATGAGTGTTCTGTAGTTCCTCGAGTACAGGTCCTTTACCACTTTAGTTAGGTTTATTCACAGGTATCTTATGGTTCCTGGTGCTACAGTAAATGGAATCGATTCTCTAATTTCCCTTTCTGTATTTTCATTGTTAGTGTATAAGAAAGCCACTGATTTCTGTACATTGACTTTGTATCCTGCCACGTTACTGAATTGCTATATGAGTTCTAGTAGCTTGGGGGTGGAGTCTTTTGGTTTTTCCATATAAAGAATCATGTCATCTGGGAAGAGAGAGAGATTGACTTCTTCATTGCCAATTTGGATACCTATTATTTCTCTTTGTTGTCTAATTGCTGTTGCTAGGACTTCTAATACTATGTTGAACAAGAGTGGTGAGAGTGGGCTTCCTTGTCGTGTTCCTGATCTCAACGGGAAGGCTGCAAGCTTTTTCCCATTGGGGATGATATTTGCTGTGGGTTTTTCATAGATAGATTTGATGAAGTTCAGGAATGTTCCCTCTATCCATATACGTTGAAGCATTTTAATCAGGAACGGATGCTGGATTTTGTCAAATGCTTTTCTGCATCAATTGAGAGGATCATGTGGTTCTTCTCTCTTTTCTTATTAATTATTTTCTATCACATTGATTGATTTGTGAATGTTGAACCATCCTCGTAGCCCAGGAATGAATCTCATCTGGTCATGGTGGATAATCTTCTTAATATGCTGTTGGATCTTGTTAGCTAGGATCTTGATGAGAATCTTAGCATCCATATTCTTCAGTGATATTGGTCTGAAATTCTCCTTTTTGGTAGGGTCTTTGCCTGGTTTGGGAATGAGGGTAATGCTGGCTTCATAGAAAGAGTCTAGAAGTTTTCCTTCTGCTTCCATTTTTTGAAACAGCTTCAGGAGAATAGGTGTTTTTTCTTCTTTGAAAGTTTGGTAGAGTTCCCCAAGGAATCCGTCAGATCCTGGGCTCTTGTTTTCTGGGAGGTTTTTGATCACTGCTTCAATCTCGTTACTAGATGTCAGTCTATTTAGGTTGTCGATTTCTTCCTGGTTCAATTTTGGGAGTTTATAGTTTTCCAGGAATGCATCCATTTCATCTAGCTTGCTTAATTTATTGGCATATAACTGTTGATAATAACTTCTGATGATTGTTTCTACTCCCTTGGTGTTAGTTGTGATCTCTCCCTTTTCATTCATAATTTTATAAATTTTGGCTTTCTCTCTTTTCTTTTGGATTACTGTGGCCAATGATTTATCGATCTTATTGATTCTTTCAAAAAACCAGTTTCTAGTTTCATTGATATGTTCCAATGTATCTCTAGTTTCTACCTCATTGATCTCAGCTCTAATCTTAATTATTTCCCTTCTTATGTGTGAAGTTGGTTTGATTTGTTGTTGATTCTCCAGTTCTTTAAGGTGTAGAGACAGCTGTTCTGTTCTGGATTTTTCAATTTTTTTGAGGGACGCTTAGATGGCTATGTATTTCCCCCTTAGGACCGCCTTTGCTCTATCACATAGCTTTTGGACCGAAGTGTCTTCATTCTCATTGGTTTCCATGAATTGTTTCAGTTATTCTGTGATCTCCTGGTTCATCCAAGCATTCTTAAGCAAGGTGGTCTTTAGCTTCCAGGTGTTTGAGTTCCTTTTGAACTTTTCCTTGTGACTGAGCTCCAGTTTCAAAGTATTGTGATCTGAGAATATGCAAGGAATAATCTCAGTCTTTTGCTATTGTTTGAGTCCTGGTTTGTGACCCAGTATGTGGTCTACTCTGGAGAAGGTTCCATATTCACTTGAGAAGAATGAGTATTCTGTTGTTTTCGGGTGGAATGTTCTGTATATATCTATACGGTCCATCAGGTCCAATGTGTCACTCAATGCTCTTGTTTCTTTATTGATTTTCTGCTTCAATGATCTGTCTATTTCTGAGAGAGGCGTGTTAAGATCTCCTCATATTAATGTATTCATATAAATATGACTCCTTATCTTGATTAACAGTTTTCTTATGTAATTGGCTGCTCCCATATTGGGGGCATAGATATTTACAATTGTTAGATCATCTTGGTGGATATTCCCTTTAAGAATGATGTAGTGTCCTTCTGTATCTCTGACTACAGTCTTTAAAATCTAATTTATCTGGGGGGAGGACTCAAGATGGCAGAGAAGTACCAGGCTGAGACTACTTCAGGTAGCGGGAGATCAGCTAGGTAGCTTATCTAAAGATTGCAAACACCTACAAATCCAATGGGAGATCGAAGAGAAGAAGAACAGCAATTCTAGAAACAGAAAATCAACCACTTTCTGAAAGGTAGGCCTGGTGAAGTGAATCCAAAGCGATGGGAAGATAGAATTCAGGGGGAGGGGCCAGCTCCCGGCAAGCGGCGGAGCAACAGAGCACAAAATCAGGACTATTAAAAGTCTGTTCCGCTGAGGGACATCACTCCAGAGGCTTAACTGGGGTGAAGCCCAATGGGGTCAGCGTGGCCTCATGTCCCACAGGGTCACAGAAGGATGGGGGGTGTCTGAGTGTCGCAGAGCTTACAGGTATTAGAAAGGGGAAGCCGGCTACAGAGACAGAGTCAAGGAGTGAGCTCTAAGCTCAGGGTTACCTTGAACCGGTTGCAGGCTTGGTCAGCACGGAGCGCGGCCAGAGGCCAAGGTTACGGGAGTAATTGGGCACTGTTCTCTGAGGGCACACTGAGGAGTGGGACACCGGGCTCTCGGCTCCTCCGGGCCGGAGACTGGGAGGCCGCCATCTTCATTCCCATCCTCCAGAACTCTACGGAAAGCGCTCAGGGAACAAAAGCTCCCAAAAGCAAATCCGAGCGAATTACTCAGTCCGGCCCCTGGTAAGGGTGGTGCAACTCCGCCTGGGGCAAAGACACTTGAGAATCACTACAACAGGCCACTCCCCCAGAAGATCAACAAGAAACCCAGCCAGGACCAAGTTCACCTACCAAGGAGTGCAGTTTCAATATCAAGGAGAGCAGCGGAATTCCAGAGGAGGAGAAAGCAAAGCACGGAACTCATGGCTTTCTCCCCATGATTCTTTAGCCTTGCAGTTAATT
>NW_022631201.1:155597-300223 GCF_010015895.1 Lontra canadensis | reverse complement strand
TTTTTTAACGTTTTTTAACTAGTTTATCTAATATATATATATATATTTTTCTTTTTTATATTTTTCATTATTGGTTTTCTTTTTTTAATTGTTTCTTTTTTTTTTCTTTCTGAACCTCTTTTTATCCCCTTTCTCCCCCCTCACGATTTGGGATCACTTCTGATTTGCTAAAGCATATTTTTCTGGGGTTGTTGCCACCCTTTTAGTATTTTACTTGCTCCTTCATATACTCTTATCTGGACAAAATGACAAGGCGGAAATATTCACCACAAAAAAAAGAACAAGAGACAGTACCAAAGGCTAGGGACCTAATCAATACAGACATTGGTAATATGTCAGATCTAGAGTTCAGAATGACAATTCTC
The DNA here is from genome assembly GCF_010015895.1 of Lontra canadensis. NCBI lineage: Eukaryota > Metazoa > Chordata > Mammalia > Carnivora > Mustelidae > Lontra > Lontra canadensis. The sequence goes on along the minus strand of NW_022631201.1, from coordinate 299,858 downwards.
AAGGTTCTAGCCGGGCTCGAAATGGCATGGAAGATATTAGAGAAACCCTCTCAGGAGATATAAAAGCCCTTTCTGGAGAAATAAAAGAACTAAAATCTAACCAAGTTGAAATAAAAAAAGCTATTAATGAGGTGCAATTAAAAATGGAGGCTCTCACAGCTAGGATAAATGAGGCAGAAGAAAGAATTAGCAATATAGATGACCAAACGACAGAGAATAAAGAAGCTGAGCAAAAGAGAGACAAACAGCTACTGGACCACGAGGGGAGAATTCGAGAGATAAGTGACACCATAAGACGAAACAACATTAGAATAATTGGGATTCCGGAAGAAGAAGAAAGAGAGGGGGGAGCAGAAGGTATATTGGAGAGAATTATTGGAGAGAATTTCCCCAATATGGCAAATGGAACGAGCATCAAAATCAAGGAGGTTCAGAGAACCCCCCTCAAAATCAATAAGAATATGTCCACACCCCATCACCTAATAGTAAAATTTACAATTCTTAGTGACAAAGGGAAAATCCTGAAAGCAGCGTGGGACAAGAAGACTGTAACATACAATGGTAAAAATATTAGATTGGCAGCAGACTTATCCACAGACACCTGGCAGGCCAGAAAGAGCTGGCATGATATATTCAGAGTACTAAACAAGAAAAACATGCAGCCAAGAATACTATATCCAGCTAGGCTATCATTGAAAATAGAAGGAGAGATTAAAAGCTTCCAGGACAAACAGAAAGTGAAAGAATTTGCAAACACCAAACTAGCTCTACAGGAAATATTGAAAGGGGTCCTCTAAGCAAAGAGAGACCCTAAAAGTAGTAGATCAGAAAGGAACAGAAACAATATACAGGAACAGTCACCTTACAGGCAATACAATGGCACTACATTCATATCTCTCAATAGTTACCCTGAATGTTAATGGGCTAAATGCCCCAATCAAAAGACACAGGGTATCAGAATGGATAAAAAAACAAAACCCATCTATATGTTGCCTACAAGAAACTCATTTTAAACCCGAAGACACCTCCAGATTTAAAGTGAGGGGGTGGAAAAGAATTTACCACGCTAATGGACATCAGAAGAAAGCAGGAGTGGCTATCCTTATATCAGATCAATTAGATTTTAAGCCAAAGACTATAATAAGAGATGAGGAAAGACACTATATCATACTCAAAGGATCTGTCCAACAAGAAGATCTAACAATTGTAAATATCTATGCCCCTAAAGTGGGAGCAGCCAACCATATAAACCAATTAGTAACAAAATCAAAGAAACACATCAACAATAATACAATAATAGTAGGGGACTTTAACACTCCCCTCACTGAAATGGACAGATCATCCAAGCAAAAGATCAACAAGGAAATAAAGGCCTTAAATGACACACTGGACCAGATGGATGAAACACATATATTCAGAACATTTCATCCCAAAGCAACAGAATACACATTCTTCTCTAGTACACATGGAACATTCTACAGAAGAGATCACATCCTCGGTCCTAAATCAGGTCTCAACCAGTATCAAAAGATTGGGATCATTCCCTGCATATTCTCAGACCACAATGCTCTGAAGCTAGATCTCGATCACAAGAGGAAATTTGGAAAGAACCCAAATACATGGAGACTAAACAGCATCCTTCTAAAGAATGAATGGGTCAACCAGGAAATTAAAGAAGAATTGAAAAAATTCATGGAAACAAATGATAATGAAAACACAACGGTTCAAAATCTGTGGGACACAACAAAGGCAGTCCTATGAGGAAAATATATAGCGGTACAAGCCTTTCTCAAGAAACAAGAAAGGTCTCAGGTACACAACCTAACCCTACACCTAATGGAGCTGGAGAAAGAACAAGACAGAAACCCTAAACCCAGCAGGAGAAGAGAAATCATAAAGATCGGAGCAGAAATCAATGAAATAGAAACCAAAAAAACAATAGAACAAATCAATGAAACTAGGAGCTGGTTCTTTGAAAGAATTAATAAGGTTGATAAACCCCTGGCCAGACTTATCAAAAAGAAAAGAGAAAGGACCCAAGTAAATAAAATCATGAATGAAAGAGGAGAGATCACAACTAACACCAAAGAAATACAGACAATTATAAGAACATAATATGAGCAAGTCTACGCCAACAAATTTGGCAATCTGGAAGACATGGATGCATTCTTTGAGACATATAAACTACCACAACTGAACCAGGAAGAAATAGAAAGCCTGAACAGACCCATAACCCATAAGGAGATTGAAACAGTCATCAAAAATCTCCAAACAAACAAAAGCCCAGGGCCAGACGGCTTCCCGGGGGAATTCTACCAAACATTTAAAGAAGAACTAATTCCTATTCTCCTGAAACTGTTCCAAAAAATAGAAATGGAAGGAAAACTTCCAAACTCATTTTATGAGGCCAGCATCACCTTAATCCCCAAACCAGACAAGGATCCCATCAAAAAAGAGAACTACAGACCAATATCCTTGATGAACACAGATGCAAAAATTCTCACCAAAATACTATCCAATAGGATCCAACAGTACATTAAAAGGATTATTCACCACGACCAAGTGGGATTTATTCCAGGGCTGCAAGGTTGGTTCAACATCCGCAAATCAATCAATGTGATACAACACATTAATAAAAGAAAGAACAAGAACCATATGATACTCTCCATAGATGCTGAAAAAGCATTTGACAAAGTACAGCATCCCTTCCTGATCAAAACTCTTCAAAGTGTAGGGATAGAGGGCACATACCTCAATATTATCAAAGCCATCTATGAAAAACCCACCGCAAATATCATTCTCAATGGAGAAAAACTGAAAGCTTTTCCGCTAAGGTCAGGAACATGGCAGGGATGTCCGTTATCACCACTGCTATTCAACATAGTACTAGAAGTCCTAGCCTCAGCAATCAGATAACAAAAGGAAATTAAAGGCATCCAAATTGGCAAAGAAGAAGACAAAGTATCACTCTTTGCAGATGATATGATACTCTATGTTAAAAATAAAAAGACTCCAGTCCAAAACTGCTAGAACTTGTACAGGAATTCAGTCAAGTGTCAGGATATAAAATCAATGCACAGAAATCAGTTGCATTTCTCTACACCAACAAAAGACAGAAGAAAGAGAAATTAAGGAGTCAATCCCATTTATAATTGCACCCAAAATTATGAGATACCTAGGAATAAACCTAACCAAAGAGACTAAGAATCTATACACAGAAAACTATAAAGTACTCATGAAAGAAATTGAGGAAGACACAAAGAAATGGAAAAATGTTCCATGCTCCTGGATTGGAAGAATAAATATTGTGAAAATGTCTATGTTACCTAAAGCAATCTACACATTTAATGCAATTCCTATCAAAGTACCATCCATTTTTTTCAAAGAAATGGAACAAATAATCCTAAAATTTATATGGAACCAGAAAAGACCTCGAATAGCCAAAGGAATATTGATCAAGAAAGCTAAAGTTGGTTGCATCACAATTCCGGACTTCAAGCTCTATTACAAAGCTGTCATCATCAAGACAGTATGGTACTGGCACAAAAACAGACACATAGATCAATGGAACAGAATAGAGACCCCAGAAATAGACCCTCAACTCTATGGTCAACTAATCTTCGACAAAGCAGGAAAGAATGTCCAATGGAAAAAAGACAGCCTCTTCAATAAATGGTGTTGGGAAAATTGGACAGCCACATGCAGAAAAATGAAATTGGATCATTTCCTTACACCACACACGAAAATAGACTAAAAATGGATAAAGGGCCTCAATGTGAGAAAGGAATCCATCAAAATCCTTGAGGAGAACACAGGCAACAACCTCTTCGACCTCAGTCGCAGCAACATCTTCCTAGGAACGTCGCCAAAGGCAAGGGAAGCAAGGGCAAAAATGAACTATTGGGATTTAATCAAGATCAAAAGCTTTTGCACAGCAAAGGAAACAGTTCACAAAACCAAAAGACACTGACAGGATGGGAGAAGATATTTGCAAACGACATATCAGATAAAGGGCTAGTGTGCAAAATCTATAAAGAACTTAGCAAACTCGACACCCAAAGAACAAATAATCCAATCAAGAAATGGGCAAAAGACATGAACAGACATTTCTACAAAGAAGACATCTAGATGGCCAACAGACACATGAAAAAGTGCTCCATATCACTCGGCATCAGGGAAATACAAATCAAAACCACAATGAGATATGACCTCACACCAGTCAGAATGGCTAAAATTAAAAAGTCAGGAAATGACAGATGCTGGCGAGGATTCAGAGAAAGGGGAACCCTCCTACACTGTTGGTGGGAATGCAAGCTGGTACAACCACTCTGGAAAACAGCATGGAGGTTCCTCAAAATGTTGAAAATAGAACTACCCTATGACCCAGCAATTGCACTACTGGGTATTTTCCCTAAAGATACAAACGTAGTGATCCAAAGGGGCGCATGCACCCAAATGTTTATAGCAGCAATGTCTACAATAGCCAAACTATGGAAAGAACCTATATGTCCATCAACAGTGAATGGATAAAGATGATGTGGTATATATAAACAATGGAATACTATGCAGCCATCAAAAGAAATGAAATCATGCCATTTGCAACGACATGGATGGAACTAGAGGGTATCATGCTTAGCGAAATAAGTCAATCGGAGAAAGACAACTATCATATGATCTCTCTGATATGAGGGAGAGGAGATGCAACATGGGGGGTTAAGGGGGTAGGAGAAGAGTAAATGAAACAAGATGGGATTGGGAGGGAGACAAACCATAAGTGACTCTTAATCTCACAAAACAAACTCAGGGTTGATGGTGGGAGGGGGATTTGGGGGGTGGGGTCATGTACATTGGGGAGGGTATGTGCTATGGTGAGTGCTTTGAAGTGTGTAAACCTGGCTATTCACAGACCTGTAACCCTGGGTATAAAAAGATATGTTTATAAAAAATAAAATTTAAAAAAACCTAAAAAAATCTAATTTATCTGATATGAGAATCGCTACCCCAGCCTTCTTTTGAGGCCCATTGGCATGAAAGATGCTTCTCCATCCCTTCACTTTCAGACTGGGTGTATCTTTAGGTTCAAAATGGGTCTCTTGTAGACAACATATGGATGGGTTCTGTCGTTTTATCCAATCTGCAACCCTGTGACATTATGGGCGCATTTAGGCCATTCACATTGAGAGTGAGTATTGATAGATACGTTTTTATTGACATTGTGTTACCTTTGAAGTCTTTTTTCTGTAGATTGTCTCTATATTTCTGTTCAATGCTATTCTTAGGATTTCTCCTCTTATAGATCTGCCCTTAATATTTCCTGCAGTGTTGGCTTGGTGGTTGCATAGTCTTTTAAGCCTTGCCAGTCTTGGAAACTCTTTATCTCTCCATCCATCTTGAATGTCAGTCTTGCTGGATAAAGTATTCTTGGCTGCATGTTCTTCTCATTTAGTGCCCTGAATATATCTTGCCATCCCTTTCTGGCTTGCCAGGTCTCTGTGGACGGGTCTGACGTTATTCTGATGGGCTTTCCTCTGTAAGTAAGGAGCCTCTTTGTCCTAGCAGCTTTCAGGAGATTATACCTACAATTATGATTCCTCAATTTGACTATCAGGTGCCTTGATGTTTTTCTGGAATCTATAATCTTGGGTGGAGACCGTTTGGCCTCTAGTACATGAACGCTGGGTCCATTCGTGAGATTGGGAAAATTTTCATGAAGAACTTGTTCCACTATATCTTCTAGACTTCTTTCTTTCTCCTCCCCTTCAGGGATTCCAATAATTCTGACGTTGGAACGTTTCATGGTGTCTTTTATTTCCCTGATTCTGTTTTCATGGTTTCTAAGCTGTTTGTTCCAGGCTTCCACTTGATCCTTTCTCTCTATCTGTTTGTCCTCTAGATCACTAATTCTATCTTCTGTCTCAGTTACCCTATATTTGAGAGAATTTAGATTCGATTGGAACTCATTGAGAGCATTGTGAACCTCAGCCCTGGTAGCTTTTAGCTCTGCCCTAACATTGTGAACATCCTGTCTGGTCGCTTTCAGCTCAGCCCTAAACAATTCCGTTTGATCATCCATGGCTTTCTCCAACTTAGCTATTGCCTGGCTAATTGTTAGCCTGAATTCTTTCTGACATATTGTCTATGTTGATAGCTGTTAGCTCTGTTGCAGAAGGCCCATCCTCTGTATTTTTCTTCTGTTGGGCATTCCTCCTCCTAGTCATTTTGGTGAGAGATGACTGAACAGATGTAGCTGGTTGTATCGACCGTGGTGCAGTCTGGGTGCACCCTTGAACACTTCTGAGCAATCAGGATTCCCCACCCAAATGAGAGAAAAAAGAAAGGAAAAAGAAAAAAAGAAGAGAGAGAAAGAGAGAGACAGGAAAGAAAGGGAAGATGAAAGAGAAGGTTCAGCCTAAATGGACCCCAAGGTAAGATTTATGAGGTATATAAACAAAAACAATCAAAAAGACTGATAAAAGTATATAAGAAGAGAAAAAAATATAAATATTTGCAAATAAAGGAAGAACCTTTTCGAAAAAAACCCCAAGTGTAAGCTTTATATACTATCAGGACAAACACAAAAACACAGAAACACTGGTGGAAGAAAAAGATGGGAGAGTGGTTATAAATTCTCAGTGTGGGCGAGGAAGGTTGCTTTGATTCTTCCTGGATGTATCTTGATATCTTTGTTAAAGGACTCAACTTTCCTAGGCTAAAGGGGGATTAAAAATTGGTTTACCTATAGGGGTAGTATTGATTGGGGAAAGGGGATTACTTTGAAGTTTAACTCTATATGAGTATTAGAAAATAAAAAAAAAAGCAATAAACTAGACTAAACTAAACTAAAATTAAAAAAAATTTTCAAAAAACAGAAATACAAAAGAAAAACACAGGTGTATGTATCAAAAAGTTAGGGTTAGAAGGTTCTTATGGAATTTGATGTACTGGACAGCTCGCTTTGATGGTAAATAGGTTAAAAATTATCTATATAAAAAAATGAGCCAGAATAGTGGAAACAAATTAAAAATAAAAGTTGTCCTTTGAAGTAGTGGTGGCGGTTCTCTTGCAGTCTTTTTTTTTTTTCTTTCTTTCCTGGTTGGTTTGCTGGGGAAGGGGCCTGCCACGTGGGTTTTCAGTCAATGATGTTCCCTGAGTTAAGTCCTCCAGTCCCCCTCAAGGGGGTGGGCTCTGAGGAAACCGGTTTTTTCAGGCTTTTGTTCTCTGGAGGTTTTTATGTTTGTTCAGCTTTTTCTTTTTTTTTTTTTTTTCCCTCTAGCCTTGACCGCTTTTGATGGTTTTTGTAGGTTTAGAGGAAAGCAAACTGCACCCTGACCTCCCTCTCAGAGAGAAGCCTCAGTCCGTTCTTCTGTGGGTGTTGCAGAGCCCATATAAATCCCCCCTTGGCCGCTGGCAGAGCAGGTTCTGAGTCTCGGTCCCTGGGGACAAAGGATCTTCTGCTTGTACCCAAAACCACAGCAGCAGCGGCGGCTGTCTGGGCTGCTCCAGACTGCCAGAGAGGTTCCAAGCAGCGATCACACACTGAGATTTTCCCATTGGCCCTGGCTGGGAGTGCCTGGTCTTTCTGGGTCTAAGAGCGCCCGGCTTGCACGCACCTCTTTCAGGGGAGAGTCTGGGGCACGCGTCTTAGGCTCTGAAACATGGCGCGTGTCAAAGAGCACCAGCTGGGCCTTTGTACCTCTCTCAGGGGAGGATGAGGGGCGCTCGCATCTCAGGCTCTGTAGCAGGGCTCGTGTGTTCTGCAGTCCGGCGTGGCTCCCATCTACTCACTGGCGCCAGAACCCACGCAATCTTGGGCGCGCTGCGGCTCAGGGACCAAGACCTGGTTTCTCAGCTGCACTCTCTGGCTCCGTGCCAGGGGAGGCTGTCCTGGGACCAGGGACTTAAGCCCCTGTCCCTAGCCACCCCGATTCCCACAATTCCCTCCCCCCGCGATCTTTTGCTCTTTTGGAGTGCTTTCAACCAGACTCCAAGTTAATGCTGGTCCCCAGACGCAGGGCACTCTGGCTCTTATTAGGGGTATTACTTTCCAACTGGTCACCTCTGGTGGCTCCCTCCCCCTTTTGTTAATCTTCCGATATCGGTCCACCTTTCCCACTCCACTTTACCTGCCCATTGGCGACTTCTGCCCCTGTAGAGATCCAGATGTGTATAATTCTGATCTCAGGCTGATTTCATGGGTGATCGGAGTTCTTTGGTAGGTAATCAGCTCACTTTAAGGTACAGGTTGAAAAGGCGCCTCCTCCTACTTCCCCGCCATTTTGTCCCCCCTATTTATTTATTTATTTATTTATTAAAAATTTTTTTTTCAGTGTAACAGAATTCATTGTTTTTTGCACCACACCCAGTGCTCCATGCAATACGTTCCCTCCTTAATACCCACCACCTGGCTACGCCAACCTCACACCCCCGCCCCTTAAAACCCTCAGATCGTTTTTCAGAGTCTATAGTCTTTCATGGTTCACCTCCCCTTCCAATTTCCCTCAACTCCCTTCTCCTCTCCATCTCCCCATGTCCTCCATGTTATTTCTTATGCTCCACAAATAAGTGAAACCATATGATAACTGACTCTCTCTGCTTGACTTATTTCACTCAGCATAATCTCTTCCAGTCCCGTCCATGTTGCTACAAAAGTTGGGTATTCATCCTTTCTGATGGAGGCATAATACTTCATAGTGTATATGGACCATATCTTCCTTATCCATTTGTCCGTTGAAGGGCATCTTGGTTCTTTCCACAGTTTGGCGACCATGGACATTGCTGCTATAAACATTGAGGTACGGATGGCCCTTCTTTTCACTACATCTGTATCTTTCAGGTAAATACCCAGAAGTGCAATTGCTGGGTCATAGGGAAGCTCTATTTTTTAATTTCTTAAGGAATCTCCACACTGTTCTCTAAAGTGGCTGCACCAACTTGCATTCCCACCAACACTGTAAGAGGTTTCCCCTTTCTCCACATCCTCTCCAATACATGTTGTTTCCTCTCTTGCTAATTTTGACCATTCTATCTGGTGTCAGGTGGTATCTCAATGTGGTTTTAATTTGAATCTCCCTGATGGCTAGTGATGATGAACATTTTTTCATGTGTCTGAGAGCCATTCGTATGGCTTCATTGGAGAAGTGTCTATTTATATCTTCCGCCCATTTTTTGATATGTTTATCTGTTTTGTGTGTTGAGTTTGGGAAAATCTTTATAGATCCTGGATATCAGCCTTTTGTCTATACTGTCATTTGCAAATATCTTCTCCCATTCAGTGGGTTGCCTTTTTGTTGTTGTTGACTGTTTCCTTTGCTGTGCAGATGATTTTGATTTTTTTTCTTTACTGCATAGATACTTTTTTCTTTGTCTTTTTTTAAAATTTCTTTTCAGCGTAACAGTATTCATTGTTCTTGCACCACACCCAATGCTCCATGCAACCCGTGCCCTCTCTAATACCCACCACCTGGTTTCCCCAACCTCCCAATCCCCGCCCTTTCAAAACCCTCAGATTGCTTCTCAGAGTCCATAGTCTCTTATGGTTGACATCCTCTTCCAATTTTCCTCAACTCCCTTCTCCTCTCCATCTCCCCTTGTCCTCCATGCTATTTGTTATGCTCCACAAATACATGAAACCATACAATAACTGATTCTCTCTGCTTGACTTATTTCACTCAGCATAATCTCTTCCAGTCCCGTCCATGTTGCTACAAAAGTTGGGTATTCATCATTTCTGATGCAGGCATAATACTCCATAGTGTATATTGACCACATCTCCCTTATTCATTCATCCGTGGAAGAGCATCTTGGTTCTTTCCAGAGTTTGGCGACCGTGGCCATTGCTGCTATAAACATTGGGGTACAGATGGCCCTTCTTTTCACTACATCTGTATCTTTGGGGTAAATACCCAGTACTGCAATGGCAGGGTCATAGCAAAGTTCTATTTTTAATTTCTTGAGGAATCTCCACACTGTTTTCCAAAATGGCTGCACCAACTTGCATTCCCACCAACAGTGTAAGAGGGTTCCCCCTTTTTTGTGTGTGTCTTCTTCAATTTCTTTCATGAGTGTTCTGTAGTTCCTCGAGTACAGATCCTTTACTTCTTTGGTTAGGTTCATTCCCATGTATCTTATGGTTCTTGGTGCAATAGTAAATGGAATCGATTCTCTAATTTCCCTTTCTGTATTTTCATTGTTAGTGTATAAGAAAGCCACTGATTTCTGTACATTGACTTTGTATCCTGCCACGTTACTGCATTGCTGTATGAGTTCTAGTAGTTTGGGGGTGGAGTCTTTTAGACTTTCCATATAAAGAATCATGTCATCTTCAAAGAGAGAGAGTTTGACTTCTTCATTGCCAATTTGGATACTTTTGTTTCTCTTTGTTTTCCGATTGCTATTGCTAGGCCTTCTACTATGATGTTGAACAAGAGTGGGGAGAGTGGGCATCCTTGTCGTGTTCCTGATCTCAATGGGAAGGCTATGAGCCTTTTCCCATTGAGAATGATATTTGCTGTGGGTCTTTCATAGATAGATTTTATGAAGTTCAGGAATGTTCCCTCTATCCCTATACTTTGAAGCGTTTTAAACAGGAACAGATGCTGGATTTTGTCAAATGCTTTTTCTGCATCAATTGAGAGGACCTTGTGGTTCTTCTCTCTTCTCTTATTAATTTGTTCTATCACATTGATTGATTTGCGAATGTTGAACCATCCTTGCAACACAGGGATGAATCCCACCTGGTCATAGTGGATAATATTTTTAATGTGCTGTTGGGTCCTGTTTGCTAGGATCTTGTTGAGAATCTTAGCATCCATATTCATCAGTGATATTGGTCTGAAATTCTCCTCTATGTTAGGGTCTTTGCCTGGTTTGGGGATCAGGGTAATGCTGCCTTCTTTAAAAAGAGTTCCGGATGTTTTCCTTCTGCTTCAATTTTTTGAAACATCTTCAGGAGAATAGGTTTTATTTCTTCTTTGAAATTTTGGCAGAATACCCCAGGGAATCCCTCAGGACCTGGGCTCTTGTTTTCTGGGAGGATTTTGATCACTGCTTCAATCTCGTTACTAGATATTGGCCTATTCAGGTTGTCAATTTGTTCCTAGTTCAATTTTGGGAGTTTATAGTTTTCCAGAAATGCATCCATTTCATCTAGGTTGCTTAGCTTATTGGCATATAACTGTTGATAATAACTTCTGAGGATTGTTTCTACTTCCTTGGTGTTAGTTGTGATCTCTCCCTTTTCGTTCATAATTTTATTAATTTGGGCTTTCTCTCTTTTCTTTTGGATTAGTGTGGCCAATGGTTTATCGATCTTATTGATTCTTTCAAAAAAACAGCTTCTAGTTTCATTGATACATTCTACTGTATCTCTGGTTTCTACCTCATTGATCTCTGCTCTAATCTTTATTTTGTCATTTTATGGGCACATTAGGCCATTCATACTGTGAGTGATTATTGATAGATATGTTTTTATTGACATCGTGTTACCTTTGAAGTCTTTCTTTCTGTAGATTGTCTCTATATTTCTGTTCAATCCTGTTCTTAGGATTTTTTCCTCTTTTATAGAACCACCCTTAATATTTCCTGCAGTGTCGGCTTGGTGGTTGCATAGTCTTTTAAGCCTTGCCAGTCTTGGAAACTCTTTATCTCTCCATACATTTTGAATATCAGTCTTGCTGGGTAAAGTATTCTTGGCTGCATGTTCTTCTCATTTAGTGCCCTGAATATATCTTGCCAGCCCTTTCTGGCTTGCCAGATCTCTGTGGACAGGTTTGACATAATTCTGATGAGCTTTCCTCTGTAAGTAAGGAGCCTCTTTATCCTAGCGGCTTTCAAGAGATAATATTTACAATTATGATTCCTCAATTTGACTATCAGGTCCCTTGATTTTTTTGGAATCTATAATCTTGGGTGAAGACCGTTAGGCCTCTAGTACATGAACGCTGGTTCCATTCGTGAGATTGGGAAAATTTTCATGAAGAATTTATTCCACTATATCTTCTAGACTTCTTTCTTTCTCCTCCCCTTCAGGGATTCCAATAATACTGACGCTGGAACGTTTCATGGCATCATTTATTTCCCTGTTTCTGTTTTCGTGGCTTCTAAGCTGTTTGTTCCAGACTTCCTCCTGATCCTTTCTCTCTATCTGTTTGTCCTCCAGATCACTAATTCTATCTTCTCTCTCAGTTACCCTAGCTTTTAGAGAATTTAGTTTGGATTAAAACTCATTGAGAGCATTTTGAACATCATCCCTGGTGGCTTTCAGTTTTGCCCTAACATTTTGAACATCATCCCTGGTGGCTTTCAGTTCTGCCCTAATCAATTCCGTTTGGTCATCCATGGCTTTCTCCAACCTAGCTATTGCCTGGATAATTGTTAGCCTGAATTCCCTTTCCAACATATTGTCTATGTTGATAGCCATTAGCTTTTTTGTAGAAGGCCCATCCTCTTTATTTTATTTCTTTTGGGCATTCCTCCTGCTAGTCATTTTGCTAAGAGATGACTGAACGGATGTAGTTGGATGTATCGACTGTGGTGCAGTCAAGGTGCACCCTGGAATGCTTCTGAACAATCAGGATTCCCCACCCAAATGAGAGAAAGAAGAAAGAGAGAGAGAGAGAGACAGGAAAAAAAGAGAAGATAAAAGAGAAGGCTCAGCCCAAATGGGCTCCAAGATAAGATTTATGAAGTCTACAAACAAAAACAGACGAAGAAAAGACTGACAAAAGTGTATGACAGGAGTAATATATATATATAATATATATATATATATATATATATATGCAAAAAAAAAGGAAGAACCTCATCAAAAAGAACCCCAAGTATATGATTTATATACTATCAGGACAAACACGAAAACACAGAAACATTGGTGGAAGAAAAAGATTGGAGAGTGGTTATAAATTCTCAGTGTGGACGAAGAAGGTTGTTTTGATTATTTCTGGATGTATCTTGATATCTTTGTTAAAGGACTCAACTTTCCTAAGATAAAGGGGGATTAAAAGTTGGTTTACCTATAGGGGTAGTATTGATTGGGGAAAGGGGATTACTTTGAAGTTTAACTCTATATGAATATTAGAAAATAAAAAGAAAAAAAGAATAAACTAGGCTAAACTAAACAAAATTTTAAAAAAAAATTTAAAAAATAGAAATGCAAAAGAAAAACACAGGTGTATGTATCAAAAAGTTCAGGTTAGAAGGTTATTATGGAATTTGATACACTGGACATCTCACTGTGATGGTAAATAGGTTAAAAAATTATCTATATATAAAAAAAGAACCAGAATAGTGGGAATGTGTTAAAAATAAAAGTTGTCCTCTGAAGTAGTGGTGGTTGTTCTCTTGTCTTTTTTTTTTTTTTCTTTCCTGGTTGGTTTTCTGGGAGAGGGGCCTGCCATGTGGGTTTTCCATCAATGATGTTCCCTTAGTTAAGTCCTCCCGCCCCCCTCAAGGGTTTTGTTCAAGGGTTTTGATACAGGCTTTTGTTCTCTGGAGGTTTTTATGTTTGTTCATTTGTTCTCTCACCTTGATAGCTTTTGATGGTTTTTGTAGGTTTAGAGGAAAGCAAACTGCACCCCGACCTCCCACTCAGTGAGAAGCCTCAGTCTGTTCCCCTCTGGGTATCCAGAGCTCATTAAGTTTCCCCTGGGCCACTGGCAGTGCAGGTTTCATGTCGCAGTCCCTGGAGATGTAGGATCTCCTGCTTGTACCCAAAACCACAACAGCGGCGGCTGTCTGGGCAGCACCAGACTGCCAGAGAGGTTCCAAGCAGTGATCACACACTTAGATTTTCCTGCTATCCTGGGCCGGGAGTGCCTGGTCATTATGGGTCCAAGAGCACCAGGCTTGCGCACACCTCTCTCAGGGGAGGGTGTGGGGTGGGTGCGTCTAAGGCTCTGATAGCAAGGCGCGGGTCTAAGTGTGCCACGCTAGCCCCTGTGTGCACCTCTCTCAGGGGAGTGTGTGGGGCGTGCGTGTCTCAGGCTCTGATAACATGGCACAGAGTTCTGACATCTGGCAAGGCTCCCAGCCCCTCATGGGAGCCGGACCCCACGTGTTCTCGGGTGCGCTGGCAGCTCAGGGACCAAGACCTGGTTTCTCCGAAGCACTATCTCTGGCTCAGTGCCAGGGGAGGCTGTCCTGGGTCCGGGGACTAAGCCCCTGTCCCTAACTGCCCCAATTCCTACAATTTCCCCCCATCATCTTTTGCTCTTTTTGAGTGCTTTCAACCAGACTCCAAGTTATAGCTGTTCCCCAGATGCAGGGCACTCTCATATTAGGGGTATTACTTTCCAATCGGTCGCCTCTGGTGGCTCCCTCCCCATTTTGTTTATCTTCCGATATCAGTCCGATGTTCCCACTCTGCTTTACCTGCCCCCTGGTGTCTTCTGCCCCTGTAGAGATGCAGACATGTACAATTCTGATCTCAGGCTGATTTCATGGGTGATCGGATTTCTTTGGTAGGTAATCAGCTCACTTTAGGGTACAGGTTGGAACAGTGCCTCCTCCTACTTCCCCGCCATCTTGTCTTTTGTTTCATTATTTCTGGAATCCCAATTATTCTAATGTTGTTTCATCTTATGGTATCACTTATCTCTCAAATTCTCCCCTCATGGTCCTGTATTTGTTTGTCCCTCTTTCCCCCAGCTTCTTTATTCTCTGTCATTTGTCTTCTATATCACTAATTCTTTCTTCTGCCTCATTTATCCTAGCAGTAAGAGCCTCCATTTTTGATTGCACATCATTAGTAGCTTTTCTGATTTCAACTTGGTTAGATTTTAGTTCTTTTATTTCTCCCAAAAGGGCTTTTATCTCTCCAGAGATGGTTTCTCTCAGATCTTCCATGCCTTTTTCGAGCCTGGCTAAAACCTTGAGAATCGTCATTCTGACTCTAGATCTCACATATTACCAATGTCCATATTGATTAGGTCCCTAGCCTTCGGTACTGCCTCTTGTTCTTCTTCTTGTGGTGAGTTTTTCCACCTTGTCATTTTGTCCAGATAAGAATATATGAAGGAGCAAATAAAATACTAAAAGGGTGGCAAAGACCCCAGGAAAATGTGCTTTAACCAAATCAGAAGAGACCTCAAATCGTGGGGGGAAGAAAGGGGTAAAAAGAAGTTCAGAAAAAAATTAAAAAAAAAAAAAGAAAACAAATAACGAAAAAATATTAGACTGGTGACTAGAATAGGGTGACCCACTTAATTTTGGGTGTATTTTGGTCTCTTAGAAGATACTACCTCCCATAATTTTAAAGAATGAAAAACATATATAAGGGTAAACACAATGAAGGGATGAAATATGCCTATAAAGATGAAAAAAATTTAATTTCTAAAAAAAGAGTTGATAAAGTAAGTTGGTTGGGAGAATAAAGAAAAAGAAAGTGCAGAGAATTTTCTCGGGCTGGAGACTAGAACAAGCCCAGAGCTAAATTTAGGGTATATTTTGATCTATTAGAAGAAGATGTACCCCAAATTTTTTAGAAGAAAAAACCCAATGTGTATACAAAAAATAAGGTTAGATACAATGTAGGATAAAATGTGATTATTATAATGAAGTTTCAAAAAAATTATTTTTTTATGAAAGGTATTGTTAAGATAAACTAGTTAAAATGTTAAAAGAGGAAAGGGTAAAAGTTAAAAAAAATAGCAGAAGAAAAAAAATAAAATAAAAAAAAATTAACTGCAATATTAAAGAATTACGGGGAGAAAGCCATGAATTCCATGCTTTGTTTTTTCCTCCTCTGGAATTGCGCTGTTCTCCTTGGTAAGTGAACTTGGTCTTGGCTGAATTTCTTGTTGATCTTCTGGGGGAGGGGCCTTTTGTAGTGATTGTCAAGTGTCTTTGCCCAAGGCAGAATTGCACCGCCCTTACTAGGGACCAGGCTAAGTAATCCACTTGGGTTCACTTTCGGGAGTTTTTGTTCCCTGAACCCTTTCCATAGAGTTCCTAAGGACGGGAATGAAAATGGTGGCCTCCCAATCTCCAGCCTGGAGGATCAAGAGCTTGGGCCCCACTCCTCAGAGTGCCCTCAGAGAAAAGTGCTCAATTGCTCCCATCTCCCTGGCCTCTGGCCATGCTTAGAGAAATGTGTTCAATCACTACCATCTCCCTGGCCTCCAGCTGAGCTCCAAGCTCACCCAGCCTGTGACAAGCTCAAGGTAACCCCAAGCTGGGAACTCACTCCTCAGCTCTGTCTCTGTAGCCAGCTTCCCCGCTTTAATACCTGTGAGCTCTGTGACACTCAGACACCTCCGATCCTTCTGTGACCCCGCAGGACCTGGGGCTACACTGACCCCACGTGGGTTTCACCCCAGTTTAGCCTCTGGAGCGATGTCCCTCAGTGGAGCAGAATTTTAATAATCCTGATTTTGTGCTCCGTTGTTCCGCTGCTTTCCAGGAGCTGGCCCCTCCCCCCACAGTCTATCTTCCCGTCGCTTTGGATTCACTTCTCCGCAGGTCCTACCTTTCAGAAAGTGGTCGATTTTCTGTTTCTAGAATTGTTGCTCTTCTTCTCTTCGATTTCCTGTTGGATTTGTAGGTGTTCAGAATGGTTTGATAAGCTAACTGATCTCCTGCTACCTGATGTCGTCTCAGCCTGCTATTTCTCTGCCATCTCGACTCCTCCCCTCCATTTGTTTCTCAGAGTTCACAGTCTCTCATGCTTCATCTCCCCCTCAGATTTCCCCCAATTCACTTTTCCTTTCTTCTCCTAATGACCTCCATGATATTCCTTATGCCTGACAAGTAAGTGAAACTACTTAATTGGCTCTCTCTGCTTGACTTATTTCACTCAGCATAATCTTCTCCAGTCTTGTCCATGTTAATGCAAAAGTTGGGCATTCATCCTTTCTGATGGATGTGTAATATTCCATTGTATATATGGACCGTATCTTATTTATCCATTCGTCTGCTGAGGGCCTCTCAGCTCATTCCACAGTTTGGCAATTGTGGCCATTGCTGCTATGAACATCGGGGTACAGATGGCCCTTCTTTTCACTACATCTGTATCTTTGGGGTAAATACCCAGTAGTGCAATTGCACGGTCATAGGGTACCTCTATTTTTAATTTCTTAAGGAATCTCCACACTGCTAATGGTATTTTTCACAGTAATAGAAAAAAGTGATCCTAAAACTTGTACAGAAACAAAAAATAACTTAATAGCTAAAACCATGTACGGCAAGAATAATACAACTAACAGTTTTATACTTCTTGATTTAAAAGCACATTACAAAGCTGTAGTAATAAAAAGAGTATACTACTGACATAAAATCAGACGCAGAACAATAGAACAGAATAAAGCACTTAGATATAAACCCACAGATACGTGGTCAGCTTACTTTCAATAAATGGGCTAAGAACACAAAGAGAGGCAAGTATCTTTTCACTAGATGCTTCTGGGAGAACTGCATATCCATATGCAAGTAATGAAATGTGATCTTTATCTTACACACACACACATACACACACACACAGACACACATACCCCTCCAAATGGATTAAAGACTTAAAATAACTTGAGTAAACTTTGTCTTGACAAGATTTTCTTAAAATTTTACACCAAAAGGACAGAACACAAGAGCAAAAATAAGTGACTCTATGTCAAACTAAAAATCAAAACAACACAAAACAAAAATCCACCTCTGCATAACAAAGAAATCAATGAACAAAATAAAAGGACACCCTATGAAATGGGAGAAAATATTTGCAAACCCCACATCTAATAAGGGATTAATATCCAAATATAAACATCTCAATAGCAAAAATAAATTAACCTAATTTAAAATGGGCAATGTACTTGAATACATATATTTCCAAAGGAGACATAAATGGTCAACAGGAATATGAAAACATGCTCAACATTACTAGTCATCATGGAAATGTTAATCAATAATATGAGTATCACCTAACACCTGTTAGAATGCCTATTACCAAAAAGTCAAAAGATAACGAGTTTTTGCAACAATGTGAAAAAAAGTGAATCCTTGTGCACTGTTAGTGAGAATGTAAAATGATGGTGCCATTATGTAAACCATTGTTGATCTAATCACAAATTTAAAAGTAAAGCCACCACATGATCCAGCAATCCTACTTCTGGGTATTATATCCAAAAGAAATGAAATCAGTACCTTGAAGAGATATCTGCACTCCCATATTCATTGCAACATTATCCACAGTAGCCAAAAATAAAAACATTAAAATGTCTGTTGACAAGTCAATGAATAAAGAAAATTATATATATATATATATATATATATATATATATATATATATCTCCATCTCTATCTATTTACAATTGAATATTATTATTTTAAAAATTGGAATTCCTGTCATTTGTAACATGAATGACCCTGGAGAACATAATTGTAAGTGGAATAATCCAGACACAGAAAGATGAGTACAACATAATCTCACTTACATATGGAATAAAAATAGAAAGTCAAGTTAATTGTAAGAGAGAGTAGAATAGTGGTTACCAGTATCTTGGGGGTGTGGGTAGTAAAAGAAGATATACCAAACAAAGGTTACAAAATTTCAGTTATAGGGTGAATAACTTTGATAGACATAATATACAGTGTGGTGATTATAGTTTAATAACATATTATTTACCAGAAAATTTCTAAGAGAGCAGTTTCATTTTCTCACCACACACAAAGACACACACACACACATACAAATGGTACATGTGGAAGGTCATGAATATGTTAGTTTAATTGTGATGATCATTCTATAATGGATGCATACACCAATCATCACAATGTACATTTGAGATATATGCGATTTTGTCAATAATACTTCAAAAAAGCTAAGCAAATAAAACATATAATAAATGAAATGACAATGAAATTAAAAAGATGTACCAGAAAATCTTTTTAATAACAAAAAGAGTAATAGTGGGAGGATAGATGGTTTGAAAAGGAATAAGACATTTAGAGTTGTAATAGCAAAATGCCGAACAACCTAATCTGTCATTACATTAAATGTAAATGAATTAAACACTCCAATTTAAATACAAAGATTGGATGGCTCCTCAATGTCTCAGTTGGTTCAGGGTCCGACTCTTCTTTTTGCCTCAAGTCATGACCTCAAGGTTGTGGAATCTAGCCACACATCAGGCTCTGCCCATGCTGGGCATGGATGGAGCCTGCTTGATATTCTCTCTTTCCCTTTCCCTCTGCCCCTCCCCCTCCTCATTTTCTTCCTTCCCCCCTCTCTAAAAATAAATAAATAAATAAATAAATAAATAAATAAAATGAATGCAAATATAGGTAGAATTGATTTTTCAAAATGATTCAACCATATGTTACTTTTAAGAGACATGATGTTTATTAAAATGCATAGGTTGAAAGCAATAGGGTGGAAATGATATACCACACAAGCAGTACAAAAATAGAATGAGGTTAACTATACTAATAACAGATAAAACTGACTTAAGGAAAAAAAAAACTGTTTCTATACACAAAGAAAGGCATTGTGTAATGACAACAGATTCTTATTACATGTGTAACAATTATAAACATGTAGACACATAGCTCCAAATCCCCAAAATACATGAAATAGAAATAATGGATTGAAGAGAAATAAATAAGTACTCAATAATAGTTATAAACTAAAATTTTATAATTGATTTTTTTTCAGGAGAAACAGAATACGTGCCAAACCTCAAAGAGTCACAGCCAAAATATTCACTAATTGCTTCAAAGGTTTTACATTTTCTTAAATTTCCTCTCTGCAGGAGGTGGAATTCATTTTCACTATTTTTTTTTTTAATTTCAACTTTACTTAAGTCCTGGATTTCACAGAAAAAAAAGTCAGAAATTGAAAAATAAAATAGTAACCTACCAGCAGAGAAACCACCTTAGTAAATGATCATTGTTAACACCACCAATCATAAATCATGTCAACAAAATGTAACCCCCGATATTATGTAATGAGAAGGACACACTATCTCTGTGGTATTCTTGAGAAAAATGGAACAAACTCCACAATATTCATGGGAGAACATCAGACAATCCCAAATGGGCATTCTACAAAATATCTAATGAATACATTTTTAAAGATTTTATTATTAATTTATATTATTTTTAAATTTTTGTGTATATTCAATTTAGATAATGTATACTGTGTTATTAGTTTCAGGGGGTAGAGTTCAGTGATTCATCAGCTGTCTAAAACACCCAGTGCTCATTACATCAAGAACAATCCTTAACTCCAACCCGCACCCCCCAGCAACCCTCGTTTCTTTTATATAGTTAAGAGTGTCCTCTGGTTTGCCTCCTTTTTTGTTTTCATTTATTTTATTTTTTCCATCCATTCCCCTATATTTATCTGTTTTGTTTCTTAAATTTGACATGTTACTGAAATCATATAGTATTTGTCTTTCTTTGACTGACTTATTTCCCTTAGCATAACACCTTCTAGCTCCATACACGTCATTGAAAATGGCAATATTTCATTCTTTTTGATGGCTTAGTAATATCCAACTGCATATAGACATACACCTCTTCTTTATCCATACATCTGTCAATGGATGTCTGGAGTCTTTCCATCTTTTGGCTATTGTAAACATTGTTGCTCTAAACATTAGGATATATGGGCCCATTCCAATCATTATGCTTGTATCATTTGGGTGAATATCTGGTAGCAAAATTGCCAGGTCATACAGCAATTCTATTTTTAACTTTTTTTGGAATCACCATACTGTTTTCTAGAATGGCGTCCCCAGCTTGCATTCCCAACAGTATAAGAGGGTTCCCATTTCTCTCTCTCTTTTTTTTTAACTTGCTGACAGATTTTTAAATTTGATTTCATTTTTTCAGTGTTCCAAGATTCATTGTTTATGCACCAAACCCAGTGCTACATGCAATATGTGATCTCCATAATACCCACTACCAGTCTCACCTAACGCCCCACCCCTCTCCCCTCCAAAACTCTCAGTTTGTTTCTCAGAGTCCACAGTCTCTCATGCTTCATCTCCCCCTCTGATTTCCCCCAACTCACTTTTCCTTTCCTTCTCCTAATGTCCTCCATGTTCTTCCTTATGCTCCACAAGTAAGTGAAACCATATGATAATTGACTCTCTTTGCTTCACTTATTTCACTTAGCATAATCTCCTCCAGTTCCATCCATGTTGATACAAAAGTTGGGCATTCATCCTTTCTGATGTAGGCATAATATTCCATTGTATACATGGACCATATCTTTATCCATTCGTCTGTTGAAGGGCATCTTGGCTGTGTCCACAGTTTGGTGATTGTGGCCATTGCTGCTATGAACATTGGGGTACAGATGGCCCTTCTTTGCAATCCATCTGTATCTTTGGGGTAAGTACCCCGTAATGCAACTGGAAAGTCATAGTGTAGCTCTATTTTTAATTTATTAAGGAATCTCCACACTTTCTCTTCATCCTCGCCAACATCTGTTGTTTCCTGAATTGGTCATTTTAGTCATTCTGATTGGTGTTAGGTGGTATCTCACTGTGATTTTGAGTTGCATTTTCCTGATGCCAACTGATGTTGAGCATTTTTTTTTTTCAGGGTGTCTTAAGTACATTGGAAAAACCCAAAAATTTTATTTTGGAGCAAAATAAAATGCTTCCTTTGGGTATATATACACATTCATTTTATTTTATTTTATTTTATTTTATTTTATTTTATTTTATTTTTCATTTTTTTTAATGTTCAGCATAACAGTATTCATTGTTTTTGTACCACACCCAGTGCTCCATGCAATCCATGCCCTCTCTAATACCCACCACCTGGTTCCCCCAATCTCCCACCCCCCACCTCTTCAAACCCTTCAGATTGTTTTTCAGAGTCCATAGTCTCTCACTGTTCAACTCCCCTTCCAATTTTAATGTGTCTGTTACCCATTTGTATTTCTTCTTTGGTAGAAACGTCTGCTCATGACTTTTGCCCATTTTTTGACTGGATTTTTTTTTTTTTTTTGGTATTGAGGTTGAAAAGTTCTTTATAGGTTTTGAATACTAGCCTGTTATCTGATATGTCATTTGTAAATATCTCCTCCCATTTCATAGGTTCTCTTTTAGTTTTATTCCCTATTTCCTTTGATGTGCAAACTTTTCTTTTTATCCTGATTAAGTCCAAGTAGCTCATTTTTGCTTTTGTTTCCCTCGCCTTTGGAGATGTGTCTAGCAAGAATTTGCTGTGGTTGAGGGAAATTGGAAGGGGAGGTGAACCATGAGAGACTTTGGACTCTGAAAAACAATCTTAGGGTTTTGAAGGGGTAGGGGGTGGGAGGTTGGGGGAACCAGGTGGTGGGTATTGGAGAGGGCATGGATTGCATGGAGCACTGGGTGTGGTGCAAAAATAATGAATACGGTTACGCTGAAAAAAAATTTAAAAAAAAAAGAATTTGCTGTGGTAGAGGCCAAAGCGGATGATACCTGCATTCTTCTCTAGGATTTTGATGGATTCCATCTCACATTTAGGTTTTACATCCACTTTGAATTTATTTTTATGTATTGTGTAAGAAAGTGGTCCAGTTTTATTCTTCTGCATGTGGCTTTCCAATTTCACCAGAGCATTTATTAAAGACACTGCTGTTTTCCAATGGATATTCTTTCCTACTTTGTCAAAGATTAGTTGACCATAGAGGTTTGTGTCCATTTCTGGGCTCTCTATCCTCTTCCACCAATCTATGTGTCTGTTTTCATGCCACTATCATGCTATCTTGATGATCACAGCTTTGTAATATAGCTTGAAGTCCAGCACTGTGAAGCCACTGCCATTGGTTTTCTTTTCAACATTCCTCTGACTACTAGCATCCTTTCCTGATTCCATATAAACTTTAGGATTGTTTATTCCATTTCTGTGAAAAATGTCAATGGTATTTTGATCAGGATTACTTTGAATGTGCAGACTGCTCTGGGTAGCATAGACATTTTCATAATATTAATACTTTAAATCAATGAGGATGGAATGTTTTTCATCTCTTTGTCTCCTCCTCAATTTCTTTCATAAGTGCTCTTTAATTTTCAGAGTAAAGATCCTTTACCACTTTGGTTGGTTTAAGTCCTACATATTTTATGGATTTTGGTACAATTATAAATGGGATCAATTCCTTAAATTTTCTTCTGTCTTACTGGTACTGTATAGAAATGAAACTGATTTCTGTACATTGATTATGTATCCTGCCACATTGTTAAATTTCTGTATGAATTCTGGCAATTTTGGGGTGGATTTTTGGGTTTTCAAATAAAGTATCATGCCATCTGTGAATAGGGAGAGTTTGACTACTTTGTTGACAGTTTAAATGTCTTTTATTTGTTTTTTTTTTGTTGTTGTTGTTGTTGTCCAATAGCTGAGGCTAGGTCTTCTAATACTATGTTGAACAACAGTGGTGAGAATGGGCATCTCTGTCATGTCATGACTTTAGGAAAAAAGCTTTCAGTTTTCCCCACTGAGAATTATCCTTGCTGTGGGTTTTTCCTAGATAGCTTTTGTGATATTGAGGTATGTCATTTCTATCCCCAAACTGTGGAGACGTTTTAAATAAGAAAGAATGCTGTTTTTTGTCTAATGCTTTTTCTGCATCATTTGAGAGGATCATATGATTCTCGTCCCTTCTTTTATTAATGTGATGTATCATGTTGACTGATTTGAGAATGTTGAACCAACCCTGTGGTCCAGGATTAAATCCCACTTGGTTGTGGTGAATAATCCTTTTAATGTACTGTTGTGTCCTATTGGCAAGGATCTTGTTGAATATTTTGGTATCCATGTTCATCAGGGATATTGGTCCGTAATTCTTGTTGATGGGGTCTTTGGTTTTGGGATCAAGCAAATGCTGTCCTCATAGAACGAGTTTGGAAGTTTCCCTTCAATTTCTATTTTTTTGAAGCAGCTTCAGTAAAAACAGTATTATTTCTTCTTTAAATGTTTGGTAGAATTCCCCTGGGAAGCCGTTTGGCTCTGGACTTTTGTTTTTTGGGAAGTTTTTGATAACTGCTTCAATTCCCTTGCTGGTTATGGGTCTGTTCAGATCTTCTATTTCTTCCTGTTTCAGTTTTGATAGTTTCTAAGTTTCCATGAATATATTCATTTCTTCCAAATTGCCTTATTTGTTGGCATATAATTGTTCATAATATGTTCTTAAAGTTATTTGTATTTCCATGGAGTTTGTCCTGATCTTTCCTCTTTTATTCATGATTTTTTAAAAATTTGGATCTTTTTTTCTTATGGATAAGTCTGGTTAGTTGTTTATCAATCTTATTAATTGTCAAGGAATCATCTTCTAGTTTCATTGATCTGTCCCCCTGTCCTTATACCTTCCATTTCATTGCTCTTTCGTCTAAGCTTTATTATTTCTCATCTCCTGCTTGGTTTAGGCTTTATTGGCTATTGTTTCTCCAGGTCCTTTATTTGTAAGGTTAGCTTGTGCATTTTTTATTATTTATTTATTTATTTATCTATTTTTGAGAGAGGATTGTATTGTATTTTATTTCCCTCTTAGGACCACCTCTTCCGGATCCCAAAGGTTGTGAACAGTGGTGTTTTCATTATCATTAGTATCCATGATTTTTAAAAATTCTTCCTTAATTTTCTGGTTGACCCATTCATTCTTTAGTAGGATGCTCTTTAACCTCCAAGTCTTTTAGATCTTTCCAAATTTCCTTGTGTGATTGAGTTCAAGTTTCAAAGCACTGTGGCCTGACAATATGCAGGGAATAATCTGAATCTTCTGGTATCGGTTGAGACCTGATTTAAATTATCTATTGTGAAGAATGTTCCATGTGCACTAGAGAAGAATTTGTGTTCATTGCTTTAGGATGGAATGCTCTGTATGTACCTGTGAAGTCCATCTGGTCCACTGTCTCATTCAAAGCCCTTGTTTCCTTTGGATCTTCTGCTTAGGTGATCTAGCTATTGCTGTGATTGAGGTGTTGAGGTCCCTTAATATTATTATTTTATTATCTATGTGTTTCTTTAATTTGGTTATTAATTGGGGGATATAATTGCCTGGGTTGATATAATTGCCTGCTCCCAAATAAAGAGCATACGTATTTTAGTTGTTAGATCTTCTTGTTGGGTAGATCCTTTAAGCATGATGTAGTGTTCCTCTTCATCTCTTACTACAGTCTTTGATTTAAAATATGCTTTGTCCAATATGAGGATTGCTAACCCACAGCTTTCTTTCGAGGCCCATTAGCATGATAAGTGTTTCTCCACCCCCTCACTTTCAGTCTGGAGGTGTCCTTAGGTCTAAAGTGAGTCTCATATGTATATAGTCTATGGATGGATATTGCTATTTTATCCAGTCTGATACCCTGTGTCTTTCTTTTTTTTAATTTCCCCTGTTTTTTAATCATTTTTTAAATTTATTTTCAGCATAACAGTATTCCTTGTTTTTGTACCACACCCAGTGCTCCATGCAATCCGTGCCCTCTCTAATACCCACCACCTGGTTCCCCCAACCTCCCACCACCCGCTGCTTCAAACCCCTCGGATTGTTTTTTAGAGTCCATAGTCTCTCATAGTTCACCTCCTTTCCAATTTCCCCCAACTCCCTTCTCCTAATTCCCCATGTCCTCCATGCTATTTGTTATGCTCCACAAATAAGTGAAACCATATGATAATTGACTCTCTCTGCTTGACTTATTTCACTCAGCATAATCTCTTCCAGTCCCATCCATGTTGCTACAAAAGTTGGGTATTCATCCTTTCTGATGGAGGCATAATACTCCATAGTGTATATGGACCACATCTTCCTTATCCATTCAACCGTTGAAGGGCATCTTGGATCTTTCCACAGTTTGGCAACCATGGCCATTGCTGCTATAAACATTGGGGTACAGATGGCCCTTCTTTTCACTGCATCTGTATCTTTGGGGTAAATACTCAGTAGTGCAATTGCAGGGTCATAGGGAAGCGCTATTTTTAATTTCTTGAGGAATCTACACACTGTTCTCCAAAGAGGCTGCACCAACTTGCATTCCCACCAACAATGTAAGAGGGTTCCCCTTTCTCCACATCCCCTCCAACACATGTTGTTTCCTGTCTTGCTAATTTTGGCCATTCTAACTGGTGTAAGGTGATATCTCAATGTGGTTTTCATTTGAATCTCCCTGATGGCAAGTGATGATGAACATTTTTTCATGTGTCTGATAGCCATTTGTATGTCTTCATTGGAGAAGCGTCTGTTCATATCTTCTGCCCATTTTTTGATACGATTATCTGTTTTGTGTGTGTTGAGTTTGAGGAGTTCTTTATAGATCCTGGATATCAATCTTTTGTCTGTACTGTCATTTGCAAATATCTTCTCCCATTCCGTGGGTTGCCTCTTTGTTTTGTTGACTGTTTCCTTTGCTGTGCAGAAGCTTTTGATTTTGATGAAGTCCCAAAAGTTTATTTTGGCTTTTGTTTCCTTTGCCTTTGGAGACATATCTTGAAAGAAGTTGCTGTGGCTGATATTGAAGAGATTACTGCCTATTTTCTCCTCTAGGATTCTGATGGATCCCTGTGTCTTTCAATTGGAGCATTTAGCCTGTTTATAGTCAGAGGAACTATTGAGGGGTAAGAATTTAGTGCCATTATGTTACCTGTATTGTTCCTGTTTCTGTAGATTGTCTCTGTTTCTTTCTGGTCTATGATACTTTTGGGTTGTCTCTTCACCTACAGGATCGCCCTTAATATTCCTTGCAGGATTGGTTTAGTCGTCACATATACATTCAGTTTCTATTTGTCCTGGAAGTTCTTTATCTCTCCTTCTATTCTGAATGACATCTTTTCTGGATAAAGTATTCTTGGCTGCATGCTTTTCTCACTTAGTATGCTGAATATATTATGCCAGTTCATTTAAACTTGCTAGGTCTCAGTGGATAGGTCTCACGTCAATCTACATTTTTTAATTATTTCTGTAAGTAAGGAACCTTTTGTCTCTAGCTGCTTTCAGGATTTTCTCTTTATCTCTGAAATTTGCTAGCATCACTATTTTATGTCTGTGTGCTGATCTACTTATATTTATTTTGGGAGAGGTTCTCTCTACATCTCAGACATGAATGCCTGTTTCTGTCCCCAGAGCAGAAAAGTTCTCAGCTATGATTCACTCATATACACCCTCTTCCCCCCCTCTCTTCACCCTCTGGCACCCCAATCATTCTGATGTTGGTAAGTTTTATAGCATTACTGACTTCTCAATGCCTCTCCTCATGGCCTCTTAGTTGTTTTTCTCTGTTTTCTTCAGCTTTCTTCCTTTCCATCAATTTGTCTTCTATCTCACTGATTCTGTCTTGTACCTCATTTATCTTAGCTGTTAGGGCATCATATTTGGACTGCATCTCAGTTGAAACATTTAACATTTTGGTTTCATTAAGTCTCCTCTCTGCACTAAGAGAGTCTCTAGTGTTTTTTTATGCTTTTTTCAAGTCCAACGAGTAACTTCATAATTGTTATCCTGTATTCCACATCTGACATTTTACTTATATACATATGATTAGATCTGTGGCAAAGAGTATTACCTCTGGTTCTTTTTTTTATTATGAATTCCTACTTTTAGTCATTTTTCCAAGAGGTGAATGAATGAGTGAGCAGAATAAAAAATATCAATCATGACCCAAGCAAAATACATACTAGAAAAACTGCAAAATTCAGAAACCAGAAATAAAAGAAGCCCCAAAAAATGGTGTCTGTGGGGAATAGAGTATTATCTCACAGTGTGGACAAAGTAGTGTGATACAGTTGTTCCTGAGTGTATTTTGGTTTGTGTATTAGACAACACTAAATCCCAAAATTGTAAAAAAAAAAAAAAAAAGAAAGAAAGAAAACTTACATGTATACAAAAATGTAATTGAATAGAGTAAAAGGAAGACAAAAATGGAGACTATGTCTATAAAATGTAAATGTAAAAAATGAAAGTTAAAAAGTGACTTAAAAACAAAGACTTGATAAAATAAGAAACTAGTTGAAAAGGGAAGAAGAAGGAAAAATGAATGAAAATGTTTAAAGTGAAAGATAAATAAATCAAGAGACAAAACCTTGGATTCTATATACTCATTTGCCCTAGTGCTAGGGTTTTACAGTCTTGTGTGTTCTGTAAATTTGCTGTGCACCTGTTTTTCCAGTTGGTCTCCTGGGGAAGGGGCCTGCTGTAGTGTTCCTCAGGGGTCTTTTCTTGGGCACAGTTGAACCGCCCCTTGCCAAGAGGGTCAGGCTCATTGTATGCTGGTCTTCTTTGTGGCTTTTGTTCCCTGAAGGCTTCTCTTGCCTCCTTAGTGGATCAAAACAAAAATATCCACACCTCCGGCCTGAGAGCTGAAAGAGCATGGTCCCCTCTCATGTGAAAACCCTCCCCTATAACCCTGCAATTGCTCTACTGGGGATTTACCCCAAAGATACAAATATAGTGAAACAAAGGGCCATCTCTACTCAATGTTCATAGCAACAATGACCACAATCACCAAACTGTGGAAAGAGCCTAGATGCCCTTCAACAGATGAATGGATAAAGAATATATGGCCCATATATACAATGGAATATTACATCTCCATCAGAAAGGATGAATACCCAATGTTCTTAGCAACAATGACCACAATCACCAAACTGTGGAAAGAGCCTAGATGCCCTTCAACAGATGAATGGATAAAGAATATATGGCCCATATATACAATTGAATATTACACCTCCATCAGAAAGGATGAATACCCAAATTTTGTATCAACATGGACGGGGACTGGAGGAGATTATGCTGAGTGAAATAAATCAAGCAGAGAAAGTCAATTATCATATGGTCTCACTTACTTGTGGAGCATAAGGAATAACATGGGGACATTGGGAGGTGGAAAGGAAAAGTGAATTGGGGTAAATCGGAGGGGGAGACGAAGCACGAGAGACTGTGGACTCTGAGAAACAAACTGAGGGGTTTGGAGAGGAGGGGAGTGGGGAGCTGGGTGAGCCTGGTGGTGGGTGTTAAGGAGGGCATGTATTGCATGGAGCACTGGGATTGGTGCATAAAAAATGAATCTTAGAACACTGAAAATATAAAATAAAGTTTTAAGTTAAAAAAAAAAGAAAGAAAGAAAAGAAAACCCTCTAGGGTAAAAAGCCTTCACTTTTGTGTTTGCCAAACTCTGCAGACTCTTGCAGTGCCCCCTCCACATTGATGCTCTTGGAGGAAGTTGGAATATCTATACTGCAATTTTTAGGACCCTGGCGTGGAGAGTGGTTGCTGAATTGTGTGCACACCCACTCAGTCTCTCTCAGGCGAAGGCAGAGAGTCACCTGTTACTGTCCTTTACAAGGTTCTGGAACTGAAAGCTGTTCCCCGGTCATGCGGGCACCCACTCTACCCATTCTGTTCCTGTTTATTGCAGGGCTCCAGCACTAAGAGCTGTCCATAGTTCCTGCGCTCACCCTCTCTATCCCTGGCAGGGGAAGACAGAGTGGCCCCAAGTTCCTGTCCTTTCCATGGCCCCATGTGGAGATCGGTCACTCCTTTGCTCTTGGGCTCACTGACCATAATCAGTTTCCCCACTCTAATGCTCAGGCACCCCCATAATTTCTGTGACTCTGGCAACCCTGAGACCACACTGTCCCACCTAGAATTCTGCCCCTTTTCACCACCTGAGCACCTTCAGGCAAGGATGTTTCTCATTGGAGCAGATTTGGAGGGTTCTGGTTTTTCCCTCTGGGGTTACACTGCTTCCCAGTAGCCAGCTTATGCATGCTCCCTCTCCCCACCGTTTATCTTCCAATATATCCCATCAGATTCACTTCTCCACACCTCCTACCTTACAGAAAGTGGTCACTTTTCTACTTGTAGAGTTCCGGATATTCTTTTCTTATACCGTAGGTTGAATTCATGGGTGTTCAGAATGATTTGCCAGTTATCTAACTAAATTCAATGGATCAAATGAAATGAGGTCCCATACTCTTCTATCATCTTGTTTCCTTCTTGTTTCCTTCAGTTCTCCTAGACCCCCTGACAATAATAGAGAGCTTTTTAAAATCCTTCATGTGAAAAGTATTTCTGCTTGAAGTATGAACTGACATTTGCTCATTGTCATGACCCTTTTATAAAACATTACATATATCTAAAGCTGCATAAGTTGCTGCAAGCATAGGATCTTTTCTGTATACATAATCCGTTTTTATTTATTCATCATTGTTTTCCCTTTGTTGATTTCATTACAAAAATATCATATGTTCATTCTAAGAATCCTGACAATACAGAGCTGTACATTGGTGAAATTGGTGACTCCAATTCCTTCCATTCTTTTCTTCCTATTTCCCAGCTAATGCCATAGAAATAGACACAGCTTTCAGTAGTTCAGTCTACATTTCATTGGTTATGGCTGAGCTTTAGCACTCATTAGGTTTCTTGGGACACCTATCTCCAGGCGTAAGGAATCAAAGGAAACAAAGGAAACAAAGGAAAAAACCAAGGAAACAAAGTCACGTGGGAACTTCTGGACCCAAACTAGGTGCACAGAACCTGACCTGAGCTGGAGTTTGTGCTTCCTGTGGGTGCTGTGGGAGCCAAAGTGCTGATAGCAGGGCAGGGGCAACCCTGTTGAAGGCCTAAAGCTGCTGGACGGGCTGTCTGTGTGGGCTGTAGGAATTGGATCCTGGAGCCAAGGACACAGAACTTAGTAAAGTGGAGAGTGGCAGGCAGCCAAATTAAGGCAACTACATGATAAGTTGGATCTGAACACCTGATGGGAGTCAGAAAGGGAAGATGAACTTAGGCTCAGATCTTTATGATTTGCTTTTTTCCAGAGTGACAGTGATCTGACTAGAGAGCTGCTTCAAGTGGGATTTGGAGTGGAGAAAAAAATTGGTACTAGGGCCAGTGGGTGAGGGGACCCAGAGACAATCTGGTCCTATGTTGTTCCTTTCTCACTACCTTTTCTGTTGCTATAGAAATCCAATTCAAATATAAGTAGTTTGGCTCCTGAGTCAGTTCTCTGTTAACCTTCCTGTCAGGTACAAAGGAGGTGTTAAAATATGGAAAAATGGGTAAATAACCGAAAGAAGCTATTCACGCATGGCTAGCAGACATTCGAAGTCACAGAAATAATAAACACACATTTAAAAAACCCCCAAGACTACATATTAAGAATGATAAGAGTGGAAACGATTGTTTATGTCTAATATTGTACAGGGTTTTGGGAAACTAGCACTCAATTGCAGTATTGGTAAGAATGTAAGTTAGCAAAACGATTAATTGTTAGGCGATTTGGCTTATGTTACACACTTGGAAACCTGTTATTCTTTGGCCTACAAATTCTATCTTGTAGAAGTTTATCCCAAACCATTACTAATAAAAATGGAAACACTCATACATACACATATAATGCATTCACTGCAGCATTATTTGTAATAGCAATTAGGTATATCTGAACACTGAATATTTTATGATAATTAGAAATTACTGTTAATTTTTACATGTGATAATGATATGGGAAGCAAAGGCAAAAGAAAAAATACATTTCCTTACTACCTGTAACCCACTGGACAAGTCCTTCAAACAGGCCGAGCAACATTCCTCTAGGAACTCAGCTGCTTTGATGTTAATACTTTGCTAAGGGCAAAAGGCAGTTTTAGATGAACCTCCAGGATCCTGTAATTCTACTTCAACGTATAAAAATACCTTTTGAAACTTCCTTTATCTCTAGCTTTCCCCACCCTACTGCCCAAGATAAATGTTAGCAATTATCCCCGAAGCATATGACCTACCAATCTGAAGAGATTGACTAATCTGAAGAGATATGACCAACCTACATCTGAAGAGTTTCTTGGATGGGTTTTTACTAAACAGTAATAAATGACCTTTTCCTAAAAATAGGTAGCCCCCTCAGGATCCTGGAAACCTTTTTTCCAAAGTACCTTGGAGGCTTATGTTATCTTTAACCCCCTTCTAACTTGAAACTATATAATCAGTCACTCCTCACAAACCCAGTACAGCTCTTCCTGCCCACGGGTCCTGTCCCCAGGCTTTATTAAAACCACATTTTGAGGGGCTCCTGGGTTGCTCAGTGGATTAAGCCTCTGCCTTTGGCTTAGGTCATGATCTCAGGGTCCTGGGTTCGAGCCCCACATCCAGCCTTCTGCTCAGCAGGGACACTGCTTCCCCCCTGCCCCCTGCCCTGCCTGCCTCTCTGCCTACTTGTGATCTCTGTCAAATAAATAAATAAAATCTTAAAAAAAACCTTTTTGCACCAAAGACATCTCAAGAATTCTTTCTTGGTTGTCAGCTTCCAACCCTAACATCTTTCCTACATCAATAGGGTCATGGTTATGCTTTAAAATAATCTTTGTCTGAGGGATTGATTCAGAAATATTGACATAGAGAACAATTTGGTATCTGTGATTTGCCTGAAAATAATTGATGTTGGATAATGGACTAAGAAAAAATAATTGATAACTGTTGAAGCTTGGTGATGGGAACATGGAACATTCATTGTTACCATTCTGTTTTTGTACGAGTTCAAAATTTTTCACAAGTTAAGAAAAACTAGTTCAAGACAGAAAATTTGAAAATTATAGAAGAGTATAAGTAAAAAAAAATAATTTTGAAATCCACTGTTAAGAGTTCCTGGGTAAAAATCCCATCTCTGCCATTTACTAGCTGTCTAATGTTGGGAAAGGTACTTATGTTCCCTAGTCTCAATGTTCCCATTTATGAAATGAAAATGATACTGTATATTGCTAACACCACTCTACAGTAAGATATACTACTATTATTTATTTGTTCTCCCATGGAAGAAAAACCACATCCAAATATACTGATGCACATCTTGAATTCAGAGCTGAGAGACTATGAAAAGACATGAATCTTAAAATTAATGAAATATAGTGATGACTACCTCATTTTTTGGCAAGTAAATAAGTTTAATAACTGTCAAATGTGTAGTACATGGGTACTCACTAAGTATGAGTTATTTTCATTATCCTCATTGCCAATGATGAGGTTTTGGAGTATAGATGAAGTTCAGTGGGTGAGTTCAAGAACTGGTGGCCAAGAAAGAATTCTTGCAACATCTCTGGTGCAAAAACGTGGTTTTATTAAAGCATGGGGACATGACTCATGAGCAGAAGAAGCTGACCTAGGTTTGTGAGGTGTGGTTGATTATACACTTGGGAGTTGGGGGAGGTATGGAAAAGGGAGGTTTCAAAAGGATTTTTGTATATTAAAAAAGACTCACAGGATATGGAGGCCTTACCATTTGGCAAGTTAAGGTTGTTTTTCTTTCTGATAATGCATTAACAGTAAGATAGTTGGGAGCTTTCTGGAGGAACATTACATTTTACCAGCTTCAAGTATCTGTCAATGGGCTGCAGATTACAAGGACCTTTAACTGTGTCTACAATCCCTTCTGGAAGCTAGACCATTGATAGAAATGCTTTCTTCTAAATTGCTAAGACTTCTGTAAACTGAGGGAGACTCGTGTCTTGCAGGATTGTAATCTCTATAATCTCCATAAGTTAACTTTTTGTTTTTCCTTTAGGGCAGCCAGGAATGCCTGAGGAATGTCACATAGATCCCATGCTGGCGTGTTGTGGGTGTCAGCTTCTGCCTGTCCTCAGCTAGCCTTCTGTTCCCTCATCATGATCATCATGAGTGCCACCTAAGTGTCCTTATGTAATAATCTTCATGCATTTTTCTCCCATTTAATCAAAAAAGTCAAATTATCTGGATCTTTTTTGGGGTATAATAGCCATAACTATTGAGTAGTGTATTTTATTTTTGAAATATTCTAAATTGATAATGTATTTGAATGTCGTTGCAGTATGGCTGATAAAGAAAAAAAAAATGTTTGTAAATAGCCTTAATGCCCACCAACAGGAAATGGTTGAATACACTATGAAGATTACTCTCTAATATATTTACCCTATGCAATTTTGGGAAAGAATGAAGGGAGCACTAGATATTGATAGGTAAAGATATCTCTGACATAATGATTAGTAAAGAAAGCAAATCTCTGAATAAAATGTATAGTTGAAGTAGGAAAAAGTTCATCTTCTTTATACATGTGTATATATATTTGTGATATGTGTGTGTGTGTGTGTGTGTGTGTGTGTGCGTGCGCGTGCATATGTATGCAGATACATAGGCTCCAAACTCTTCAAATGGTTGCCTCTGAGGGGTGGGTCTTGGATCAGAGGGAGGCAAAATAAGACTTTTATTCCCCCCCCATGTATTTGGTATTGTTTGATTTTTATACTCTGTATTACTTTTGTAATTAAAATATAATTTTGAAAACTTCAAGCATAAAATATTTTGAGTATGTAAATCTACTTACTAAGTTTTTCTTCTAAGATTTTTCTCTTTAACATCTTGTCATAGGCTTATGCCATGAAACTTTTAAGAATAAAATGAGTAAAGTTTAAAACACTCTAAGTTTTTGCCAAAATTGCCCTTTACAAATTCTGAATTTCTCACAGCCAGCAACTTGTTGCCAGTCCTCAAAGGTCTTAAGCCTGTTTATAATAGATGCTGAATATTATTAGTATAAGAACACATTATTATCATAAACTAATACTATTAATTACATTTGTCCCCAAACAAGATTTGATAAGAGATATCATAAACATTAACTTCAGGGTTCCTTACATTAAAATTGGAATACAGAGAAATTTTATTACAGTTATAGGGAAACCACAAAGTACTTTTTTTAATGTCTTGGCAAAGAGTTCACTGTGGAGGATGAGCTCCTTATATTCTGATTCCTTTAGGTTGGTAACTTCAGTATACCTCACAGGGATACACCTTAATAAGAGTTTGGGTTGGAAGGTCTTTCATTAGTGACCGAAAGCTTCAATATGGCTCTAAGCTCCTTTTCCCTGCCCTTCCCCATATTAAGCACAGATTTTTAAAAAAATATATATTTCAAACAAACTTTGACAGTTTAGAATTTTTTTTAGTTGGTTGTCAATGTGTGTACAATATATATTTTTAAGATATATCTTAAAATAGGAGTTACCATGATCGCTTGATTTTTGGTAGGTTGTGTTTTGAGAATGAATAAATAGCCCTAGGAACTCAGAAACTTACAACAGGAAAGATTGGTTTCCTGTTCACATTACTCATCAGTTGTGGAGGTGTTCTATGTATTGTTTTATTTTAGAATCTAGGTTGGAAGAATAGCACTTATCTGAGACAAGCTGTTCTTTTTTTAATATTGTATTTATTTATTTGAGAGAGAGATTGAGAGAGAGAGAGAGAAAGAGAGGGAGAGAACAAGCAGGAGGAACTGCAGGCAGAGGGAGAGGGAGCCTCAATCCCAGGACCCTGGGATCATGACCTGAGCTGAAGACAGACATGTAATGAAGAGTCACCCAGATGCCTCTGAGACAAGCTATTCTTGTCATACAATGAAAAGCGGAATGGTAGAGCCATGTGATGTCTCTTAAAGCTTAGATATGGAACATGTCAACACGAAACCTGACATCAGTAAATCAGGAAGGTATAATCTTCTTACAGGGAGTGGTAGCAAATAATGTGGAATACTAAGGCAATACATTGCACATGATATTTGCCACATTATAATAATTTGACAACATGCCCAAATTCTTAAAAATGCATCCATTTATATGGATATACATTAATAGTTAAAATCTTTGCAGACAAAGGATCTTAAAATGAAGTATTCCAGGGACACGTGGGTGGCTCTGTAGTTTAAGAGTCTGCCTTTGGCTCAGGTCATCACCCTAGGGTCCTGGGGTCAAGCTCTGCATCTGGCTTTCTGCTCAGTGGGGAGCCTGCTTTTCTCTCTCCCTCTGATGCAACCCCTGCTTGTGCTCTTTTGCTCTCTCTCTCTGTCAAATAAATAGATAAAATCTGTCTATCATCTATCTATCATCTATGAATATAATATAATATATATATATATATATACAGATATATGTGTATATGTATATATATATATATATATATATATATATATATATCTCACCTATCTATAGTGTTTCAAAAGTAACACTATTACAGAAACAATAATCATATGAATTTTGGCTATACATTTCATGGACTTGCTTAACAAGATATAGTAATTACTATTGAATTATCAATAATGATCATTACTCAAGTCAGTTAAATGGATATGAAACCTTATCCATTTAAAAAATACATATACTCCGAAT
Source organism: Lontra canadensis (assembly GCF_010015895.1). Taxonomy (NCBI): domain Eukaryota; kingdom Metazoa; phylum Chordata; class Mammalia; order Carnivora; family Mustelidae; genus Lontra; species Lontra canadensis. Next base: position 263,759 of record NW_022631201.1, on the reverse strand, counting down.
CACAACCTTTCCAGTATAACTATATATATTAAGTGCAGTTTGAGGGAAAGAACCTTTGTTCAAGAAGCAGAATGGCATAGTGGTAAGAACAAGATCTTTGGAGTCAACATAAGTGGACTACTGCCAATTTAGAGCTCTCTTGACCTTAGGTTAGTTACACAATCTCATCAGTAAAATAAAGATTGTCAAAATCCTTACTGCAGTAGATAGAATTAAGTTTTGTGCAACTGAAAGAAAATTCCCAAATAAGAATAACTTCATAAAATAGTTTATTCTCTTTCTTGGAAAAAAAAAAAAGAAGTATAGAGGTAGGCCTTCTAAGCATGCCTGCTCTATAAACCAGAACCTTTTCACTATCCTTAGGATGACCTTTAATCTCATATTTCAAAATAATTCATAGAGTTCTACTGGTCAACCCATGGTCCTTACAACAGAAAGAAAAGAAATGGTGCAGGTGTGGGTGGTAGGCAGAAGTTGTATACCAGCTATCTTTTAAGGAGGTTCTATTTAAAACTCATTGACCAGAATTTATTCTCAAGGCCACAGAAGACAAGAAAGTATAGGACATACAGTCTTTATTCTAGAACACCATGCACTCAGTTGAAGTCCATTCTTGAGAAATGAGGGCTACACAATTAGAAACCTTTGCTCTATTTATGTGTAGGGTTATAGCAATCACCAAGTATATGTCATCTTTTTTTCTTTATTAGAATTTTTCAATCACACACATAGTATTTACAGTCTAAGCTCATTGTAAGAATCCAAATAATATACAGATGAATAGTCAAGAATCTCCTCCCTTTCCCTGAGAAGTTTAGCATGTGTCCTTTATACATTTTGTTATGCTTGAAGGTATGTACATGTAATACATGTACCCATCCATTCATCCCAATATACATACCTATATATGTATATAACTTTTGTTCCTGTGTTGTTCCCTTAAGCAAAAATAAGCTTGTGTAATAACATATTACTCTGTGACAGTATTATGTAGCCATTCTTGTGTCACGATTGCAATTGTGTATGTTTGTGTGTGTTATTATATCACTTAATTTGATGCCTGTTCATAAGGTCAGCTTGTCCAGAAATATCCAAACGAAACTAGTTTTTTTTTTTCCGGTAGCATGTTTAAGTTCTTTTCTTAATGTACAAAGGTAATATCATAATTGTAGGAAATTTAGGTAGATGCGCGATTGTGTAATAAAGCAAGAAAAATAAACTAGAATAGTATTTGCTTTGTTCTAGGGTAAATGGCATAATTCATAGCACTGTGGAAATAAATATATTTATTGCTCTTATCTCTCAGAGAGTAGTAGGAACAGGAAGAAAGAAGTGTGACATTAAAATTTCAAGACCTGTGCTGCTTTCTTGGGTGCTTCTACATTGTGAGACTGAAACAGATAGTCTGCCATTTAGCTGTTTATCAGAGCCTATTAATCAATATTTGGATGTGTAGATGAAGGTGCACAGTGTAAGATAATATTTATAAGGAGCAGTGGTGATGTGGGTGAGTGGGTAACGAGTGTGGTGGGTGATGCCTGAGGTAATGGTGCCTAGAAAGAGGGAAGCAGAGCATCCAGAAGTGATAAATGGAACCAAGAAAGAAGGTGCAAGATTGGAGCCTACAAAAGAAGTGAGCAAGCAAAAAATTACATCTTGTGGTGTTGTCTTTTAGGTAGTAAATTGTCAGTGTTTGATTATTTCCCATGTCTTGTTGCAATGTCCCCCTCTGCTTCTCAGACCTTCAGTAATGTGCAAATTCATACAAATATCTTGGTCAAGTGATTCTTAAGTGTGATTATCATGGAACTAGCTGTTCATCTTCAAGTAGATTAAAATGATGATGAGTTGACATTTTAAATATTTTCACATTGCCATAGAATAAAAAAAAAGAATGATAGGTGAATGAACATCTTAATTTCCAGTCCATTAATTGGTCTGACAGAACAGTAGAAACTAGTCCTGGGTTCTTACCTGATTACACTGTGATGCTAGTATATGGAATGTACTTTTATGACCAGTTAATATTTCCAATGTCATTTTAAAGTTGTGGTCTTTTGGGGAGAAAGTAGGTTAGGGCAGTGGGAAGTGAGAGAAGACAAGCCCTGATTACTAGAGTATGTGATCTTGATAAGGTTTATTGCCCAGCTGTCAATGGAGGATTGAAAAGGAGAGATGAGATTTAGGAATAAGGAGAAAGGAATTAAATTTAGACCTTTTTCTCCACCAATGAAAATTCTTCCTACAGATGAAAAATATTCAATAACTGGAATTATGCAGTACTGTAACATCTAAAAATACTGACGACTTCTATTCTAATTAGGAAGGCAGTTTTGGGGCAGTTCGTACTTGTGATCACTGCCTATATAATCAAGAGAATAATCATAGATTAGTCAACTTTCAATTTATGGTAGTATATTTATAACTATAGAATCTTTTGTTTAAATATTTTTAAAAATTCATGAGAGAGAGAGAGAGAATATGCAATGGGGAGGGTCATAGGGAGAAGCAGACTCCACACTGAGTAGAGAGCCTAACAAAGGTCTTGACCCCTGGACCCCGGGTTTTCTACCTGAGTCAAAGGCAGACACTTAACCAACTGAACCACTCAGGTACTATAGAATATCTTTTGTGACATTTATGAAATGTCCAGAAAATAAAAGATAATCTTACCTCAACATCCTTTCTTTCCCTGATGGGGTGACCACAGCCTCCCCAGTTTGTCCAGGTTTTCCTGGTTTTAGCACTGCAAGACTTGCATTCTGGGAATTCCCTTAGGCCTGGGCAAACCCAGGTTGGTTGGTCATTGTACTCCACTCGCCTTGCCCCCCATTATCCACCTCCTCTCCTAATCTACTTTCGGGAGTCTTAGCACTGCCTTTTCCTTCTTTAAGAAACCTATCATCCAACAAACATGATGAAAGTGAAGGTGCTCTGATGACATTATGAGTAAGGAAAACATACATTGTTTTCTATCTTTAACAAAAGCATTTTTTTAAGTACATGGAGCCCAATGTGGGGTTCGACCCCATGACTGTGAGATTAAGACCTAGGCTGAGATCAAGAGTCAGGTGCTCAACCAACTGAGTCACCCGGATGCCCCAACAAAAGCTTTTTTTTTTTTTTTTTAGTATTCCTTAATTTAAATTTTAATAGTATTAAACTGCAAGGTTTCTTCCCTGAGATGTTACCCAACTACTGCTGTATAGTTGTCTATAATTTTACATTCTTTTTGTATGTATAACAATGTTCCTATGTATTCTTTACTTGAGTATAATTGACACATGATGTTACATTAGTTTAAATGCACAGCATGGTGATTCAATAACTGTGTGCTTTATGCTATGTTCACAACAAGTGTAGCTATCATCGTCACCATGCAACACTATTATAATACCACTGACTATATTCCCTATGTTGTGCTCTTTATTGCTTTGATTTATTCATTCTGTAACTGGAAACCTGTCTATCCCACTCACCTTCAATTTTTTTTATTTTTTTTATTTTTATTTTTCTATTTGTTTTCAGCATAACAGTATTAATTATTTTTGCACCACACCCAGAGCTCCATGCAATCCGTGCCCTCTCCAATACCCACCACCTGGATCCCCCAACCTCCCAACCCCCGCCCCTTCAAAACCCTCAGATTGTTTTTCAGAGTCCATAGTCTCTCATGGTTCACCTCCCCTTCCAATTTCCCTCAACTCCCTTCTCCTCACCATCTCCCCTTGTCCTCCATGCTCTTTGGTATGCTCCACAAATCAGTGAAACCATATGATGATTGACTTTCTCTGACTTATTTCACTCAGCATAATCTCTTCCAGTCCTGTTCATGTTGCTATAAAAGTTGGGTATTCATCCTTTCTGATGGAGGTATAATACTCCATAATGTATATGGACCACATCTTCCTTATCCATTCATCCATTGAAGGGCATCTTGGTTCTTTCCACAGTTTGGCGACCATGGCCATTGCTGCTATGAACATTGGGGTACAGATGGCCCTTCTTTTCACTACATCTGAATCTTTGAGGTAAATACCCAGTAGTGCAATGGCAGGGTCATAGGGAAGCTCTATTTTTAATTTCTTGAGGAATCTACACACTGTTCTCCAAAGTGACTGCACCAACTTGCATTCCCACCAACAGTGTAAGAGGGTTCCCCTTTCTCCACATCCTCTCCAACAAATATTGTTTCCTGTCTTGCTAATTTTGGCCATTCTAACTGGTGTAAGGTGGTATCTCAATGTGGTTTTAATTTGAATCTTCCTGATGGCTAGTGATGATGAATATTTTTTCATGTGTCCAATAGCCATTTGTATGTCTTCATTGGAGAAGTGTCTGTTCATATCTTCTGCCCAATTTTTTATATGATTGTCTGTTTTGTGTGTGTTGAGTTTCAGGAGTTTTTAGAGATCCTGGATATCAACCTTTTGTCTGTACTGTCATTTGCAAATATCTTCTCCCATTCCGTGGGTTGCCTCTTTACTTTCTTGACTGTTTCCTTTGCTGTGCAGAAGCTTTTGATTTTGATGAAGTCCCAAAATTTCATCTTCGCTTTTGTTTCCTTTGCCTTCAGAGACATATCTTGAAATAAGTTGCTGTGGCTGATATCGAAGATGTTACTGACTATATTCTCCTCTAGGATTCTGAAGGATTCCTGTCTCATGTTGAGGTCTATGAAGCCAGCATTACCTTGATCCCCAAACCAGGCAAAGACCCTACCAAAAAGGAGAATTTCAGACCGATATCACTGATGAATATGGATGCTAAGATTCTCAACAAGATCTTAGCAAACAGGATCCAACAGCACATTAAATAGATTATCCACCATGACCAGGTGGGGTTCAACATTCACAAATCAATCAATGTGATAGAACAAATCAATAAGAGAAGAGAGAAGAACCACATGGTCCTCTCAATTGATGCAGAAATGGCATTTGACAAAATCCAGCATCTGTTCCTGATTAAAACGTTTTAAAGTATAGGGATAGAGGGAACATTCCTGAACTTCATAAAATCTATCTATGAAAGACCCACAGAAAGCTTGCAGCCTTCCCGTTGAGATCAAGAACATGACAAGGATGCCCACTCTCACCACTCTTGTTCACCGTAGTATTAGAAGTCCTAGCAACAGCAATCAGGCAACAAAGAGAAATAAAATGTATCCAAATTGGCAATGAAGAAGTCAAATTCTCTCTCTTCACAGATGACATGATTCTTTATATTGAAAACCCAAAAGACTCCACCCCCAAACAACTGGAACTCATACAGCAATTCAGTAACGTGGCAGAATACAAAGTCAACGTACAGAAATCAGTGGCTTTCTTATACACTAACAATGAAAATACAGAAAGGGAAATTAGAGAATCGATTCCATTTAGTATAGTGCCAAGAACCATAAGATACCTGGGAATAAACCTAACCAAAGAGGTAAAGGAACTGTACTTGAGGAACTACAGAAAACTCATGAAAGAAATTGAAGAAGACACAAAAAGATGGAAGACCATTCCATGCTCTTGGATTGGAAGAATAAACATTCTTAAGACATCTATACAGCCTGGAGCAATCTATACTTTTAATGCCATTCTGATAAAAATTCCACCGTTATTTTTCAAAGAGCTGGAGCAAATAATCCTAAAATTCGTATGGAAACAGAAGAGACCCCGAATTGCTAAGGAAATTTTGAAAAACAAAAATAAAACTGGGGGCATCACGTTACCTGATTTCAAGCTTTACTACAAAGCTGTGATCACCAAGACAGCATGGTATTGGCATAAAAACAGACACATAGACCAGTGGAAAAGAGTAGAGAGCACAGATATGGACCCTCAACTCTACGGTCAAATACTCTTCGACAAAACAGGAAAAAATATACGGTGGAAAAAAGACAGTCTCTTCAATAAATGGTGCTGGGAAAACTGGACAGTTATATGCAGAAGAATAAAACTCGACCATTCTCTTACACCATACACAAAGATAAACTCAAAATGAATAGCATAAACATTTTAACAATATTTGTTCTTCCAATCCATGAGCGTGGAAACATTTTCCTTTTCTTTCTGTCCTGCTCAATTTCTTTCAAATGTGTTATACAGTTTTCAGGGTACAGATCTTTTACCTCTTTTGTTAGGTTTACTTCAGCATCTTATTTTTTTGTTGTTGTTGTAATTGTACATGGGATTGATTCCTTAATTTCTCCTTCTGCTGTTTTGTTATTGGTGTATAGAAATGCAACAGAGTTCTTCCCATTGATTTTATATCCCACGACTTTGCTGAATTTATGTATTCCAGCAATTTTTTAATGGACTCTTTCAGGTTTTCTACATGGAGTATCATATCATCTACAAAATGTGAATGTTTAACTTCTTCCTTGCTGATTTAGATGCCTTTTATTTACTTATTTTTCGTCTGATTGCTGAGGCTAAGACTTCCAATAATATGTTAAATATTATAGGTGAGAGTGGACATCCTTTTCTCACTCCTGGCAAGAGAACAAGAAAAGCTCTCAGTTTTTTGCCATTGAGTATGAAATTAATTGTGGAAGTTTCACTTATGGCCTTTATGAAGTGGAGTTATGCTCCATCTATCTCTATATTGTTGAGGGTTTTTATCAAGAAAAAATGTTGCATATTGTCAAATGTTTTTTTCTGCATCTATTGGAAGAATCTTATGGTTTTTATTGTTTCTTTTATTAATTTGGTTTATCACCGTGATTGAATTGCAAATATTGAACCACCTTTGCAGTCCAGGAATAAATCCCATTTGATCATGGTGAGTAATTCTTTTCATGTACTATTGAATTTGATTTGCTAATATTTTATTGATAATTTTTATATCCATGCCCATCAGGGATATTGGCCTGTACTTCTTTTTAGTGGGGCCTTTGTCTGGTTTTGAAATCAAGGTGATGTTGGCTTCATAGAATAAGTTTGTAAGATTTCTTACCGTTTCTATGTTTTGGAACAGTTTGAGGAGAATAAGTATTAACTCTTCTTTAAAAGTCTGGTAGAGTTGCACTGGGAATCCATTCCGCCTTGGACTTCTCTTTGTTGGGAGAATTTGATTACTGATTCAATTTCTTTGCTGGTTATGGGTCTGTTCAAAATTTCTATTTCTTCATTTCAACTTGAGTAGTTTGTAGGTCTGTAGGAATTTGTCCATTTCTTTCAGGTTGTCTAGTTTTTTGGCATATAAGTTTTCATAGCATTCTCTTATGATTGTTGTATTTCTGTGTTTGTGTGTGTGTGTGTGTGTGTGTGTGTGTGCATGTGTGTGTGATATGTCCTCTTTCATTCATGTTTTTATCCATTTGAGTCCTTTCTTTTTTGATAAGTCTAGCTAGGGATTTATCAATTTTATTATTTTTTTTCAAGGAATCAGATCTTAGTTTCATTAATCCATTCTACACTTTTTTTGGTTCAATATCATTTATTTCTTCTATTTTTATTATTTCCCTTGTTCTGCTGGCTTTAGGTTTTATTTGTTGTTCCTTTTCTAGCTCCTTTAGGTGTAAGATTAGGTTATGTATTTCAGACTTGAGGTAGGCCTGTATTCCAATACATTGCCCTCTTTGGATTTCCTTTGCTTCATCCCAAAGTTTTTGGACTGTCATGTTTTCATTTTCATTTCCTTTCATGTATTTTAAAAATTTCTTCTATAATTTCTTGGTTATTCCATCCATTCCTTTGTAGGATGTTCTTTAATCTCCATTTACATGAAGTCTTTCCAAATTTTTTCTTGTAGTTAACTCCAAGTTTCATAGAGTTGTGATCTAAAAATATGCATGGAATAATCTTGATCTTTTTGTACTTGTTGAGGGCTGATTTGTGACCCAGTATGGGATCTATTCTGGAACATATTCCATGCACACTGAAAAAGATTGTGTTTTCTGATGTTTTATGATAAAATATTCTAAATATACCTGATAAGTCCAACCAGTCCAATGGGACATTCAAAGCCGTTGTTTCCCTGCTCATCTACTAGATGATCTGTCCATTGCTGTTAGTGGGGTGTTAAAGTCCCCTACTATTATTTTATTATTATGAATGAGTTTCTTTGTGTTTATTATTAATTGATTCATATATTTCGGTTCTCTGATTTGGGGGACAAAAATATGTTCAATTATTAGATCTTCCTGTTGATTAGTCCCCTTAATTATGTTATAATGCCCTTCTTCATCTGTTACAGTCTCTTAACATCTAATTTGTCTGATATAAGTATGAATATCTCAGCATTCTTTTGATGTCCATTAACACGGTAGATGGATCTCCCTCTCCTCTCTTTCAGTCTGTAGGTGTCTTTAGGTCTAAAATGAGTCTCTGGGAGGAGAGGCAAGATGACAGAGAAGTAGGAAAACTTCTTTCAACCAGTCTCTGACATGAGCTAAACATCTACCAGAACACTCTGAACACCCACGAAATCAGCCTGAGATATAAGATTATACACTTCTGGATCTCTATGGGGGCAGGAGATCATATGTGGAGAGGTAAAGCAGAGTTGGAGAACTCGGACTGATATCAGAAGATAAAAAGAAGAGGGGGGAAGCCACCAGAAGTGACCCATTGGAAAGTAATACACTAATATGAAAATGCCTTGTGGTTGGGGACCAGCATTAACTTGGAGTCTCATTAAAAGCACTCAAAAAGAACAAAAGGCCTTAAGGGGCAACTGGTGGAATCAGGCAGCCATGGGCACACCCCTAAGCCCATGGTCCCAGAATGGTCACAGTTGGCTCCCACATATGAATGAGGGAGCCCAACAGAGGTTCAACTTGTGGCCCCTGAGCCCACAGATTTACGTTGCTTGCATCACCACTTCAGCTGGACCCACCCCTGCCCACGCCTGAGAGAGCTTAAGCACAGGCTCTCACTAAAGTTCCCTGGAATCACAGGATTCACCCATCTGTACTGCCACTGCTGCAGGGTGTGAGTGCACTTGGCATGGACCTGGAATACAGACAGAAGTCCCAGCAGTGACAGACATTAGAATCAGGACCCACAGACCAATATTGTTCATGGTTTTAGTGGCATGGAGGTGCAGAGACAAGTGGGGGTCTCAAGTGACCACTAGGATGGTGGCTGAGGGTTTGTACTGCCAATGAGAGGTTGCGGTGCTCAACAAAATTTGCAGAGGGAGAGTCTGCAATTCTGGAACATTCAGAGGGGAGCAGACAGGATTATCTGAGACGGAGCTCTGGGTGCAGACAGTTTATTTGCTCTGACCCTCCGAAAAGACAGAAAAAGCTGCCAAAAAACAAAAACCTGGAAAAAAGTCTGGAATTGTGATGCCACCAACTTTGGCTTTCTTTTTCAATATTCCTTTGGCTATTCGAGGTCTTTTCTGGTTCCATATAAATTTTAGGATTATTTGTTCCATTTCTTTGAAAAAAATGGGTGGTATTTTAATAGGAATTGCATTAAATGTATACATTGCTTTAGGTAGCATAGACATTTTCACAATATTTATTCTTCCATCCAGGAGCATGGAACATTTTTCCATTTCTTTGTGTCTTCCTCAATTTCTTTCATGAGTACTTTATAATTTTCTGTGTATAGATTCTTAGCCTCTTTGGTTAGGTTTATTCCTAGGTATCTTATAGTTTTGGGTTCCATTGTAAAGGTGACTGACTCCTTAATTTCTCTTTCTTCGGTCTTGTTGGTGGTGTAGAGAAATGCAACTGATTTCTGTGCATTGATTTTATATCCTGACACTTTACTGAATTCCTGTACAAGTTCTAGCATTTTGGAGTGGAGTCTTTTGGGTTTTCCACATATAGTATCATATCAACTGCAAAGAGTGATAGTTTAACTTCTTCTTTGCCGATTTGGATGCCTTTAATTTCCTTTTGTTGTCTGATTGCTGAGGCTAGACTTCTAGTACTATGTTGAATAGCAGTGGTGATAATGGATATCCCTGCCGTGTTCCTGACCTTAGTGGAAAAGCTTTCAATTTTTCTCCATTGAGAATGATATTTGTGGTGGGTTTTTCATAGATGGCTTTGATAATATTGAGGTATGTGCCCTCTATCCCTATACTTTGAAGAGTTTTGATCAGGAAGGGATGCTGTACTTTGTCAAATGCTTTTTCAGCATCTATTGAGAGTATCATATGGTTCTTGTTCTTTCTTTTATTAATGTGTTGTATCACATTGATTGATTTGTGGATGTTGAACCAACCTTGCAGCCCTGGAATAAATCCCACCTGGTCGTGGTGAATAATCCTTTTAATGTACTGTTGAATCCTATTGGCTAGTATTTTGGTGAGAATTTTTGCATCTGTATTCATCAAGGATATTCTGTAGTTCTCTTTTTTTATGGGATCCTTGTCTGGTTTGGGGATCAAGGTGATGCTGGCCTCATAAAATGAGTTTGGAAGTTTTCCTTCCATTTCTATTTTTAGGAACAGTTTCAGGAGAATAGGAATTAGTTCTTCTTTAAATGTTTGGTAGAATTGCCCTGGGGAAGTCGTCTGGCCCTGGGCTTTTTTTTGTTTGGAGATTTTTGATGACTGTTTCAATCTCCTTACTGGTTATGGGTCTGTTCAGGCTTTCTATTTCTTCCTGGTTCAGTTGTGGTAGTTTATATGTCTCTAGGAATGCATCCATTTCTTCCAGATTGTCAAATTTGTTGGCTCATAGTATGTTTTTATAATTGTCTGTATTTCTTTGGTGTTAGTTGTGATCTCTCCACTTTCATTCATGATTTTATTTATTTGGGTCCTTTCTCTTTTCTTTTTGATAAGTCTGGCCAGGGGTTTATCAATCTTATTAATTCTTTCAAAGAACCAGCTCCTAGATTCGTTGATTTGTTCTATTGTTTTTTTTGGTTTCTATTTCATTGATTTCTGCTCTGATCTTTATGATTTCTCTTCTCTTGCTGGGTTTAGGGTTTCTGTCTTGTTCTTTCTCCAGCTTCTTTAGGTGTAGGGTTAGGTTGTGTACCTGAGACCTTTCTTGTTTCTTGAGAAAGGCTTGTACCGCTATATATTTTCCTCTCAGGACTGCCTTTGTTGTGTCCCACAGATTTTGAACCGTTGTGTTTTCATTATCATTTGTTTCCATGAATTTTTTCAATTCTTCTTTAATTTCCTGGTTGACCCATTCATTCTTTAGAAGGATGCTGTTTAGTCTCCATGCATTTGGGTTCTTTCCAAATTTCCTCTTGTGATTGAGTTCTAGCTTCAGAGCATTGTGGTCTGAAAATATGCAGGGAATGATCCCAATCTTTTGATACTGGTTGAGACCTGATTTAGGACCGAGGATGTGATCTCTTCTGGAGAATGTTCCATGGGCACTAGAGAAGAATGTGTATTCTGTTGCTTTGGGATGAAATGTTCTGAATATATCTGTGATATCCATCTGGTCCAGTGTGTCATTTAAGGCCTTTATTTCCTTATTGATCATTTGCTTGGATGATGTCCATTTCAGTGAGGGGAGTGTTAAAGTCCCCTACTATTATTGTATTATTGCTGATGTGTTTCTTTGATTTTGTTATTAATTGGTTTATGTAGTTGGCTGCTTCCACGTTAGGGGCATAGATATTTAAAATTGTTAGATCTTCTTGTTGGACAGACTCTTTGAGTATGATATAGTGTCTTTCCTCATCTCTTTTTATAGTCTTTGGCTTAAAATCTAATTGATCGGATATAAGGATTGCCACTCTTGCTTTCTTCTGATGTCCATTAGCATGGTAAATTCTTTTCCACCCCCTCACTTTAAATCTGGATGTGTCTTCGGGTTTAAAATGAGTTTCTTGTAGGCAACATACAGATGGGTTTTGTTTTTGTATCCATTCTGATACCCTGTGTCTTTTGATTGGGGCATTTAGCCCGTTAACATTCAGGGTAACTATTGAGAGATATGAATATAGTGCCATTGTATTGCCTGTAAGGTGATTGTTTTTGTATATTGTCTCTGTTGCTTTCTGATCTACTACTTTTAGGGTCTCTCTTTGCTTAGAGGACCCCTTTCAATATTTCCTGTAGAGCTGGTTTGGTGTTTGCAAATTCTTTCACTTTTTGTTTGTCCTGGAAGCTTTTAATCTCTCCTTCTATTTTCAATGATAGCCTAGCTGGATATAGTATTCTTGGCTGCATGTTTTTCTCATTTAGTGCTCTGAATGTATCATGCCAGCTCTTTCTGGCCTGCCAGGTCTCTGTGGATAAGTCTGCTGCCAATCTAATATTTTTACCATTGTATGTTACAGACTTCTTTTCCCAGGCTGCTTTCAGGATTTTCTCTTTGTCACTAAGACTTGTAAATTTTACTATTAGGTGATGGGGTGTGGACCTATTCTTATTGATTTTGAAGGGGCTTCTCTGCACCTCCTGGATTTTGATGCTTGTTCCCTTTGCCATATTGGGGAAATTTTCTCCAATAATTCTCTCCAATATACCTTCTGCTCCCCTCTCTCTTTCTTCTTCTTCTGGAATCCCAATTATTCCAATGTTGTTTCGTCTTATGGTGTCACTTATCTCTCGAATTCTCCCCTCTTGGTCCAGCAGCTGTTTGTCCCTCTTTTGCTCAGCTTCTTTATTCTCTCTCGTTTGGTCTTCTATATTGCTCATTCTTTCTTCTGCCTCATTTACCCTGCAGTGAGAGCCTCCATTTTTGATTGCACCTTATTAATAGCTTTTTTGATTTCAACTTGATTAGATTTTAGTTCTTTTATTTCTCCAGTAAGGGCTTTTATATCTCTTGAGAGGGTTTCTCTAATATCTTCCATGCCTTTTGCAAGCCCGGCTAGAACCTTGAGAATCGTCATTCTGAACTCTAGATCTGACATATTACCAGTGTTTGTAATGATTAGGTCTGTAGCCTTTGGTACTGCCTCTTGTTCTTTTTTTTTTTTTTTTTTTTGTGGTGAATTTTTCCGCCTTGTCATTTTGTCCAGATACGAGTATATGAAGGAGCAAAAATACTAAATACTAAAAAGGTGGCAACAACCCCAAGAAAATATGCTTTAGCCAAATCAGAAGAGATACCAAATCGTTAGGGGGGAGAAAGGGTATTAAAAGAGGTTCAGAAATAAAAAGAAAAAAAACAATTAAAAAAAGAACATGAATAAAGAAAAAATATAAAAAAGAAAAATATATGGATAGATATATTAGATAATCTAGTTAAAAATGTTAAAAAAGAAAAAGCTAAAAGTTAAAAAAAATTGGCAGAAGAAGAGAGAAAAAAAATGAAAAAGAAAAAAAATTAAATTAACTGCAAGACTAAAGAATCATGGAGAGAAAGCCACGAGTTCCGTGCTTTGCTTTCTCCTCATCTGGAATTCCACTGCTCTCCTTGGTATTGAAACTGCCCTCCTTGTTAGGTGAACTTGGGCCTGGCTGGATTTCTTGTTGATCTTCTGGGGGAGGGGCCTGTTGTAGTGATTCTCAAGTGTCTTTGCCCCAGGCAGAATTGCACCACCCTTACCAAGGGCCAGGCTGAGTAATCTGCTCGGGTTTGCTTTCGGGAGCTTTTGTTCCTTGAGTGTTTTCCGTAGAGTTCCAGAGGACAGGAATGAAGATAGCAGCCTCCCAGTCTCCGGCCTGGAGGAGCCACGAGCCCGGGGCCCCACTCCTCAGTGCGCCCTCAGAGAACAGCACCCAATTACTCCCATCACCCTGACCTCCAGCCACACTCCGAGCTGTCCGAGCCTGCAACTGGTTCAAGGTAACCCCGAGCGGAGAGCTCACTCCTCCGCTCTGTCTCTGTAGCCGGCTTCCCCGTTCTAATACCTGTAAGCTCTGCGACACTCAGACTCACCCGATCCCTCTGTGACCCTGCGGGACCTGAGGCCACGCTGACCCCGCGTAGGCTTCACCCCGGTTAAGCCTCTGCTGCGATGTCCCTCAGCGAAACAGACTTTTAAATGTCCTGATTTTGTGCTCTCTTGCTCCGCCGCTTGCTGGGAGCTGGCCCCTCCCCCCGTGGTCTATCTTCCCGTCGCTTTGGATTCACTTCTCCGCCAGTCCTACCTTTCAGAAAGTGGTTGATTTTCTGTTTCTAGAATTGCTGTTCTTCTCTTCGATCTCCCATTGGATTTGTAGGTGTTTGTAATCTTTGGATAAGCTATATAGCTGATCTCCTGCTACCTGAAGTAGTCTCAGCCTACTACTTCTCTGCCATCTTGACCTCTCCCCCTATTTGTTGAAACTTTTACTCTGACCTAACATGTGATCTATTTTAGAATATGTACCATATGCACATGATATGAATGTCTATTGTTATAGTTTTTTTTTTAATTTTATTAATTTATTTGAGAGAGAATCAGAGAGGAGAGAGAGAACATGAGGAGGGGGAGGGTCACAGAGAGAAGTAAACTCCCCACTGAGCAGGGAGCTCAATGCAGGACTTAATCCTGGGACTCCAGGATCATGACTTGATCTGAAGGCAGTCCTTTAACCAACTGAGCCACCCAGGTGCCCCAATGTTATTGGTTTTTAACATTTGTATTGACAGATTCTTATTTTTTTCTGTAATGATCCTTTAAGCTGTTTGTTTGTTTTTAATTCAGTATAATTATCATACGATGTTATATTAGTTTCAAGTGTACAGTACAGTGATTCTACCATTCTACAGATTACTCACTGTTCATCAAGGTAAGTGTAAGTGTATTCTTCTTTGTGTGTGTATTGTTTTTTAGACTTTTTACAAGATACTTTATTTTTTTAAGTTTTTGCTTTAATTCCAGTTAGTTAGCATACAGTGCTATATTAGTTTAAAATGATTTAATAATTCCATACATCACCTAGTGCTTATCACAACAAGTGCACTCCTTAATCCCCATCACCTATTTCACCCATCCCTCCACCAACCTACCCTCTGATAACCATCAGTTTGTTCTCTATAATTAAGAGCCTGTTTCTTAATGTGTGTGTCTCTCTCTTTTCCCCCTTTACTTATTTGCTTTGTTTCTTAAGTTCCACATGAGTGAAATCTTATGTTTTTTTTCTTTCTCTTATTTTGCTTAGTATTATATTATCTAGCATCATCAATGTCATTGCAAGTGGCATGATTTCTTCCTTTTTTATGGCTGAGTAATATTCTTGTGTGTGTGTGTGTGTGTGTATACACATATACCACTTCTTTATACACTCATCAGTCAATGGAAACTGGAGCTGCTTCCATATCTTGACTACTATTATAATGCTGTTATAAACATAGGGGTACACATATCCCTTTGAATTAATGTTCCTGTATTCTTTGGGTAAATACCAACATTGTGATTACTAGATCATAGGGTAGTTCTATTTTTAAATTTTTGAGGAAACTCCATACTGTTTTCTACAGTGGCTGGACTGGTTTGGATTCCCACCAACAGTGCAAGAAGATTCCTTTTTCTTCATATCCTCCCCCACATCTGTTGTTTCTTGTGTTGTTGAATCTATCCATTTCCTGACAGGTGTGAAGAGTTACCTCACTATAGTTTTGATGCTTATTCCCTTGATGATGAGTTATGTTGAGCATCCTATCATGTGCCTTTGGGCTATCTGTATGTCTCCTCTTCTTCCTCCTCCTCCTTCTCCTCCTCCTCCTCCTCGTCCTCCTCCTCCTCCTTCTTCTTCTTCTTCTCCTTTTTTATATTCATTTTATAAGATTTTATTTATTTATTTGAGAGAGAGAGAGGGCATGAGAGAGAGAGAGAGCATGAGAGGAGAGAGGTCAGCTGGAGAAGCAGACTTCCTGCATAGCAGGGAGCCCGATGTGTGACTCGATCCTGGGACTCCAGGATCATGACCTGAGCCGAAGGCAATTGCTTAACCCACTGAGCCACCCAGGCACCCTTCTTACCTTTTTAAATATTTTTTTTTATTACGTTAGTCACAGGTTAAGTGTACTCTTGATCTTCTTCACCTATTTCATCCCCCACCCAACAACCTCTCCTATGGTAACCTCCACATTGTTCTCTGTATTTAAGAGTCTGGTGTTTGTTTGTTGTCTTTTTTTTTCCCTGTCCTTATTCTTTTGTTTCTTAAATTCCACATATGAGTGAAATCATATCTATCTCTGACTGACTTATTGCACTTAGCATTTTACCTGATAGATCCCTCTATGTTGCTGAAAATGGAAATATTTCATTCTTCCTTATGGATGAATAATATTCCATTGTGTGTATAAATATAACCACATCTTTTTATTCATTCATCTCTTGATGAACAATTGGGTTACTTCCATATCTTGGCTGTGGCAAATAATGCTGCAATAATCATACGGGTGTATGTATTTTTAATTTTTAATTTTTTAATATTTTTAAATTTTTCAGTGTATATATATATATATATATATATATATTTAAATTCAGTTATTTGTGGAACATAAGAAAGAGCATGGAGGACATTAGGAGAAGGAAGGGAAAAATGAAGAGAGAGAAAACGGAGTAGGAGACAAACCATGAGACTCTGGGAAACAAAGTGAGGTGGGGGGATGGGTGAGCCTGGTGATGGGTATTAAGGAGGGCACGGATTGCATGGAGCACTGGGTGTTATACACAAACAGTGAATCATGGAACACTACATCAAAAATTAATGATGTACTGTATGGTGACTAATATAACACACACACACATACACATAAAAGAAAAACACAAAGCTGTGATCATCAAGATAGCATGGTACTGGCACAAAAACAGACACATAGATTAGTGGAACAGAATAGAAACTCCAGAAATGGACCCTCAACTCTGTGATAAACTAATCATTGACAAATCAGGAAAAAAATCCAGTGGAAAAAAGACAGTCTTTTCAATAAGTGGTGCTGGGGAAATTAGACAGCTACCTCTAGAAGAATGAAACTTGGCCTTCCCATTACACCATATACAAATATAACCTCAAAATGGGAAGGGGTTTTTGTTGGTCTTCTGACAAGGAGCCTGCCACACTGGGACTGAATAAAACAGGACTTAGAATGCCTGGACAGGCAGAGCAAATATATGTGGGACCTGGTGTCAGCTGGTAGCCATGTTCACACTGTGCTGTTAACTGAATGTGGTTTTGTGTTCATGCTAAGAAGTGGAAGAGGCGTCAACAAGCTCCTTTGTCTCTGGAGAGAGGTCTCTGTGCTTTCTGCTCTCAAGGAAGTGCTCCCAGAATAGCAAATAATCTTTCCCCTGTATATCACAGTTGTTTTTCAGACTGCTGTCTTCATGTTGTCTGCCTCTGAATTGTTTACCGGCCTTCTTCCAGAAGCAGGACAGTGCCCTCTTATCTCTAACCTTGGCAAACCTGTTGACTTCAAAAATTTTTTTTAAGGATTATATTTATTTATTTGTCAGATAGACGTCACAAGTAGGCAGAGAGGCAGGCAGAGAGAGAGAGAGAGGGGAGGAAGCAGGCTTCCCGCTGAGCAGAGAGCCCAATGTGGGTCTTCATCCTAGGACCCTGGGAACATGACCTGAGCCAAAGGCAGAGGCTTTAACCCACTAAGCCACCCAGACGCCCCTAGCCTGTTGACTTTTAAAACTCAAAACTTTAAGGATGTCGTGTGGGTAGGGGCTTTTGATGGTCTTCTGGGGGGAGGGTCTGACTGTGCTGGGACTGAGGGAGTTTTGATTGAGAAGGGCAGTCACACCAGAGTGGGGGACAGAAGCAAGAAGTTTAGGCAACCAGTGTCGGGGTTGAGCTACTCTTGACAGGTGGATCTGCATTTATGCTGAGGGGCAGGGGATGGAAATGTTGCTGCTGTCTCCTTTGTGCCCATAACAGCATCTCCATGAATGGTATCTCTCATGGACATGGTCCAAGAAGAGCAAATCATCTCTCTCCTGTGTTCACCAGTCATTTCTCATATCATGCCATCTGCCCCTTGCTGTTTGCCTGCTTTTTTCTAGGAGTAGGTCAGGAATCTCAAGGCTCTATCCCAGAGAACTCTGCTAGCAAAACTCCAGTCTTGAAACCCCACCCACAAACATTAGTCCTTCTTATCGTTCCAGCCAATGACTTTGGGGAAGTGTTCTCCTTGTGCATTCCACTGTGTGCTCTTTTTCTCACTTTACTCCATGACCAGAGCTCCACCTCCTGCAGCACCTGAGATCCATTTTTCCCGCAAACCACATACTCCTACCTTCCTTGATGTGGCCTCTTCTCTCCCTCTAGTTTTGCAGTTTCTTCTGTCAGTCTTCAGGTCAATTTCTTGGGTAATCAGAATGATTTGATAGATGTGATTGAAAGATGAGACAAGCCCGAGTCTTCCTACTATGCTTCCATCTCAATTCCCCCTTGGCATTCATTTAAGAACTAAATACCTGAAAATTGAAAGTGACAGGGTAGAGAAACTTTTATCATGCAAATGTATGTCAAAAGAAATCTGGAGTACCAATATTTATATCAGAAAAACTGAATATTGGGATGCCTGGGTGGCTCAGTTGGTTAAGCAGCTGCCTTAGGCTCAGGTCATGATCCCAGGGTCCTGGAATTGAGTCCCACATTGGGCTCCTTGCTCTGCAGGGAGCCTGCTTCTCCCTCTGCCTCTGCCTGACACTCTGTCTGCCTGTGCTCCCACGTGCTCTCTCTCTCTCTAACAAATAAATAAAATCTTAAAAAAAAAAAGAAAAACTAAATATTTTGTTCTTGTATTGTTTTTATCTTGCTTTGGTATCAGGATAATGTTGACCTCATAGAATGATTTTGATTGTGGTCCTTCCATATCATTATTTGTAGTATTTTGACAAAGATTATCATTAATTATTTTTTAATGTTTGGTAGAATTCACCAATGAGACCATGTTGTCTTGGGCTTTTCTACAGTGGGAGATTTTTATTTCCTAATTACATTTTCTTTCTTTATTGATCTAAGATGTCCTACTTCTTGGATTCAAGATTCATGATTCAGTCTCAGCCACTTTTGTGTTTTTAAGAATTATCTGGTTTTTTTTTCCCCACAGTTATCTGATTTATTAGTATATTCTGTTATCACACTATGTATTTCTGTGGTATCTTGTGTGTTTTTTTTTTCCTTTCTCTTACAGGCAAGCTATTTAGTTTTTTTGTTTTTGTTTTTTAATGACTGGTTGTTATATTCATCATTGTAAGTGGAGTATTGAAACATACTATTATTATTTTATTGCTGTCAATTTCTGCCTTCACATCTGTCAATATTTGCTTTAAGTGGTTAAGCGGTTTGATTTCCTGTGTTTGTATAATTGTTACAACTTCATGGTGAACTGACTCTTTTATCATTATATAATGGTTTTTATCTCAAAAGATAGGTTTTCTATTTAGTCTGTTTTGTCTGATATAAATATAGAAAATTCTGCTTTCCTTGAGTTGCCATTTGAATAGAATATCTTTCCTTCCCTTCATTTTCAGCTCCTCTGTCTCTTTATTTCTAAAATGAGTTACTTGTAGGACTTCTGAGGAAGATGGTAGTGTAGAAGGATCCCAGACTCACCTTGCTCAACACATACACCTAGATAACACACATATAATTATCAATAACCCAGAAAGTGACCAAAGAACTGGAAGAAGAGACTCTCCAGAGCTAAATGTAGAGAAGAGGTTACATCAAAAAGGATAAGAAGGGCAGAGACATGGTCAGGAACCCAATTAACCTGTGGGACTATATGCATGAGTGAGGGATGCCACTGGCAGATAGAGGAGAGGAACAGGCCCCACACCAGGCACACCAGACATGAGGAACTGACACTGGGAAGGTGAACCCTTATAATAACATTTGGCTTTAAAACCAGAAGGGCTTAACTTTGTGCACCTTTATAGTCGGTAGGGTTTAACACCTGGAAATTTAAAAATAAGCAGGCATTGTTCCAGGAAAGCTGGAGATCCATGGGAAACTGAGTTCACACCTTTAAAGAGACTGCACTACAAACAACCTGATTGATACTCAAAGAAACAGCAGTTTGAAAAATTCCTGGGGTATACAAGAGGGAGATTTGTTTACTAATCTCACAGGATGTGCTGGAGGGACAGAAATCTTTGGGAGACTTCTTTAAGAACAAAAGAGCTGGCAGATGTCATTTTCTTCCTCTGTCCCCCAGCCTAGATACACAGACACCTGAAGAACCAGCACAATATAAATCCTTTCTATCTAGGTTGCTAATAGTGTTCACTGCACCCTCTCTCTTCTGTGGTCCTGCCCCTTCCCATATAGCCTCAACAGCAGTTTTCTGGTGTAGCTATATGTCCCCTACCACACCACACCATCATGGACCTTGTTAGCATGACGAACCCTACCTCCACATGCTCTGCTGGACCCTCACCCTCCAACACGGCCCTGGCAGGAGTACATTCAAAGCAGTGTTGCAAGTGTGGCTGTGTACAAGCAGTCCCAACAGGGACCAGGACCACCCCAATGTAACTCTTACCCTAGGAAGAAAGGAAACACACACAGACACACACCATTTCAACAGTGACCCCAGCAGTGTACTCAGGTCAGACATCAGGTCTGACTATAGGCCCTACCACCCACCAACAAAAACTTCTCAGGAAACAGTACAGGGAGAGTACCCTGTGGCTCCATGCCACCTCAGCTCTGGAAAATGCCTGTTTTGACTGAACTCATGGCCAGGTTGACTCCAGATTGACCCCTAAAAACATAGGGAACCAAATCTGCCCACAACAGACAAAGACAGTCATTGCAAACAACTGGATTGAAAGCAAACTTGGCTCATCCAAAATAGTAGGGTGCTTGAAAAACACATAGAAGACACCTCTGAAGCGCCAGTTTCTGGTGAAGAGGGGAGATTGCATTGCAAAGCACTACAGGACCTCTTCTTCATAAGGTCACTGCTTTCAAGTGCAGGAGACAGATAATTTTCCTCACACATAGAAAAAGATACAGAGAATTAGTATAAATGGAGAGACAAAGGAATATACCCTAAATGAAAGAAGAGTGAAAAGCACAACAAAAGAGTTAATGAAAGAGAGACAAATAATATGCCTGATAGAGAACTTAAAATAATGGTCATAAATCTACTCACTGTACTTTAGAGTGCAAAACCTCATTAAGACCCTTAACAAAGAAATAGAAAACATAAAAAAGATCTAATCAGAGATGAAGGGCTCAATAACTGAAATCCAAAGTAAACTAGAGGGAAATAAATAGTAGACTAGAAGAAACAGAAAAGCAAATCAGCGACCAGAGTACAGAATAAGGGAAAGCAATCAATCTGAACAGGAAAGATAGAAGAAAGATGAAAAAAAAAAAAGAAAAAGATCAAGGGTACTCAATGACACCATCAAGCATAATAACATTCACATTATAGGTATCTTAGAAGGAGAAGAGAGTGAAAAGTGAGTGGAAAACTTATTTGAAGAAACGTTTGAAAACTTCTTGAATCTGGGGAAGGACACAGAAAACCAAATCCAGGAGGCATAGAGATCCCACCCAAATTAACACAAGGAGGTCCACATTAAAACACATAGTAATTAAACTTGCAAAAACTTGTGATAAAGGATTTGAAGAACAGGAAGAGAAAAAAGTTATGTACTAGGGAAATCCTATAAGTCCATCAATTTTTTTTTTAAACAGGCATTTTCAAAGATAGAGGGGAGTGGCATAATATATTCAAATTGGTGAAAGAAAAAAAAACTGCAAACAAAAGTACGATATCCAGTGAAGATATCATTCAGAATAGAGAAATAAATGAACAGTTTTTCACACAAACAAAACTTAAAGAAATTAATCACTGCTAAACCAGCTTACATAAAATGTTAAAGGGCATTATTTGAGTAGAAAGGAAAGAACATAAGCAGGAGTAATAAAAGTAGGAACCATAAAAGCAGAAACATCACCATATCTACAAAATCTGTCACAGTATTCACAAAATAAATAGATGTAAATAATGACATCACATAGCTAAAATATGAATGGAAAAGGAATAAAAAATGTAGTGCATTTAGAATGTGTTGAAACTTAAGTGACCATAAAATTAATAGACAGCTATATGCATAAGATAATATATAAATTTAATAATAACTACAAAATAAAAACCTGTAATAGATATGCACATAGATAAGACAAAGTAATCTAAGTATTTAGCTAGTGAAATTAAATCAATCCTGAGACAAGAGAGTAAGAGAAGAAAGAAACAGAGAAGAGCAACAAAACAACCATAAAACAAGTATTTAAATGGAAATAAGTACATACATATCAATAATTATTTGAATGCAAATTGACTAAACATTCCAATCAAAAGACAGAGTAACTGAATGGATAAAAAAGCCGGACCCATGGATATGGAATTATAAGAGTCATTTCAGACTTAAGACACATTCAGATTGCAAGTGAATAAATGGAAAAACATTTATCTTGGGGAGGGAGTCAAGATGGCAGGGAAGTAGGAGGAGGCGCCGTTTCAACCTCTACCCTAAAATGAGCTGATTACCTACCAAAGAACTCCGATTACCCTTGAAATCAGCCTGAGATCAGAATTATACACGTCTGGATCTCTACAGGGGCAGAAGATGCCAGTGGGCAGGTAAAGTGGAGTGGGAATGTCAGACTGGTATTGGATGATAAACAAAAGGGGGAGGGAGCCGCCAGAGGCGACCGATTGGAAAGTAATACCCCAATATGAGAGTGCCCTGCATCTGGGGAACAGCATTAACTTGGAGACTGGTTGAAAGCAGTCCAAAAAAGCAAAGGATCACGGTGGGGGGGGGGGGAATTGTGGGAATCAGGGCAGCTAGGGACAGGGGCTTAAGTCCCTGGACCCAGGACAACCTCCCCCAGCACTGAGCCAGAGAGAGTGTGGCAGAGAAACCAGGTCTTGGTCCCTGAGCTGCCAGCACGCACGAGAACGCGTGGGGTCTGGCTCCTGTGAGGGGCTGGGAGCCACGCTAGATGGCAGAACACCAAGAACTGCTACAGAGCCTTAGATGCACGGGCCCCTAACCCTCCTCTGAGAGAGGTGCGCAAAGGCCCACCCAGCGCTCTTAGACCTGCGACATTGTTTCAGAGCCTGAGACGTGCGCCCCAAACCCTCCCCGGAGAGAGGTGCGCAAAGGCCCAGCCTGGTGCTTTTGGACCTGCACCTAGCTCTCAGAGCCTGAGACACACGCACGACCCACAGCCTCCCCTGAGAGAGGTGCATGCAAGCCAGGCACTCTTAGACCCAGAAAGACCAGGCACTCCCAGCCCGGGCCAGCGGGAAAATCTCAGTGTGTGTTCACTGCGTGGATCCTCTCTGGTGGTCTGGAGTTGCCCAGACATCCACCGCTACCTTGGATTTGGGTACAAGCAGAAGATCCTGCATCCCCAGGGACCGCGACTCGGAACCTGTTATGCCAGCGGCCAAGGGGGAATTTATATGAGCTCTGCAACACCCACAGTAGAGCAGACTGAGGCTTCTCTCTGAGAGGGAGGTCAGGTTGCAGTCTGCTTTCCTCTAAACCTACAAAAACCATCAAAAGCGATCAAGGTGAGAGAAAAAAAAAAAGTGAACAAACATAAAAACCTCCAGAAAACAAAAGCCTGAAAAAACTGGTTTCCTCAGAGGCCACCCCCTTGAGGGTGGTGGGAGGACTTAACTCAGAGAACATCATTGACTGAAAACCCACATGCAGGCCCCTCTCCCAGAAAACCAAGCAGGAAAGAAAAAAAAAAAGACTACAAGAGAACCACCACCACTACTTCATAGGACAACTTTTATTTTTAATTTGTTCCCACTATTCTGGTTCATTTTTTTATATAGATAATTCTTTAACCTATTTACCATCACAGTGAGATGTCTAGTGTATCAAATTCCATAATAACCTTCTTTTGATACATACACCTGTGTTTTTCTTTTGCATTTCTATTTTTTAAATTTTTTTTAAAATTTTGTTTAGTTTAGCCTAGTTTATTCTTTTTTTTCTTTTTATTTTCTAATATTCATATAGAGTTAAACTTCAAAGTAATCCCCATTCCCCAATCAATACTACCCCTATAGGTAAACCAACTTTTAATCCTCCTTTATCTTAGGAAAGTTGAGTCCTTTAACAAAGATATCAAGATACATCCAGAAATAATCAAAACAACCTTCTTCGTCCACACTGAGAATTTATAACCACTCTCCAATCTTTTTCTTCCACCAATGTTTCTGTGTTTTCGTGTTTGTCCTGATAGTATATAAATCTTACACTTAGGGTTCTTTTGGACAAGATTCTTCCTTTATTTGCCTATATATATATTTTTTTCTCTTGTCATATACTTTTATCAGTCTTTTTGTTTATCTGTTTTTGTTTGTATACTTCATAAATCTTACCTTGGGGCCCATTTGGGCTGAACCTTCTCTTTTATCTTCCCTTTCTTCCCTGACTGTCTCTCTTTTTTCTTCTTTTTCTTTTCTTTTTTCTCTCCTTTGGGTGGGGAATCCTGATTGCTCAGAAGTGTTCCAGGGTGCAACTTGACTGAACCATGGTCGATACATCCAGCTATATCTGTTCAGTCATCTCTCACCAAAATGACTAGGAGGAGGAATGTCCAACATAAGAAAAATACAGAGGATGGAATTTCTGCAACAGAGCTGACGACTATCAACATAGACAATATGTTGGAAAGAGAATTCAGGCTAACAATTATCGAGGCAATAGCTAGGTTGGAGAAAGCCAAAGATGACCAAACGGAATTGATTAGGGCCAAATTGAAAGCGACCAGAGATGATGTTCACAATGTTAGGGCAGAGCTGAAAGCCACGAGTGATGAGGTTCACAATGCTCTCAATGAGTTTTAATCTAATCTAAATTCTCTAAAAGCTAGGGTAACTGAGACAGAAGATAGAATTAGTGATCTAGAGGACAAACAGATAGAGAGAAAGGATCATGAGGAAGCCTGGAACAAACAGCTTAGAAACCACGAAAACAGAATCAGGGAAATAAAGGATGCCATGAAATGATCCAACGTCAGAATTATTGGAATCCCTGAAGGGGAGGAGACAAAACGAAGTCTAGGAGAAATAGTGGAACAAGTTCTTCATGAAAATTTTCCCAATCTCGCGAATGGAACCAGCGTTCAAGTACTAGAAGATTATAGGTTCCAGAAAAACATCAAGGCACCTGATAGTCAAATTGAGGAATCAAAATTGTAGATATAACCTCTTGAAATCCGCTAGGACAAAGAGGGTCCTTACCTACAGAGGAAAGCCCATCAGAGTAACATCAGACCTGTCCACAGAGACCTGGCAAGCCAGAAAGGGCTGCCAAGATATATTCAGGGCACTAAATGAGAAGAACATGCAGCCAAGAATACTTTATCCAGCAAGACTGACATTCAAAATGGATGGAGAGATAAAGAGTTTCCAAGACCAGCAAGGTTTAAAAGACAATGCAACCACCAAGCCAACACTGTGGAAATATTAAGGGCAGATCTATAAAAGAGGAAAAATCCTAAGAATAGCATTGAACAGAAATACAGAGACAATCTACAGAAAGAAAGACTTCAAAGGTAACACGATGTCAATAAAAACGTATCGATCAATAATCACTCCTCATGTGAATGGCCTAAATGTGCCCATAAAATGACACAGGGTTGCAGATTGGATAAAACGACAAGACCTATCCATATGTTGTCTACAAGAGGCCCATTTTGAGCCTAAAGATACACCCAGACTGAAAGCGAAGGGATGGAGAAGCATCTTTCATGCCAATGGGCCTCAAAAGAAGGCCAGGGTAGCGATTCTCATATCAGACAAATTAGATTTTAAACTAAAGACTGTAGTCAGAGATACAGAAGGA
Organism: Lontra canadensis; assembly: GCF_010015895.1. Taxonomy (NCBI): domain Eukaryota; kingdom Metazoa; phylum Chordata; class Mammalia; order Carnivora; family Mustelidae; genus Lontra; species Lontra canadensis. The sequence goes on along the minus strand of NW_022631201.1, from coordinate 238,104 downwards.
CACTACATCATTCGAAAAGGGACTATCCACCAAGAAGATCTAACAAATGTGAATATCTATGCCCCCAATAGGGGAGCGGCCAATTACATAAGAAAACTGTTAATCAATATAAAGAGTCATATTGATAATAATACATTAATAGTAGGAGATCTTAACATGCTTCTCTCAGAAATAGACAGATCATCAAAGCAGAAAATCAATAAAGAAACAAGAGCATTAAATGACATATTGGACAGATGGAACTCATAGATATATAAAGCACATTCCACCCTAAAACAACAGAACACTCATTCTTCTCAAGTGCACATGGAACCTTCTCAAGAATAGGCCTCATACTGGGACACAAAAAAGGACTCAACCGATATGAAAAGACTGAGAATATTCCCTGCATATTCTCAGATCACAATGCTTTGAAACTGGAGCTCAATCACAAGGAAATGTTCAGAAGGAACTAAAACACCTGGAAGCTAAAGACCACCTTGTTTAATAATGCTTGGATGAACCAGGAGATCAAAGAAGAACTGAAACAATTCATGGAAACCAATGAGAATGAAGACAATTTGGTCCAAAAGCTATGGAATACAGGAAAGGCGGTCATAAGGGGAAAATACGTAACCATCCAAGCCTCCATCAAAAAAATTGAAAAATCCAGAACACACTAGCTGTCTCTACACCTTAAGGAACTGGAGAATCAAGAACAAATCAAACCAACTACTCACGTAAGAATGGAAATAATCAAGATTAGAGCTGAGAGCAATGAGGTAGAAACCAGAGAAACAGTAGAACGTATCAGTGAAACTAGAAGATGGTTTTTTGAAAGAATCAATAAGATCGATAAACCGTTGGCCACACTAATCCAAAAGAAAAGAGAGAAAGCCCAAATTAATAAAATTATGAATGAAAAGGGAGAGATCACAACTAACACCAAGGAAGAAGAAACAATCATCAGAAGTTATTATCAACAGTTATATGCCAATAAGCTAAGCAACCTAGATGACATGGATGCATTCCTGGAAAACTATAAACTCACAAAATTGAACCGGGAAGAAACTGACAACCTGAATAGACAGATATCTAGTAACGGGATTGAAGCAGTGATCAAAAACCTCCCAAAAAACAAGAGCCCAGGACCTGATGGATTCCCTGGGGAATTCTACCAAACTTTCAAAGAAGAAAAAACACCTATTCTCCTGAAGCTGTTTCAAAAAATTGAAACACAAGGAAAACTACTAGACTCTTTCTATGAAGCCAGCATTACCCTGATCCCCAAACCAGGCAAAGACCCTAACAAAAAGGAGAATTCCAGACCAATATCAATGATGAATATGGATGCTAATATTCTCAACAAGATCCTAGCAAACAGGATCCAACAACACATTAAAAAGATTATCCACCGGGGGGCCTGGGTGGCTCTGTAGGTTAAAGCCTCTGCCTTCAGCTCAGGTCATGATCCCAGGGTCCTGGGATCGAGCCCCACATCAGGCTCTCTGCTCAGCAGGGAGCCTGCTTCCTCCTCTCTCTGCCTGCCTCTCTGCCTACTTGTAACCTCTGTCTGTCAAGTAAATAAATAAAATCTTAAAAAAAAAGATTATCCACCATGACCAGGTGGGATTCATTCCTGGGCTACAAGGATGGTTCAACATTCGCAAATCAATCAATGTGATAGAACAAATTAATAAGAGAAGAGAGAAGAACCACATGGTCTTCTCAATTGATGCAGAAAAAGCATTTGACAAAATCCAGCATCCGTTCCTGATTAAAACACTTCAAAGTATAGGGATAGAGGAAACATTCCTGAACTTCATAAAATCTATCTATGGAAGACCCACAGCAAATATCATCCTCAATGGGAAAAAGCTTGCAGCCTTCCCGTTGAGATCAGGAACACGACAAGGATGCCCACTCTTACCACTCTTGTTCAACATAGTATTAGAAATCCGAGCAACAGCAATGAGACAACAAAGAGAAATAAAAGGTATCCCAATTGGCAATGAAGAAGTCAATCTCTCTCTCGTCACAGGTGACATGATTCTTTGTATGGAAAACCCAAAAGACTCCATCTCCAAACTACTAGAACTCATATAGCAATTCAGTAACATGGCAAGATACAAAGTCAATGCACAGAAATCAGTGGCTTTCTTATACACTAACAATGAAAATACAGAAAGGGAAATTGGAAAATCGATTCCATTTACTATAGCACCAAGAACCATAAGATGCCTGGGAATAAACCTAACCAAAGAGGTAAAGGATCTGTAGTTGAGGAACTACAGAACACTCATGAAAGAAATTGAAGAAGGCACAAAAAGATGGAAGATCATTCCATGCTCTTAGATCGGAAGAATAAACATTGTTAAAATGTCTATACTGCCGAGAGCAATCTATACCTTTAATGCCATTCCAATCAAAATTCCACTATTTTTCAAGGAGCTGGAGCAAATAATCCTAAAATTTGTATGGAAACAGAAGAGACCGCAAATTGCTAAGGAAATGTTGAAAAACAAAAATAAAACTGGGGGCATCACGTTACCTGATTTCAAGCTTTACTACAAAGCTGTGATCACCAAGACAGCATGGTAAGCGCATAAAAACAGACACATAGACCAGTGGAACAGAGTAGAGAGCCCAGATATGGACCCTCAACTCTATGGTCAAAAAGCTTCGACAAAGCAGGGAAAAATATACAGTGGAAAAAAGAGAGTCTCTTCAATAAATGCTGCTGGGAAAACTGGACAGCTGTATGTAAAAGAATGAAACTCGACCATTCTCTTACACCGTACACAAAGATAAACTCAAAATGGATAAAAGACCTCAACATGAGACAGGAATCCATCAGAATCCTAGAGGAGAACATAGGCAGTAACCTCTTCGATATCAGCCACAGCAACTTCTTTCAAGATATGTCTCCAAAGGCAAAGGAAACAAAAGCAAAAATGAACTTTTGGGGCTTCTTCAAAATCAAAAGCTTCTGCACAGCAAAGGAAACAATCAAGAGAACAAAGAGGCAACCCATGGAATGGGAGAAGATATTTGCAAATGACAGTACAGACAAAAGGTTGATATCCAGGATCTATAAAGAACTCCTCAAACTCAACACACACAAAACAGATAATCATATCAACACATGGGCAGAAGATATGAACAGACGCTTCTCCAATGAAGACATACAAATGGCTATCAGACACATGAAAAAATGTTCATCATCACTTGCCATCAGGGAGATTCAAATGAAAACCACATTGAGATATCACCTTACACCAGTTAGAATGGCCAAAATTAACAAGACAGGCAACAACATGTGTTGGAGGGGATGTGGAGAAAGGGGAACCCTCTTACACTGTTGGTGGGAATGCAAGTTGGTGCAGCCACTTTGGAGAACAGTGTGGAGATTCCTCAAGAAATTAAAAATAGAGCTTCCCTATGACTCTGCAATTGTACTACTGGGTATTTACCCCAATAATACAGATGTAGTGAAAAGAAGGGCCATCTGTACCCCAATGTTTATAGCAGCAATGACCACTGTCGCCAAACTCTGGAAAGAAACAGGATGTCCTTCAATGGATGAGTGGATAAGGAAGATGTGGTCCATATACACTATGGAGTATTATGCCTCCATCAGAAAGGATGAATACCCAACTTTTGTAGCAACATGGACGGGACTGAAAGAGATTATGCTGAGTGAAATAAGTCAAGCAGAGAGAGTCAATTATCATATGGTTTCACTTATTTGTGGAGCATAACAAATAGCATGGAGGACAAGGGGAGTTAGAGAGGAGAAGGGGATTGAGGGAAATTGGAAGGGGACGTGAACCATGAGAGACAATGGACTCTGTAAAACAATCTGAGTGGTCTGATGGGGCAGGGGGTGTAGGTTGGGGGAACATATCCATGCACATATTGCACTAGGTGTGGTGCAAAAACAATGAATACTGTTATGTTGAAAAAAAAATTAACAAAAACAGCAAAGAGATACAAATAATTATAAGACAATATTCAGAAAATTTATGTGCCAGGGTGTCTGGATGGCTCATTCATGAAGTTTCTTCCTCCTGCTCAGGTCATGGTCTCAGGGTCCATGGATTGATGCCCAAATCAGGCTCCCTGTTCAGTGGAGAGCCTGATTCTCCATCTCCCTCTGCTGTTCCCTCTACTTGTGCCCTTTCTCTCTCACTCTCTCTCTCTGTCAAATAAATAAGTAAATAAATAAATAAATAAATAAATAAACAATTTTTTAAAAATTATGTGCCAAGAAATTGCCAACATAGAATACATGGATAAATTTCTAGAAACACATAATTTCCAAAAACTGAAATCAAAAGAAATACAAAGTTTAAACAGATCATTTAACAGCAGGAGGAGAAAAGACGACAGAAAAGTTGGGGACCCTATTTCAGCTGGTCCCCTGAATTGAGCTGGATATCTACCAGACCATTCTGAACATCCATGAAATCAGCCTGAAATGTAAGAAGATATATCTGGATCTCTGCAAACAGAATATCTACGGCAGTTATTTTTGAGGTATGAATTGGTAAGCCATGATTATGCAGGCAGATATCAGAAGATAAATGGAAGGGGAAGGGAGCTTCTGTGATCTTGCACAAGGAAGACCAAAGCCTCCCATGCTGGGGAGACTCACAGACCAGTAGCAGCAGGGAAAAAAACTTTAGGGAAGCTCTGCAGACTGAAACCTGCATCTAAGGGGGCACATGTGTGAACTCTGAGTGGCTTGTTGTTTGAGGAGCACAAAGGGGAGAGATGTGCCCAGACATGGAAGCAATGGCTTAGAGTGCTACTATGGGGTGCACAATCCAGGACACTGTGGTTTTTAGCAGCACAGACAGAGATGGGGACACTATGGCCTGGAGAGCTCAGTGAAGAGCAGACTGTGATCTCTTTGTTTTGAGAGAGAAGCTTTGATGTGGTCACTTCTGCTCTGAGTCTTTAAAAAAATTTTTTTAATTTATTTTCAGTGTTCCAGAATTCATTGTTTATGCACCACATCCAGTGCTCCATGCAATACGTGCTCTCCATAATACCCACCACCAGGCTCACCCAGCCTCCCACCCCTCTCCCCTCCAAAACCTTCAGTTTGTTTCTCAGAGTCCACAGTCTCTCATGGTTCATCTTCCCCTCCAATTTCCCCCACTCCCTTCTCCTTTTCCATATCCCCATGTCCTCCATGGTATTCCTTATGCTCCACAAATAATGAAACCATATGATAATTGACTCTCTCTCTCTGCTTGACTTATCTCACTCAGCTTAATCTCTTCTAGTCCTGTCCATGTTGATACAAAAATTGGGTATTCATCCTTTCTGATGGAGGTATAATACTCTATTGTATATATGGACCATATCTTCTTTATTCATTCGTTCATTGAAGGGAATCTTGGTTCTTTCCACAGTTTGGCAACTGTGACCATTGCTGCTATGAACATTGAGGTGCAGATGGCCCTTCTTTTCACGACATCTGTATCTTTGGGGTAAATACCCAGTAGTGCAATTGCAGGGTCATAGGGTAGCTCTATTTTTAATTTCTTGAGGAATTTCCACAGTGTTCTCCAAAGTGGCTGGGCCAACTTGCATTCCCACCAACAGTGTAAGATGGTTTCCCTTTCTCCACATCCTCTCCAACACACGTTGTTTATTGTCTTGTTAATTTTGGCCATTCTGACTGGTGTAATTGACGATGAACATTTTTTCATGTATCTTTTAACCATTTGTATGTCTTCTTTGGAGAAGTGTCTGTTCATGTCTTCTGCCCATTATTTGATATGATTATCTGTTTTGGGTGTGTTGAGTTTGAGGAGTTCTTAATATATCTTGGATATCAGCCCCTTGCCTGTATTGTCATTTGCGAATATCTTCTATTCCATGCTCTGTCTCTTAGAAATGATGCAAAAATCTCCCTGAGAAAACTGTCAGAGAACAAAAGGCCCCACAAACCGGTTTTCACTGAGCCCATCCTCCTGACAGGGGGCAGAGCAACTCTGCCCAAAGTTGCCTGTGTAATAGCCTATCAGGCCTCCTGGAAGACAGGCTGGAAGTACAAGAGGATGACAACCCTGATGACCCTATAAAATAAGTGCATCTTGCTTGGGTAGTTGTTAATAGTATGGACTCTGTACATTCCCTCAACCACCTCTCACCAGAATGACTAAGAGGAGGAATCACTGAAAAGGAAAGAATCAGAAACTGTGGTCTCTGCCACAGAATTATGGACATGGATATAGTCAAGATGTCAAAATATACTTCTGAGTAACAATGATAAAGTCAGTCTCTAAGACTGAGAAAAATATTAATGACAATATAAAATCTCTAAGGGCAGAAATGAGATCTAATCAGGCTGGACTTAAAAATGCTATTAGTGAACTGCAGTCTAAACTAGATACTCTGACTGCCAGGGTAAACAAGGCAGAAGAATGAATTAGTGAGTGAGAGGATTAGATGATAGAAAAGAAGGAAACCAAGGCAGCATGGGAAAAACAAATTGAAGCCCAAGGAATCAAACTGAGAGAGATTAGTGACCCAATGAAATGTTCCAGTATCAGAATTATTGGGATCCCTGAGGGGGTGGAGGGAGAGAGAGAGGTCTAGAGGGTATATTTGAGAAAATTATAGCTGAGAACTTCCCTAATCTGTGGAAGAGAAGATGTGTTCATGTCCAAGAGTCAGAGAGTACCCCTTCCAAAATAAATGAGAACAGACTGACACCATGACATATAATAGTACAATTTGCAAATCTCAGATCCAAGGAAACAATCTTAAAAGCAGCAAAGAGGAAGAGATTTCTTCTGTACATAGGAAGGAACATCAGAATAACAACAGATCTGTCCACAGAGATCTGGCAAACCAGAAAGGGCTGACAAAGTATATTCAGGGTACTAAATGAGAAGAACCTGCAGCCAAGGATACTTTATCCAGCTAGGCTTTCATTCAGAATGGATGGAGAGGTAAGTAAATTCCAGGACAAGCAGAAACTGAAAGAATATTTGACCACTAAGACGGCCCTGCAAGAAATATTAAGAACCCAAGAGAAAGAACCCAAGAGCGATCTAGAACAGAAATTTACAGACAATCTATAGAAACAAGAACTTCACAGGCAACATGATGACAATAAAATCATAACTTCCAATAATCACTCACAATGTGAATGGTATAAAAGTTTCCATAAAAGGGCACAGGGTTGCAGACTGGATAAAAAGACATGACCCATCCATATCTTGTCTACAAGAGACACATTTTGAAACTAAGGATACATCCAGACTAAAAGTGAAAGGATGGAGAAAATTTTGTCATGCCAATGGACCTCAAATGAAACATTGGGTAACAATTTTCATATCAGACAAATTAGTTTTTAAACTAAAGACTGTAGTCAGAGACACAGAAGGACACAATATCCAACAGGAGAATCTGACAATTATAACTATCTATACACTCAATATGGAAGCAGCCAACTGTTAACCAAAATAGAGACATATTGACAATAATACACTCATAGCAGGAGACCTCAACACTCCACTCTCACCAATAGGCAGATGATCTAAGCGGAAGATCAACAAAGAAACAAGAGCTTTGAACGACACACTGGACCAGATGGACATCACAGGTATATACAGAACATTTCACCCTTACCCTAAAGCAACAGAATACTCATTCTTCTTGAGTGCACATGGAACTTTCTCCAGAATAGACCACATACTGGGTTGCAAATCATCTCTCAAACAATACCAAATTATTGAGATTATTCCCTGCATATTCTCAGACCACAATGCTTTGAAACTGGAACTCAATCACAAGAAAACTTTTGGAAGGAATTCAAACACTTGGAAACTAAAGCCCATCCATTTTAACAAGGTTTGGATCAACGAGGAAATCTAAGAAGAACTTGAGCAATTCATGGAAACAAATGAGAGCAAAAACACATTCATCTAAAATCTATGGGATACTGCAAAGGTGGTCCCTAAGGGGGAAATACATAGCCATCCAAGCCTCAGTAAAAAAATAAAAATAATAATAATAATAAAAAAATAAAATAAAATAAAATAAAAATTAAAAAATCCCAAATTCACCAACTAATCTTATACCTTAAAGAACTGGAGAATCAACAATAAACTAAGCTTAAGCCACACAAGAGAAGAGAAATAACTAAGGTTAGAGCAGAGATCAATGAATTAGAAACCAGAAATAAAGTAGAGCAGGTCAATGAAACTAGAAGCTGGTTCTTTGAAAGAATTAATAAGAGGGATAAACCACTGGCGAGACTTATCCAAAAGAAATACAAAAGGACCCAAATTAATAAAATTATGAGTGAAAGGGGAGAGATCAGTACTAACACCAAGGAAATAAAAACAATTATTAGAAACTATTATCAATATGACAATAAATTAAGCAACCTGGAAGAAATGATGCCTTCCTGGAAACCTATAAACTACCAAGACTGAAACAGGAAGAAATTGGCAACCTGAATATGCCAATATCTAATAACAAGATTGAAGCAGTGATCAAAAACTTCCTAAAAATCAAGAGCCCAGGACCTGACAGATTTCCTGGGGAATTCTACCAAGCGTTCAAAGAATAAATAATACCTATTCTCCTGAAGCTGTTTCAAAACATAGAAACAGAAGGAAAACATACAAACTCATTCTATGAAGCCAGCATTACCTTGATCCCCACATCAGGCAAAGACTGCATCAAAAAGAATTTCAGACCAATATCTTTAATTAATGTGGATGCCAAAATTCTCAACATGATCCTAGCTAATAGGATTCAAAAGTACATTAAAAGCAGTATCCATCACGAGCTGCTGGGATTTATCCCTTGGATGAAAGAGTGGATCAACATTTGCAAATCAATCAGTGCGATTTAACGCATTAGTAAGAGAAGAGAGAAGAACCATATGGTCCTCTCAATTGATGCAGAAAAAGCATTCGACAAAATGCAGCATTCTTTCCCAGTTAAAACTCTTCACAGTGTACTGATAGAAGGAACATTCCTGAAGTTCATAACAACCATCTATAAAAAGCCCACGACAAACATAATTCTCAATGGGGAAAAGCTAAAAGCCTTACCCTTAAGATCAGGAAGACAAGAATGCCCAGTCTCTCCACTATTGTTCAACATAGTACTAGAAGTCCTAGCAACAGCTATTAGACAATAGAAAGAAATAAAAGATATTCAAATTGGGAAAGAATAAGTCAAACTCTCTCTTTCTTCATAGACGACAAGATACTTTATGATGAAAACCCAAGAGACTTCAGCCCTAAATTACTAGAACTCATATAGTAGAAAAAATCAGTATGGGGCAGGGCAGGAAATCAATGCACAGAAATCAGTTGCTTTCTTTTACTCACAGACAGTGAGTAAAAATTACATTGGAAAGAACAGTGGAAAGAAAATTAGGGACTCAGTTCCATTTACAATAGCACTAAAAACCATACTTTGGAATAAACCTAACCAAAAAACCATACTTTGGAATAAACCTAACCAAAGAGATAAAGGATCTATACTTTAGAAACTACAGAACACTTATGAAAGAAATTGAGGAAGACACAAAAAGATGGAAAAACATTCCATGCTCATGGAATGGAAGAATAAACATTGTTAAAATGTCTATGCTTCTCAGAGTAATCTTTACTTTGAACACCATCCTGATTAAAATACCAATGACATTTTTCAAAGTGTCAGATCAAACAATCCTAAAATTTGTATGGAAACAGAAAAGACCCAGAATCACCAAGGATATGTTGAAAAAGAAAAACCTGGGGGCATCATGTTGCCTGATTTCAAGCTATATTACAAAGCTGTGATTACCAAGGCAGCATGGTACTGGCACATAAACAGACACACAGACCAATGGAACAAATAGAGAGCCCAGATATGGACCCTCAACTCTATGGTCAACTAACCTTCAACAAACCAGGAAAAAAATCCAATGGAAAAAAGGAAGTACCTTCAATAAATTATACTGGAAAAATTGGACAACTATATACAGAAGAATGAAACTCGACCATTCCCTTACAGCATACAGAAAGATAAACTCTTAATGGATGAAAGACCTCAATGTGAGGTAGGAATTCATAAAAACTCTAGAGAACATAGACAGCATACTCTTTGACATTGGCCACAGCAACTTCTTTCAGAACAAGTCTCCAAAGGAAAGGGAAACAAAAGCAAAAATGAACTTTTGGGATTTCCTCAAGATAAATGCTTCTGCACAACAGAGGAAATAGTCAACAAAATAAAGAGACAACCCAGAATGGAAGAAGATATTTGCGAATGACATTTCAGAAAAAGTGCTGGTATCCAAGATCTATAAAGAACTTCTCAAACTCAACATAAAAAATAATCATCCTTCAAGAAATCAGCAGAAGACATGACACTTCTCCAAAGAAGACATACAAATGTCTAACAGACACTTGAAAAAATGTTCATTATCACTAATCATCAGGGAAATTCAAATCAAAACAACATTCAAACTTAGAATGGTAAAATTTAACATGGCAAGAAACAACAAATGTTGGATAGGATGTGGAGAAAGGGGAACCCTGTTACACTGTTGGTAGGAATGCAAGTGGGTGCAGCCACTTCGGAAAACAGTGTGGAGGTTCATCAAAAAGTTAAAAATAGAGCTACCCAATGACCCAGCAACTGCACTACTGGGTATTTAACCCAATGATACAGATGCAGTTAAAAGAAGGGGCACATGCACCCCAATGATCATAGCATCAATGTCCACAATAGCCAAACTGTTCTTCATCAGATGAATGGATAAAGAAGATGTCGTCCATATATACAATAGATTATTACTCAGCCATAAGAAAGGATGAATACCCAACATTTGCATCGACATAGATGGAACTGAAGGGGATCATGCTAAGTGAAGTATGTCAAGCACAGAAAGTCAATTATCATATGGTTTCTCTTATTTATGGAACATAAGGATTAACCTGGAGGACATTAGGAGTTGGAAGGGAAAAAATGAAGGGAGGAGGAAATCAGAGGGGAGATGAACCACAAGAGACTATAGAAACAAACTGAGGGTTTTATAAGGGAGGGGGTTTGGGGGTTGTGTTAGCCTGCTGGTGGGTAATAAGGAGGGTATGTATTGCACGGATCACTGTGTGTTATATGCAAACAATGAACCATGGAACACTACATCAGAAACTAATGATGTACTGTATGGTAACTAACATACCATAATAATAAAAAAGAATATTTACCAGCAATAAAATAGAATCAGCAATCCAAATATTCCCAACAAAGCAATGTTCAGAAGCAGTTGGCTTCACAGGTGAATTCTGCTGAACATGTAAAGAGGAGTTAATACCTATTCTCAAACTGTTCCAAAAAATAGAATAATGAGGTAAGTTTCCAAATTCATTGTGCGAGGCCTGCAGTACCCTGACAAGGAAACCATATAAGGACACTACAAAAATGAGAACTGTAGGCCAATATCTTGGGTGAGGTCGGATGCTGAGAATCTCAACAAAATATTAGCAAATTGAATCCAACAATACATTAAAAAATTAGTTCACCACAATCATATGGGATTTATTCCTGGGATGTAAGGATAGTTCAAAATTGGTAAATCAAATAATGTGATACATCACATCAACAAAAAAAGGATATAAAGCTTATTATCATTTTAATAGATGAAGTAAAAGCTTTAGAAAAATCCCAATATCCATTCATGAAAAGAACTCTCAAAGAAGTAGCTTTAGAGGGAACATAGCTCAACATAATAAAGCCCATATATGAGAAAACCACAGCTAACATCATATTCAAAAGTTTAGAACTTAGACTTTTCCCGTTTAGATCAGGAATGAGACAATGATGTCCCCTCTCTCCAGTCTTATTCAGCATAATACTAGAAGCCCTAGGCACAATAATCATAGAAGAAAATGAAATAAAAAGGGAGGAGGCAAGATATTGGAGTAGTAGGGGACCCCATTTCAGCTGGTCCCCTGAATTAAGCTGGATATCTATCAAACCAATTTTAACACCCACAAAATCAGCCTGAAGTTTAAGAATATCTATCCAGATCTCTAAATGCAGAAGAGTGAGTGCCTTATGCAAGGCAGGAAATGAATAATAATGAATCTGTGGGGGAGATATCAGAAGATAAACAGAAGGGGGAGGGAGCCACCATAAGCTGGCTCCTGGAAAGTGATATAATACATGAATTCAAAATCAGAACCCTTAGAAATCTGCTGTAGTGTGAGACATCCCTCTCTGAAAGGGGTTTTGGAACCGAAAAGACAGAATTCTAGGCAGGGCATCGTGGTCTCAGGATACAAGGAACCACAGAGCAGAAGGGGGTTCCTGAACTAGCAGAGTTCCCAAACACTTGAACCAGGAAGCAGGTTATGGTCAGCAAGTCCAGGAAGATACTCTTAGCTAATATCACAATAAACTGTGAGCCAGCCTATTGGTAACCAATCTTTTCCTGGGCAGCCTGAAAAACTCTGGAACCTGTGCCCAACTAGGCAAAAACTCATAAAGTGCTAGTAGCCAAGAAGGATATTAGAGAAGCATTCAGACATGATCCAGGAGCTTTGGGTGCACAGACGAGCCCAGGGTCACTCATGGTTTTGGAATCACAAAGGGCAGTGGCACTCCTGGACCCTTGGGACTACATCTGAGAGAGTTGCTTTGGGAGGCTGTGGTTTTCAGAAGAGCAAGCAGAAGTGGAGACTGTTTGTCCTAGAAAGTTTATTAAAAAGGGTAAACTGAATTTTCATGTTCTGGGCCAGAGATTTGGCTGCACCGGTTTTGCTCTGATCCTCTGATGAAGCATGGAAAGCCCCCACAGAAAAAAAGCCACACAGATGACTGGTTTCCACTGAGACCATCCCCCTGACAGGGCAAGGCAATTCTCCCCAGGCAGGGTTACTTGAGAAACAGCACAGCAAGGCCCTCCTCCAGAAGACAGGCTGGAAGAACAGGTGATGACAATCCTACAGATAATATAAGACTATAAAACCCAGGGGCGCCTGGGTGGCTCAGTAGGTTAAAGCCTCTGCCTTTGGCTCAGGTCATGATCCCAGAGTTCTGGGATTGAGCCCCGCATTGGGCTCTCTGCTCAGCAAGGAGCCTGCTTGCTTTCTGCCTACTTGTGATCTCTGTCTGTCAAATGAATAAATAAAATCTTAAAAAAAAAACTGTAAAACTCAATGCCAGGGAAAAATTGTTTATTGAGCTCCAGGTGTGGCCTCATGACTTCTTTACTTTTCAGATAAAATTCTCTTTTTCTCTATTTTTTCTTTTTCTTATGCTTTTTCTTTGTTTTTCTTTTCTTTTTGGCTTCTTTTCATTTCAACTAGGTTTTTATTATACCAACTTATATTTCATAGTTGCTTTTTAACTTGTACTTTTTCACACCTATATTTTTATAGATGTATTCATTTTAGTCCATTTTTCACTCTATTCAATTTTACCATTAACATAAATACAAGTTTTATTTTCCTTGTAATTTTGGGATGTAGTGTCTTCTAACACACAGACCAAAATAAATCCAGGAACACATGAAACACTCTGCTTTGTCCACACTGAGGGAATAAAACCTCCCTACTCCCCTGCTTGTAATATATATCTATATATCTATATATCTATATGTCTATATATCTATATCTATCTATCCATTATATATATATATATATACATTTAATCTGTGGTGGCTTCTGACCACTCTGAATTTTGCTAGGTTTCATCTTGCCTGGATCATGGTTGATATTTTGTATTTTGGACTCTGCTCATTCACTCAACCATCCCTTGACAGAATGACTGAGAGGAGGAACTCTCAACAAAGAACAAGAAACAAAGAAATGAACCAGAGACAATGTCCTCTGCCATAGAACTAGTGGATATGGATATAATCAAGATGTCAGAGATAGAATTCAAGGTAGCAATCATCACGTCAATAGCTAGGCTTGAAAAAAACATTAATGACAATATAGAATCTCTAAGAGCAGAAATGAGATCTAATCAGGCTGAACTAAAATGCTACAAAAGATACAGTCTAAAATGGATACTCTATCAGCCAGGGTAAATGAGGCAGAAAAGAGAATTAGTGATTTAGGAGATAAACAGAAAGGAAGGAAGTTGAGGTAAAGAGAGATGGGCTGCCAGCAACACATGAAGAAAGGATTGAAGAGGTTAATGAGCCCATGAAACATTCCAATGTCAAAATTATTGGGATCTCTGAAGGATTGGAGAGAGATAGGTGGCTAGGAGATTTAATTGAGAAAACCATAACTGAGAACTTCCCTAATCTGGAAAAGGAGACAAACATTCGAATCCAAAGAGGCAGAAAGGATCCCTCCCAAAATCAATAAATATAGATCACCAATCTGACATATACTGGTGAAGTATTCAAATTTCACAGTCAAATAAACTATCCTGAGATAAGCCAGGGGGAGTAGGTTCCTTTCACATGGAAGGACAAAAATCAGAATAACAGCAGACCAAGCAACAGAAACCTGCCAAGCCAGAAAGGGCTGACAAGACATAATCAGGATACTAAATGAAAAGAACATGCTGCCAGAAATACTTCATCCAGTGAAGTTGTCATTCAGAACAGATGAAGAGTTGAAGAGCTTTCAGGACAGGTAGAAAATGAAAAAAATATATGTGACCACAAAGCCAGCCCTCCTAGAAATATTAAGGGGTAATTCTGTGGGGAAGATGGACCCCAAGAGTCACATACACCAGAAAGAATTAGAGAAAATCTACAGAAAACAGGACTTTACAGTCAAAATAATGGAACTAAATTCATATCTTTTAATAGTTACTCTGAATGTAAATGGGCTGAATGCTCCCATGAATAGATACAGAGTTTCATATTGGATTAAAAAAATCAGGACTCATCCATATGCTGTCTACAAGAGACTCATTTTGAACTTAAATAAACCTCCAGATTGAAAGTGTGGGATGGGGAACAATTTACCATCCTATTGGACTTCAAGAGAAAGCTGGGGTAGCAATTCTAGTATCAGACTAATTAGATTTTAAACAAAAGACAGTAGTAAAAGATGTGGAGGGACACTCTATTATACTTAAAGAGTATATCCAACAAGAAGTTCTAACAATTGCAAACATCTATGCCCACAACATGGGAGCAGCCAATTACATAATCCAATTAATAACAAAAATAAAGAAACAGATTGAAAATAACACCTTAATAGTAGGAAACCTCAACAGTCCACTCACAACAATGGACAGATCATCTAAGCAGAAGGTGAACAAATAAGAGCTTCTTTGAATGACACATTGGGCCAGATGGACATCGTAGATTTATGCAGAACATTCCGTCCTATAACAAAATAATCCTCATTCTTTTGCACATTCAAGTGCACATTCAACTTTCTCTGAAATAGACCACATACTGTTTCACAAATCAGGACTCAAATGATACCAAGAAATTGAGATTACTTCCTGCATATTTTCAGATTACAATGCTTTGAAACTGACTCAACCACAAGAAGAAATTTGGAAGTAACTCAAGCACTTGAAAGTTAAAGAGCATTCTAATAGAATCTTTGGGTCAACCAGGAAATTAAAGAAGGACTTAAACAATTTATAGAAACTAATGAGAATAAAAACACATTGGTTCAAAACCTATGGGATATTTCAAAGGCAGCCCCTAGAGGGAAATACATAGCCATCCATGCCTCTCTCAAAAAATTAGAAAAGACCCAACTATACAAGCTTACCTTACACCTAAAGAACTGGAGAAGAACAGCAAGTAAAACCTAAGCCAAGGAGAAGAGAAAAATACAGATTAGGGAAGAAATCAATGAAATAGAAACCAGAAAAGCAGTAGAACAGATCATCAAAACTAGAAGATGGTTCTTTGAAAGAATTAATAAGATAAATAAACCTTTGGCCTACTTATCCAAAAGAAAAGGGAAAGGACCCAAATTAAAAAAAAAAATCATGAATGAAAGGGAAGAGATCATGACTAACACCAAGGAAATAGAAACAATTATTAGAAATTATTACCAGCAACCATATGCCAACAAATTTAGCAATCTGGAAGAAATAGAAGCATTCCTGGAAACTTATAAAATACTAAGACAGAAATAGAAAGAAATAAACAATCTGAACAGACCAATAAGCAGTATGAAAATTGAAGCAGAAATCAAAAACTTCCTCAAAAAACAAGATTCCAGGGCCAGATGGCTTCCCAGGGGAATTCTATCAAATATTTAAAGAAAAAAAAATCATATCTATTCTACTGAAGCTGTTCAAAAAAAAAAAAATAGAAATAGAGTAAAAAACTTCTAGTCTTGTTCTATGAGGCCAACATTACCCTGATCTCAAAAGCAGAAAAGACACCATCAAAAAGGGGAATTACAGACCAATATCTCTGATGAATACAGATACCAAAATACTCATCAAGGTCCTAGCCAATATGTCCAACAGTACATTCACAGTATTATTCACTATGATCAGGTGGGATTTATTTATATCCCACCTAGGTGGGATGCAAGGATTGTTCAATATTCACAAATCAATCATCATAATAGGTCATATTAACAAAAGAAAAAGCAAGAACCATATGACCCTCTCAATTGATTCAGGAAAAACATTTGACAAAATATAGCATCCTTTCCTGATTAAAACTATTCAAATTATAAGGATAGAAGAAACATATCTCAATATCATAATCACCAACTATGAAAAGTCCACAGTGAATAACATTCTCAATGGGAAAAAAAATGATAGCTTTTCCCTTAAGGTCAGGAACATGGCAGGGATGCCCACTCTCACCACTTTTGTTCAACACAGTACTGAAAATCCTAGCCTTAGCAATCAGAAAACAAAAAGAAATAAAATACATTCAAATTTGCAAAGAACCAAACTCTCTCTCTTCACAGATGAAATGATACTTTGTGTGGAAAACCCAAAATACTCCACCCCAAATTACTAAAACTCGTGCAGCAACTCAGTAATGTGGGAGGACACGAAATCAATGCACAGAAGTCAGTTGATTTTCTATACACTAAAAATGTAACTGTAGGAAGAGAAAATATGAGTCAATTCCATTTACAATAGCACCAAAAACCCTAAGATACCTTGGAATAAACCTAATAAAAGAGGTAAAGGATCTATACTCTAGAAACTACAAAACACTTATGAAAAAAGGAAGACAAAAAGAGATGGGAAAACATTCCATGCTCATAGATTGGAAGAATAAACATTATGAAAAAGTCTATGGTGCCCAGACTAATTTACACTTCCCATGCCATCCTTATCAAAATACCATTGACATTTTTCACAGAGCTGGAACAAAGAATCCTAAAGTTGTATGGAACCAGAAAAGACCCAAATTGCCAAGGAAATGTTGAAAAAGTAAACCAAGTCTGGCCGCTTCACAAGGCCTGACTTCAAGCTCTATTATAAAGCTGTGATTACTGAGAGAGCATGGTATTAGCACAAGAACAGACACATAGACCACTGGAACAGAATAGAGTCTCCAAAAAAGGACCCCCAACTCTATGGTCAACTAATCTTCAACAAATCAGGAGTGAATTTCCAATGGAAAAAAGATAGTCTTTTCAGTTAATGGAGCTGGGAAAATTGGACAACCACATGCAGAAGAATGAAACTGGACCATTCTCTTACACCAAAAAAGATAAAATCAAAATGGATGAAATACCTAAATGTGAGACAGGAATCCAACAAAATCCTAAAGGAGAGTACAGATAGCCACCTCTTTGACATCCTCTAACAGAAACTTCTTTCAATACATGTCTCTAAAGGGAAAGGAAATAAAAGCAAAAGCTATTGGGACCTCATCAACTTAAAAATCTTCTGCACAGCAAAGGAAACAGTCAATAAAACTAAAAGGCAACCTTCAGAATGGGAGGAGCTATTTGCAAATAACATTACAGAAAAAAGTGCTAGTATCCAAAGTCTGTAAAGAATCTATCAAACTCTACACCCACAAAACAAACAATCCAATCAATAAATGGACAGAAGACATAAACTGACACTTCTCCAAAGAAGACATACAAATGGCTATCAGACGCATTAAAAAAAAAATGTTGAACATCACTAGCCATCAGGGAAATGCAAATCAAAAGCACAGTGAGATATCACCATACACCAGTTACAATGGCAAAAGTTAACAAGATAGGAGACAACAATTTTTGGTAGGGATGTGAAGAAAGGGGAACCCTCTCACACTGTTGGTGGGAATGCACACTGGTATAGCCACTCTGAAAATCAGTATGAAGGTTCCTCAAGATGTTAAAAATAGAGTTACCCTATGCCCTAGCATTTGTACTACTAGGTATCTACACTAAAGATACAGATGTAGTTAAAAGAAGGGGCACATGCACCCTAAAAGGAGCTGAGGTGCCCTTCAACAGATGAATGGATAAAGATGTGCTTCATATAAACAATGGAATATTAATCAGCCATCAGAATAGGTGGATACCCACCTGTTGAATCAATGTTGATGGAACTAGATGGGAGTATGCTAAGTGAAATAAATCAAGCAGAGAAGGACAATTATCATATGGTTTCACTCATATGTGGAGCATAAGGAATAGTGTAGAGGACTGCAGGGGAAGGGACGGAATTTCTTCGATTCAGGAAGAAATTAGACTGGGAGACAAACTATGAGAGTCTCTGCAGTCCAGGAACCAAAGTGAGGGTCACAGAAGGGGGGATGTGTGTAACCAGGTAATGGGTATTAAGGAGTGCTTGTGTTGTGATTAACACTGGGTGTTATACTCAACTAATGAACTGAGCATTATGTCAAAAACTAATGATGTTGTATATGTTGACTAATTGGAAAAAAATTAAAAATAATGAAAAAAAAAGTTGTACATGGATCTCGCCCTGATAACCTCCTTGATCTCGTTTCTTTCCATCCTCATTTCTGCTCACTTCTATTCTGGCCATACTTAGGGTGCTATATCTCCAGGCACATTTTGTCTCAAGGCATCAGCAACATGATTTTTACCCTCAATTTATTCAGTTGTTTACTCAAATGTCATCTGTTCTGAGAGAGAGTCTCTATCCATCTAATAAAGTAGTATGCCCAAGGTCACATCCTGCCACTTTATTTACCCTGCTCTACCTTTATATTTTTTTAATTATTTTTTTTAAATTTTATTTTTTATAAACATATAATATATTTTTATTCCCAGGGGTACAGGTCTGTGAATCTCCAGGTTTACACACTTCACAGCACTCACCATAGCACATACCCTCCCCAGTGTCCATAACCCCACCCCCCCCAACCCCCCTCCCCCCATCAACCCTCAGTTTGTTTTGTGAGATTAAGAGTCACTTATGGTTTGTCTCCCTCCCAATCCCATCTTGTTTCATTTACTCTTCTCCTACCCCCTTAAACCCCCATGTTGCATCTCCTCTCCCTCATATCAGGGAGATCATAGGATAGTTGTCTTTCTCCAATTAACTTATTTTGCTAAGCATGATACCCTCTAGTTCCATCCACGTCATCACAAATGGCAAGATTTCATTTCTTTTGATGGCTGCATAGTATTCCATTGTGTATATATACCACATCTTTATCCATTCGTCTATTGATGGGCATCTAGGTTCTTTCCATAGTTTGGCTATTGTAGACATTGGTGCTATAAACATTCGGGTGCACGTGCCCCTTCAGATCACTACGTTTGTATCTTTAGGGTAAATACCCAGTAGTGCAATTGCTGGGTCATAGGGTAGTTCTATTTTCAACATTTTGAGGAACCTCCATGCTGTTTTCCAGAGTGGTTGCACCAGCTTGCATTCCCACCAACAGTGTAGGAGGGTTCCCCTTTCTCAGCATCCTCGCCAGCATCTGTCATTTACTGACTTGTTAATTTTAGCCATTCTGACTGGTGTGAGGTGGTATCTCATTGTGGTTTTGATTTGTATTTCCCTGATGCCGAGTGATATGGAGCACTTTTTCATGTGTCTGTTGGCCATCTGGATATCTTCTTTTCAGAAATGTCTGTTCATGTCTTCTGCCCATTTCTTAATTGGATTATTTGTTCTTTGGGTGTTGAGTTTGCTAAGTTCTTTATAGATTTTGCACACTAGCCCTTTGTCTGATATGTCATTTGCAAATATCTTCTCCCATCCTGTCAGTTGTCTTTTGGTTTTGTTAACTGTTTCCTTTGCTGTACAAAAGCTTTTGATCTTGATAAAATCCCAATAGTTCCATTTTTGCCTTGCTTCCCTTGCCTTTGGTGATGTTCCTAGGAAGACGTTGCTGCGGCTGAGGTCTAAGAGGTTGCTGCCTGTGTTCTCCTCAAGGATTTTGATGGATTACTTTCTCACATTGAGGTCCTTCATCCATTTTCAGTCTATTTTCATGTGTGGTGTAAGGAAATGATCCAATTTCATTTTTCTGCATGTGGCTGTCCAATTTTCCCAACACCATTTATTGAAGAGGCTGTCTTTTTTCCATTGGACATTCTTTCCTGCTTTGTCGAAGATTAGTTGACCATAGAGTTGAGGGTCTATTTCTGGGGTCTCTATTCTGTTCCATTGATCTATGTGTCTGTTTTTGTGCCAGTACCATGCTGTCTTGATGATGACAGCTTTGTAATAGAGCTTGAAGTCTGGAATTGTGATGCCACCAACTTTGGCTTTCTTTTTCAATATTCCTCTGGCTATGCGAGGTCTTTTCTGGTTCCATATAAATTTTAGGATTATTTGTTCCATTTCTTTGAAAAAAATGGATGGTACTTTGATAGGAATTGCATTCAATGTGTAGATTGCTTTAGGTAGCATAGACATGTTCACAATATTTATTCTTCCAATCCAGGAGCATGGAACATTTTTCCATTTCTTTGTGTCTTCCTCAATTTCTTTCATGAGTACTTTATACTTTTCTGAGTATAGATTCTTAGCCTCTTTGGTTAGGTTTATTCCTAGGTATCTTATAGTTTTGGGTTCCATTGTAAATGGGACTGACTCCTTAATTTCTCTTTCTTCTGTCTTGTTGTTGGTGTAGAGAAATGCAACTGATTTCTGTGCATTGATTTTATATCCTGACACTTGACTGAATTCCTGTATAAGTTCTAGCAGTTTTGGAGTGGAGTCTTTTGGGTTTTCCACATAGAGTATCATGTCATCTGTGAAGAGTGATAGTTTGACTTCTTCTTTGCCAATTTGGATGCCTTTAATTTCCTTTTGTTGTCTGATTGCTGAGGCTAGGACTTCTAGTACTATGTTGAATAGCAGTGGTGATAATGGACATCCCTGTCGTGTTCCTGACCTTAGCGGAAAAGCTTTCAGTTTTTCTCCATTGAGAATGATATTTGCGGTGGGTTTTTCATAGATGGCTTTGATAATATTGAGGTATGTGCCCTCTATCCCTACACTTTGAAGAGTTTTGATCAGGAAGGGATGCTGTACTTTGTCAAATGCTTTTTCAGCAACTATGGAGAGTATCATATGGTTCTTGTTCTTTCTTTTATTAATGTGTTGTATCACATTGATTGATTTGTGGATGTTGAACCAACCTTGCAGCCCTGGAATAATCCCACTTGGTCGTGTTGAATAATCCTTTTAATGTACTGTTGAATCCTATTGGCTAGTATTTTGGTGAGAATTTTTGCATCTGTGTTCATCAAGGATATTGGTCTCTAGTTCTCTTTTTTGATGGGATTCTTGTCTGGTTTGGGGATCAAGGTGATGCTGGCCTCATAAAATGAGTTTGGAAGTTTTCCTTCCATTTCTATTCTTTGGAACAGTTTCAGGAGAATAGGAATTAGTTCTTCTTTAAATGTTCGGTAGAATTCCCCCGGGAAGCCGTCTGGCCCTGGGCTTTTTTTTGTTTGGAGATTTTTGATGACTGTTTCAATCTCCTTACAGGTTATGGGTCTGTTCAGGCTTTCTATTTCTTCCTGGTTCAGTTGTGGTAGTTTATATGTCTCTAGGAATGCATCCATTTCTTCCAGATTGTCAAATTTGTTGGCATAGACTTGCTCATATTATGTTCTTATAATTGTCTGTATTTCTTTGGTGTTAGTTGTGATCTCTCCTCTTTCATTCATGATTTTATTTATTTGGGTCCTTTCTCTTTTCTTTTTGATAAGTCTGGCCAGGGGTTTATCAATCTTATTAATTCTTTCAAAGAACCAGCTCCTAGTTTCGTTGATTTGTTCTATTATTTTTTTGGTTTCTATTTCATTGATTTCTGCTCTGATCTTTATGATTTCTCTTCTCCTGCTGACTTACCCTGCTCTAAAAGTCACTCTAAAAATTGTCACAACCTGATGGACATGTAAAGTTTGTTAGGAAGAAAGAAATAAGAATTTGGCTCCATCCAACATGGTGTAAACTATAAGGGTTATGAGAACAAGGACTTTGTTTCTGCCTATTTCCACTTCCTGAAGCAGTGCCATAATCATTTTCAGTCTTGCCACTGATTTATCTTCAAGATATGGGAGATTTTCAGTATCACCATCAAATAATATAAGACCTGATTCTAGACTATTGGCCTAAGGAAGAGGGTATGACTGTTTCTAAACAACAGAATGTAAGTGCAAGAGAATAGAGGTTTAGACAGTTTTCATCATTGCCTGGCCAAGGCTGAGATTCCCTCTGACTCAAATAAGCAGGTGTGATAATAATATTATCATGGAACAATCCACAACTTGGTTCTAGTCTAGAAGCACAGAAAATTAGGGGGTAAAAGCATAGCAGGTGAGTATAGTACACTGAATTTTTTTTTTCTCTCTTCCTCCCATTAAGACATAGTCTCATATTTTGCTCACTGCTGTATATTCAACCCCTAAAACAGAATTAGAAATATTATCAAACCTTCATCTGATTAACAAGCTGTGGAATATCCCCAAATCACTGTAAAATAATACAAGGCCTATGGATCAGAGATGTAAAGGTGGTAGCATCTGTCTTCCTTTCCCCACTAAGATATATGCTCTAAGACATCAGCTACTTTGTTTAGATGATTTTCTGTTCAATTCTCATGTCCTAGGACTGGGTTGAGCTTTCTGTTTGATTATATATTAATAACCTAATGTCATCATGAAACAATACAATGTTTGGTTCAGGACTTGGGCCCAGTGGGAAACCAGGGACTAGAAAGCATTATTACATATCTAAAAAGTATATATATTACTATTTTTGTCATTTATCATATGCACCCATCTAACTCTATAGTTACATTTATCACATTTTTTATTGTTTTGTGAAGTTTTATACCACCTTATATCTTCTTTATTGGACTGAAGACTACTTTAATGATAAAAGACCATGTGTTAAGAAAGGGAGGTTTTTATTTTGTCTTCTGCTATGTCCCAAACTCTTTAAACAGTGCCAAGATTAGAGCCAGCCTTCCTCTGAGAGTCAGAATGTGGGGTGACCCCAATATTATCATGGGGAAATGTAAGGTCTGCTTCTGGTCCTGAGGTCAGTGGCAATGGTAGATATCTGTCTCAGGAACAGCCAAGATACAATCTCAATGAGAACTGAAATTTTTGTCTTTTTTAGTCAGTAGCCAGTTCTGTGGCATTCCTGAGTGTCAAAAGTGGTAAAAGTACTCAGAATATCAACTAGCATTCTAAGGTCAGTGTTATTGTTTGTATTCTTGTTGCAATCCATCTCCCAATTAGAAAAAAGAAAATATTTCTACAATTAAAAACAAAATACAGGGACACCTGGGTGGCTCAGTGGGTTAAAGCCTCTGCTCAGGTCATGAACCCAGGGTCCTGGGATCGAGTCCCACATCAGACTCTCTGCTCAACAGGGAGCCTGCTTCCTCCTCTCTCTCTGCCTGCCTCTCTGCCTACTTGTAATCTCTGTCTGCCAAATAAATAAATAAAATCTTTGAAAAAAATAAAAACAAAATATATTCCACATGATTTGAAGTTTCCCATTTATGTCAAAAAATTTTAAAGCACCAATACCAATAATATTATCAATTATGATTATATTCAAAATAAATGTTTAAGGCACAGATAAGATTCACACCAAATTCATGTTAGTGTTTGCTTCAGCAGAGGAAGGAAACTTTACAGTATTGGGAAAAGGATTTATTATATGCTATATATGTATTTGTATGTATATATATATATATGTATAATTATATGTTCTCACTTTTTAAAATATAAATCTATTTTGGGGCACTTGGGTGGCTCAGTTGTTTAAATGGCTGCCTTCAGCTCAGGTCATGATCCCAAGGTCCTGAAATCAAGCCCTGCATCAAGCTCCCTGCTAGGCGGGGAGTCTGTTTCTCTCTCTCCCACTCCCCCTGCTTGTGTTCCCTCTCTCGCTGTGTCTCTCTCTGTCAAATAAATAAATAAATAAATATCTTAATAAAGAAAAATATGAATAAATAAATAATAAATATATAAATCTATTTATAAAGGAAGTATGCCAAAATGTTTTGTTTGTTAAATATTGACATAGTTGATTTTGCACAAAAGTAAACAAATGTTATGTTTTATATACTTTCTGTATCTTGTTTTAATTTTTCAAAATAAATAAAAATACAAAGAAATTTTAAAACACCATTATAGCTGATTTATTACAATGTTTTCAGTATTGAACATATTTAGGAAATATGCATATGCAATATGCAAGGACATAAAGCATCTGAATAATACAACTAAGAAGCTTGATAATAGAGAAAACTTTAAATTTTGTATTTTATAGAAAGTATACATTCTTTTCTTAATAGAAAGTTTTAATAAACCAATTACTATTGGAGAGATAAAGTTGACTAAGTATCTTCCATCAAAATTGTCACCAGGATTAAATTGTTTTATAGCTTGGTACTAGCTAATTTTAAAAGAACAAGTGGAATTTTAATAAATTTTTTAGACAGAGAACAAATAATTATAATGCTTTTTAGAGCTATTTCAGACCACAAAAAAGACAGAAAATTCACCAATTCATTTTTAAAGCTAGCACAATTTTAAAAACAGAATTTGATAAAGACAGGGGTTGTTATGTGTAAACAATGAATCTTGGAACACTACATCAGAAACTAATGATGTATTGTATGCTAACATAATATAATTAAAAAAAAGAAAAAAAAGAAAAAAATAGAATTTCAGTTTGAAGTGTAAATGGAATAATTCTAAAAATATTGGTAAATAAAATCTAGCAATGTATCAAATGATTATTTGATTATTATAAGATGACTAAGTAGGATTTATTCCAGAAACACAAATTTGGTTCAGCATCAAATATCTAGTTCTCTAATTCATTACATTGACAAATTAAAGGAAAACAAAATCATATGATTTTTTTCAATGGATGCTGAAAGACATCTGATAAATTCCAGAAGCCACTTTCACTAAGCCTCCTAATGTGAAACAGACATGGAAAAATTGGAATAAAAGAAACTCCTTAAACATTTTAAAGGTTAATGACTATTTGCCAATAACCAAAACCAAACATTAATAGGGAACACTAAAGACAATTCCATGAAATCTAATACCAGATGAGCATATCTGTCATAATCATTATTAAACATTATTTTGAATAAATAAAATTATCACTATTTGCAGGTGAAATGATTATATACCTAGAAGATTGAAATTATTCTACTTTAAAAAATGTAATAAGATAATTTTTGAAGTTAATTCTGTAGTTTATCTATATTGTCAAAAATAAGAAGTTAAAAATAAGGAGGAAAAAATGCCCAATTCAAAATGTGACAAAGTCTGTAAAAATATTTAGAAACAAATTTAACCAGATGTAATGGATCCATATGAAGAACATTACAAAAACAAAACCAAAAGATTTTAATGAGGTACCAAAACTCTTGAATGGCAAGAGTTAATATCATTAAAATTGTGTTCTAAATAGAAATGTTGAAATGTATCACAATTCTAAGATATCAGAATTTTTGAAATGTGGAAAGAATGCTTTCAATTTTCATAGAAAAATTAATTTCTAGAACAATTTATATAAAAGAAGAAATGGGGAAAAAAAGAAACACCCAATGAGAGGTAACTTGCTTTACCAGAGTTCAAAATTTATGGTCAAGCCACTATAGTTAAACGACAGGATACTGGTCCACAGACTGAAAGATGGGTGGTTTATTTAATATATATGATAGCATAATCATGAATCCAATGTGAACAATATGTATATTTGAACTTTTATCTTATACCATATATAAAATAAACTCCAGATGGCTCAAACAGCTAAAACCTTAAAATTAATTAAAATTTTAGAAAAAGATATAGGTGACTATTTGTATGACTTGGGGTGGAGGTACTCATCTGAAAAAGATGTGAAACCAAAAAACTTAAAAGGAGGTAGCAGTCTATCTAAAAATTAAAAACAACAATGTAAGAAACTATAAAGTAAAAGATACCACCACTAAAGTCAAGATCAGTGATAGAATGGAAAAAATACAGATTGGCTACAAATGATTACTCTGTATCCTAGAGAAATATAATAAGAATTCCTAGAAATGTATAAGAAAAAGATCAAAGATTCAATAGATAAATGAGCAAAGGATACGTATTGGCAAATCACAAAAGAGAAAAATCCAAACAGTTAAAAAAACAAACCTCCTTGAATTTGTCAATTAAAAAATTACTATTTAATGTGTCACGTTCCAGATTTGCAAACTTGAAAGAGTATTGGACAGAATAATGGGAAATGAGCACTTTCATTTTGTATAGTAATTTTGTAATATTACTTAAAATTAAATATATCCCTACCTAGCAATCCCATTTCTGGGAATCTACCCAATAGAAATAAAATCACCAGTATTTACTGCAGCAGTGCTATGGTCAAAAAAGGAAAGGAAATAATTTAAGTGACCATCAATGATAGAATGCCTGAATACCTTTTTGGTATATAAATGTACTGTATATGCAGCTGCTAGAGGGAAGGAGAGAAAGAAGAGGGGGAAAGGTGATTTATTTAATAAATGTGATGGCTTAATCAGGTACCTGATGTGAACAGAATGTATAATTTGACCTCTGTGTTATACCAAATACAAAGTAAATTCCGGGGGCAGAGGGGAACTGGGAGAGGACAAGAGGTGGGAGAGGGAGAGAGAGATAGAGAGATAGAGAGACTTGCAGCTACTGATTAGAACAGATATCATGGATATTCCAAATGTGAAAAGCAATCACAGAGAAATGATGTGGCTTTCATTTTTACAGAAGAGACTATAACAAACTTTCTGTAAGTGGATGGGGAAAACGTGTAAGGTTATACATCATGTTCTTAACACTTGTTACCTGGAAAGAAGAAAGGGGAGATAATAAAATGGGAGAAAGGATCTGGTGTGGAGTTACTCCACTGATTTTTCTTTAGTTTTTCATTGTTCCAATGGTAATGAATACTTTTCAGTTTTCTATTAACACCCAAATTAAACATTCAGTTATAGAACAAAGCCATATCAAAAGTACCAGTGTACACTTGGGACAAAACTGTGGGACTAGTCGTTGTAAGATTTGGAGGCACAATAAGTAAAAAGTAATAATAAATTCCTGAACCTCTGACACCATTCTGTTCCAAAAATTCACAATTACAAGAACATGACGTTTTACATTTAATAGTTCCATGACTTTTGCAAAGAGCACAATGAATTTAGGGGGTTTTCACCAAGCCATAGACATAAATGTGAATATCATCATCAAACTTAATGAAGTAGACGGATGGCTTGGCCACCACTTGATGGATAAATATGCCGGTTCTCTTGGACCCATCATCTTTGGCGTGTTCCACTTGCTTGCCCACGAGGCTGTCGACCACTTCTCCAGGCTCCCGTTCTGCTGTAGGGAAATAGTAGTTGGAATCTGGAATGATGCGCAGGTCACCATCTTTGTAGTCATCCAGCAGCGTGTACATATAAAGGACAGGATCTTTCTCATAAGTTATGTAAAACCAAGTGTCCATCACAGGGGCTCGCGCCAAAACCATGCCCTTCCATTCATCTTTCGTACCATGCTCACCCTCAAACACATGCCCCACTGCTTTGCCAATCAGGGAATCCGCCAGGCGCGAATCAATGTGAGGAGTTGGCACTCTTTCAGGAAGGATTTCTAACGCTAAAACTCTTTTATCTAGGTGCAGCTCTAGCCCATACACACTATCTTTGCCATCATATTTGATGATGTAGAGAGTGGGCTTCACGGAAACCTGCTCGAGCACAGTGCCCTTCCACTGCTCCACGGGCTCATTGCCTTCCTTCCAGCCGTGTTGAATGCGGCAGCCCACGATGTTCCTACGCGTAAGGAAAGTGGGCTTGCGCCGCTGCTTCCTGTGGGTGTGCCTTTTCTTCATCAGGTATGCGGAGACGCCATCTACACCCATCGGGGGCACAGTTGGGGGTGACATGGCTCAGGGTTTAAGGAGGCTCAAGCAAAGCTGCCACTCCCTCAGTTAAGATGACAAAAAGTCAACACTACCCAAAATGAGATCTTTTTTCGTGATCTCTGAGTCTTTCCTTCCTTCCCAAACTGCAAGGCTCTCCCCAAGGCTTGACAGAAACGTTCTAACTCTGACCGTGGGCACTGGAACAGCGTGGACCTTTTGACAGTGTTCTCCTTTCCCGCCCAGGAGAGGTGTCTGCAGCAGTGGCGGTTGCTGCAGCAGATGGCGGGCTAGCTTGTACTGCTTACGCCTCGCACCCACCCTGACTCCCAACCCGAGTCCCAGAATTGACCACTTAGCTGTTATCGCTGGTGCTGAATCTGCAAAAACGGTGATTGAGAAGACGACAGGAAATGTAGTCAAGGGATAAGAGGGATGACTGCAGCATCAAAGGAGCAGGCAGCGGAGGGTCTCTGACAAATCCGCGCGGCCTCGGCTTCACAGCGCTGCTCTGCCGGGCCTAGCTCTGGCGCCGGGGTTTTTGCTTGTTTCAGGAATTCGACCCCTTAGAGCCCGCCTGCTCCTCGGCCCCGCCCCCTGCCATTCCGCCTTCCGCTGGGCCTGCAGTGACTGGGCGGGTCAGTGCGCGCACCCGCGTTCAGTACGCAGTCACAGTGTCTCACTCCTTCATTACCTCACGCGCTCCCTGACCGCTTCCCTCAAACTGGAGCCAGAAAGGTCGGCTCCCCTGCTCTTTCTTTCTGGCCGCCTTTCACCCGTCAGCCGTCTCCACAGCCACTCCATCTGCTTTCTATCTTACAGGAATTCCTTACAAAGTCTTTACAAAATAATATCTAATACACACATAAACAGAGTTTGTACATACAAATTATTTTCTTTCAGTTTAAGGAATATGAGAGCAGTGAAGAAAAAGCCCACCATCTTGATCCAAACTCTCCTTTATATTTTTTACCTTATCACTCCCAGTAATGCCTTTTTTAATGATCTTCTTTTCTGAATGTAAAAGAAATGTACTGACATGGAGAATTTCTGAAATTCAGTGAAATAAAAGACAAAACTAACTTTGATCTTGTTGGGTCGGCGGGCTCCGGGAGTGCAGGAGGAACAATAGAAATGACCGGCGGCTCCGGAGGCTCCCGGAGTGCAGGAAGAGCTGACCGCCTCGGGGTCTCGCCACCGCGGGGTCTCACCTTCTTCCAGCCTACCCCCCTCCTTAATCCTTGACTCTCCTGCCAAAAGGATGTATGCCCACGTCATGTCTTCATAGGTAACCCGATACCTATGCAGGAGACAGATAAAAGATCCCCACCAACTCCCTCTCAGGTCGACTTTCCCCACTCTGCTTTCCAGAGTTGAGGAACCTTGCCTGAGGGTGCCCACCTCCTCCCAGCGGCAACTTTCCTGTCTCCCCTTCTCCTGAGCCCTGAAACTTCGCGGGAGAGTGCCTTTAATAAATCTTGCCTTGCACCCACTTCGCCTGGTGTCGTGTTTATCTCGCCTATAAAACCTTACAGATCTTACCAAATAGATATACAGCAAAATGTTAGTTCTGATTTCTTCTTTATATTTTACAAAATTGTGAGATTTCATACTTTTATAGCTTTTTTTTTCCAATTTATATCAAGAGCATTTTCCAAGTTTATCAAATACTCTGGAAACATGATTTTTAATTGTCCCATAATGTTTCTTGTGTGGATGGTCCATTATTTGTGCTAAATGACCTATGACAAAATAGGTAATGAAGCTAATTTACCTTCATATATGGACTTATTGAGCTAGTAGAAACCATATTTTCAAATAATATTTAATGCCATGGGAATCCACATATGAGATAAGGACAATGTGTGGAAAAGTAGGCTATTGAGACAAAATTATGGAGAGAAAAACAAACTTTATAGTGAGAAAAATGAAAGGGCTTCTGTTGTATATATTTGTTTTTTTTCTGATTATAGGACTACTGCATCTTCCTGTGGAAAATCTGAAAGATAGAAAAGAAAGTGTTTGTAATTTCACCCACCTCAAGTCACAGGGTTGTTATGAGGATTAAATGGTAATGTCTGTAAAACTTTTAGCCCTGTATCCTACATTACGAGATGGTAATTAAAGCCAGGGAAGTCTACTCCCTAATTCTCATTCCTCCATCCTTCACTGGTGAGAAGACAATACCTCATGTCATTACAGGTAAAATAAAGGTCACCATTTTATCTAGAAATGTAGAAAAGTAGGAGACAGAGCTGCAAAATGAAAATACTGGCTGCCTCCACATTTCATACCTTCCAAGGCAGGGACAGAGAAAAACCTAGTCCTTGTACCATTTAATAGCTAAAAGGGCAGAATGTTCTGGACCTCCAATTCCCCGTGTTTCCCAGGCCAAGGACTTTGAAGATGGGATGATTCTTCAATACTACACATTGAGAAAGTAATTCTGAGGAAGCAAGAAAACTACATACACTAAATTTCTAAACTCTTTGGAATGTCATAGTGAGTGGCACTGGGGTGCCCAAGTTGGTTGGACGACTGCCTTCGATTCAGGTCATGATTCCCGGGTCCTGGGATCAAGCCCAGCATTGGGTTCCCTGCTCCTCGGGGAGCCTGCTTCTCCCTTCCCCTCTGCCTGCCATTCTCCCTGTTTGTGCTCTCTCTTTCTGTCAAATAAATAAGATCTTTAAAAAAAAAGAATGTCATAGTGGTCTGTATATATTCACATAAATATACAACTTACACACTGAAATGAGACGTGCAAATGTCGTGTGATTATGATCCACAAAAAAACGTGTTTTTTTTTTTTTGTGGTAATCTCCTATACCAAGATGTGCCAAGCTCCTTTTGCTTAAAAAAAAAAAAGCAGTTGACATGTAGGGACGACCACACACAGGTCACACAAATGGAGGCCAAACAATTCACTCAGACCTTTGGTTACACAGTTCCATGGAATTCTTGCTCACAAGCCCACAAAGCAGCCTGACAAGGCAATTTCTTATATCTTTTCTTCTCTAAAACTATGATTCTAATGTTAAGTCATTACCTAACATTATGTTAAGTCATTACCTAACATTACCTAACAGGGATTCAGTGAACCTTACCATACTATGATAAAATGTATATTTTGTATATCTGCCCACTCAACTATAAAACCATCAGGAAATAACTTTTATCTTGCATCTCAGGTATCTTACACAGAGTAGGTACTCAATAATTTTTTATGAAATAAGTGGTTTTAGCCGCTCTGCTCCAATACAAAGAAATCCTCCTTAATGAAGCAGGTACTCTGACACAACCTCTACAGATTAAAGTCCTATTGACTTAAAATCTCACATAGCAGCTTGATTCATCCCTTCAAAACATGCAGATCACTGGCCCTGTGAATGTGTCCAGACATCTGAAAATGATTAGGAGAGCACCATCAACCTACAATACATGGATAATAATAACATCTACCTCAAAGGATAAATGTAAATATTAAAATAAATAAAAGTAAATTTCTTAACACATGAACCAACTCCTGGTAAGTACTTGTGGTCTTCTAAGCAGTCATCCCCTAAAATATGTCCTTTTTCCTGCCAGGTCTGTCTACAAACACCCTAGATTATGTCCCATCTCTAAACCTTTGCTCTATTTTACACTCAAGATCTCTTTTTTAAAAAATTTAACTACTCTACATATAGAACATCATTAGTTTTTGATGTAGTGTTGTGTATAACACCCAGTGCTCATCATATCACATGTCCTCCTTAATGTCCTTCACCTCTTGGTCAGGACCTGAGTGTAAATTGAAAAGGCACAGTGGCAAGGATTTGTCCCTTATAGCCAGTTTCAGAGCAGTCTTTCAAATGTTGTAATTTTCTGGAAGCCCAAATTCTGGATAAATAAAACATTACTGAAAATAAATTTGTGAGATATAGTTATAATTTATAATTGGACGGGGGTGGAGATAGGCATAAGTGCTTTTAATTTCATTGTACAAGCTAGATTATAATACATGCATACTATGGCATGTATAAATTAAGCACTGGGGA
Organism: Lontra canadensis; assembly: GCF_010015895.1. Classification (NCBI taxonomy): domain Eukaryota; kingdom Metazoa; phylum Chordata; class Mammalia; order Carnivora; family Mustelidae; genus Lontra; species Lontra canadensis. The sequence continues at coordinate 205,786 of NW_022631201.1, read as the reverse complement.
CCAAAGGAGGTAGTAATTTATTATGGCTGGGAGATGAGAAAAGACAACTTAAGGGACACCTGGGTGCCTCAGTCATTAAGTGGCTGCCTTTGGCTCAGGTCATGATCCCAGGGTCCTAGGATCGAGCCCCACATTAGGCTCCTTGCTCTGCGGGAAGCCCAATTCTCCCTCTGCCCATTCTCCCTGCTTGTATTCCCTTTCTCACTGTCTCTCTTTCTGTAAAATAAATAAATAAAATCTTAAAAAAAAGAGAACTTGAAAGAGTAGGAAAACAAAAGGAAGACATTCGGAAGGTGGTGGAATATTGAGGCCTTTTCAGTCGAAGTCAGCTGAAGGAAATGCACAGAGGGATGCATGAGCATAGGATATATGAAAAACTGGTCAGAAGATGGTGGTTGGAGCACAGAGTATGCGAGACTAAGAAACAGGGTATGTGGTTTGTGGTGGGAAACAAAGTTAGTTGACAGCCTGAAATGCAGGGAATTGATCTTCCACCTACTGCAGGAATTTGATCTCTCCATGGCTGAGTGGGAGCAGATGATGTTCCAATTCCTCTGATGTAGTGTTGGCAGGAATCAACTAGACAGCTGATTTTCCATGACCTATCTGGCAGAACCAGGCAGTGATTCCCTAGGATGGCAGTGTTTCCTTAATATGGCAGTGCTTCCCTGTCAGAGTAGTTAGTATAAGAGAAGCTGAGCATAGAACTGATCTCCCCCGCCCCCACACTCAACAGAAGCAAGCAGTGCGGTGTTTTAACTTTCTTATGTAGTGTCAGTGAGGTTTAATAATACATTGTTCCTCCACCCTTAGCTGATGGTATAAGGTAGTGTTGGTGACCTCGATTCTATAGCCTCTTCTCACGCTGCCCCCATATCAACACAACAGCAATGGAACTATGAATAACACAGAACAAGGCAGGGCAAGACAACATTCTAGTATCCAAAACTCTTGGAGTTAGTGAAACAGTGAGGAACTGAAATTGCATCCCTATCTAGCATCAGTGAGACTGAATGAGGAGAACAAGATGGGAATACATGGTACCCAAATTTCCCTACACCCTGGTGTTAGTGAGGTACAAAGGTTAGATAAACTTCCACATCTACATCCACTTGGAGGCAGTGAGATGGTATGAGTCAGTACCCATCTCTCACCATGAAGGTATTGGCAGATCTGACAAGGGTGTTAAATTTCTATTTCACACATGTGCGATGAGGTAGTGTGAGTCAGTGTTCCACTTTTGCAAAAGGGGTGTCAGGAAATCCCACTAGACATTGACATGTACACACACCTGGCCGTCCAGGTACATCACAACAAGAATGCTCTCTGATAAAAACAAAACAAAACAAAACAAAACAAAACACTACAGAGCCCCATATTATAATATTGAAAATGATAAGAATTTGATGACAATAATAAGTCATACAAAGATCAAGGGAAATCACAACTTGAATGATGGAAGAAAATGAATAGATATCAAGATTGAGATAAATCAATTATTGAAATAATCTGAAAGAGATTTTAAAGCATCTATCACAAAAAGGCTTTAGTAAGCAATTGTTAATTATCTTGAAAACCTCAGCAAATAAATAGAAGGTATAAAAAAAGAGCCAAACAGAAACTTTAGAATAGAAAATAAAATAATCAAAACAAAGATCTCCTAGGATTGGAAATTTTTGTAAAAATTGTTCCAGTATAATAAATATATTAAGATTCATTTATTTATTTGAGAGGTTAAGAAAGAGAGAGTGAGGGGGAAGGGAAAGAGACTCTCAAGAAGACTCTGAACTAAACATGGAGCTGCTGTGGGATTTGATTTCATTATCCTGAGATCGTGACCTGAACTGAAACCAAGAGTTGGATGTTTAACCAACAGAGCCACCCAGGAGCCCCTACATTGTTATATCGGCATTAGGTGTACATTATAGTGATTTGATAATTCCATATATCACCCAGTACTTATCATGACAAGCACACTCCTTAATCTATATCACCTACTTCACCCATGCCCCCACCCACCTTCCCTATGGTAATCATCAGTTTGTTCTGATAATTAACAGTCTGGTTTTTTTGGTTTCTCTCTCTCTTTCTCCCTGTCTGCTCATTTGTTTTGTTTCATTAATTCCACATATGAATGAAATCATATAGATTTTTTTAGCTTTCTCTGACTGAATTATTTCACTTACCATTTTACTCTATATCCTCCATATCACTGCAAAGAGCAAGATTTCATTTCTGAATATGGCCAAATAATATTCCATTGTTATACTTATTGTATATAAGTACCACGTTTTTTTAATTCATTTATCTGTCAATGGATATATGGGTTGCTTCCATAATTTGGCTATTGTAAATAATGTTGCCTATATTTCCTTGAATTAGTGTTTTTTTGTATTTTGGGACTAAGTACCCATTAATAAAATTACTGGATTCTAGGGCAGTTTTATTTTTAACTTTTTGAGGAAGTGTCATACTGTTTTCCAGTTACCAGTTTGTATTCCCACCCACAGCATAAGAGAGCTCCTTTTTCTCAAACTTCACCAGCAATGGTTGCTTCTTGTCTTTTTATTTTGGACAGGTATTCAGACAGGTATGAGGTATGAGGCAATTCATTCAGACAGGTATGAGGTAATATCTAATTGCAGCTTTAATTTGCATTTCCCTGATGATGAATGATGTTGAGCATCTTTTCATGTGTATGTTGGCCATCTGGATGTCTTCTTTGGAGAAATGTCTCTTCACCTATCCCATACCCCTTTTTTTAGTTTTAGTTTAGATTATTTGTGTTTTGGGTGTTGAATTTTGTAAGTCCTTTAATTTTAAATTATTTATTTGAACTCCACTTAGTTAACATACAGTGTAACAGTTTCAGTTGTAGAATTTAGTAATTCAACACTTACATACAACAGCTGGCACTCATCACAGGTGCACTCCTTACTACCCCTCATATATCTAACCCAGCACCCCAACTACTTCCCCTCTGGTAACAGTACTATTTACTCTGTAGTTAAGAGTCTCTTTCTTGGTATAACTCTTTCTTTCCCCATATGTTCATAGGTTTTGTTTCTTAAATTCCACATATGTGTGAAATCATATGTATTTGTCTTTCTCTGACTGACTTATTTTTCCTGGTATAATACTCTCTAGCTCCATCCACATTACATCCTGTCTTTCCAAATGGAAAGGCATCCCTGTAGTGTTTCTGACTTTTATGGATAAGTAATGTTCATGTATATGTACATATATATGAATAAATACCCACTTCACACCTCTCCGAGTGGCTAAAATTAACAACAACAACAACAAAAAAAAAACAACAGGTGTTGGTAAGGATGCAGAGAAAGGAGAATTCTCTTGCACTGTTGGTGAGAATGCAAATTGGTGCATCCACTCTGGAAAACAGTATGGAAGTTCTTCAAAAAGTTAAAAATAGTACTACCCAATGATCCAGCAAGTGCACTACCAGGTATTTACCCAAAGGATACAAAAATACAAATTCGAAGGGGTTTATGTACTCCAGTGTTTATAGCAGCATTATGATCCATAGTCAAATCATGGAAAGAGCCCAATGATCATCAACTAATAAATGGATAAATAAGTTACATACAGGTTATGAGGGGCAAAATGGCAGAGAAATGGGAAACCCTGTTTCAACTGATCCCCTGAATTGAGCTTAATATCCACCAGAACACTCTGAACACCCATGAAATCAGCCTGAGATGTAAGATTATACACTTCTGGATCTCTACGGGGGGAGAAGATCATCAGTGGAGAAGTACAGAGGAGTGGAAAAGCTCGGACTGATATCAGAGGATAAACAAAAGGGGGAGAAGCCACCAGAAGTGACCCATTGGAAAGTAATACCCCAATACAAAAGTGCTCTGTGCTTGAGGACCAGCATTAACTTTGAGTCTGGTTTAAAGCACTCAAAAAGAACAAAGGGTTGTAAGGGACAATTGGTGGTATCAGGTGGCCACAGGCACAGACGTAAGCCCACGGTCCCAGGGCAGTCACAGCAGGTGCCCACACATGCCTGAGAAAACCTGGCATGGGCTCCAGCTGAAGGTCCCTCAGCCCACAGCCTTCTGCAACCTGTGCCACTGCCAGGCCTGAATGTACCCAATGTAAGCTACAAACAGCAGTCCTCCAATGGCAGCCAACATGGATGAGTGAGTCCAGAACAATATTGATTGTGGTTTTAGTGGTACAGGAGTGCAGAGACAAGCAGGGGCCTCAGGTAACCACTGAGACGATGGCTGGGAGTGCACACCACCTGTGGGAGGTTGTGGTGTTCAGCGGAGTTTGCAGAGGCAGAGTCTGTGTGTTCTGGACCATCCAGAAGTGAGAAGACTGAGACTTCTCTCTGAAGTGGAGGTCCGGGTGTGGACAGTTTACTTTCCTCTGTATCTCCGAAAAGGCAAAAACAGCCACCAAAGAACAAAAACCTCCAGAGAACAAAAGCCTGAAAGACCAGTTTCCACAGAGTCCAGCCCCTTAGTAGGGGGCAGGGCAACTCAGCTCAAGAAAGATGGACTGAAAAACAATATGGCAGGACCCTCCCCAGGGAAATAAGCCAAAAGAACAAGAACACAACAACACAGGGTCCCCATAAAACTGTAAAATCCCAAAATCAGGCGAAAACAATATATTAAGCTCCTGGAATTGCCCCAAAACCTGTATAATTCATATATAAAATTTTTCTTTTTTTAAATTCATTCTCATGATTCTTGTTCTTTGATTTTTTTAACCTACTTACCATTACAACTAGATGTTCAATAGAACATATTCCATAACTTTCTAACTTGAACTTTTTCATACATACACCTGTTTCTTTTTCTTTTTTTCTTTTTTTGATATATATCTATATCTATAGGTATAGATATAAGCCTCAAGGTAGTCCTTTTCCCTATCCAATACTACATCAATATAAACCAGTTTTAATTTCCCTATATCTCTGGAAAGTTGAGTCCTTTAACAAAGATAACAAGATGCACCGAGGAAGAACTAAAATAAACTTCCTCACCCAAATCAAGGGTTTATAACTGCCTTCCCATCTTATTATTTTGTCAGTGTTTCTGTGTATTTCTTTTCATTTTTGTACTATATAAATCTTGTTCTTGGGGTCCATTTAGGCTGAGTTTTTCTTTTTTAATTTCTTTTACTTTTGTCAGTCTTTTTTGTTTTTCTCTTTGTACCTTATAAATCTTACTTTGGCAGCTCATTTTTTTTCTCTTTTTCTGTCTATTTTTTTCCTTTTACTTTATTTTTGGAGGTGACTACTGACTGCTCTGAAACTTTCCAATGTTCACCTTGACTGGATCGTGGTTGATATATCCAGATATACATCCCCTCAACCACCTCTCACCAAAATGACTAGGAGGAGGAACACCAACAGAGGAAAAATTCAGAGACTATGACCTCTGCCACAGAACTATTGGATGTGAACATAAACAATATGTTGGAAATAGAATTCAGGGTAACAGTTATCCAGGCAATGGCTGGGTTGAAGAGACCATTAGTGGCAACATACAATCTCTAAGGGAGGAAGTGAGAGACAATCTGGCAGAACTTAAAAATGTTATCAATGAGATCCAATATAATCTAAATACTCTAACAGCTAGGGTAAACAACGCAGAATATCAAATTAATGGTCTAGAAGACAAACTGATAGAAAAGAACAACCAGGAGGAGACTTGGAGCAAACAGCTTAGAAACCATGAAGACAGAATTAGTGAAATAAAAGATGCCATGAGACATTCCAATGTGAGAATTATTGGGATCCCTGAGGGGTTGGAGAAACAGAGAGAACTAGAAGATATAGTTGAAAAAATCCTGGTTGAAAATTTATCTAATCTAGGGAATGGGATAATTGTTTGTATCCTAGAGGCAGAGAGGACATCCCCGAATATCAATGAGGGTAGAAAGACCTCCAGGGACATAATTGTGAAATTCAGGAGTCATGAATTCAGAGAAGATGTCTTAAGGGTAGCTAGGGGGAAGAGTTTCCTTAGATACAGAGGGAGTAGTAACATCAGAATAATGTTATCCTGCCCACAGAAACCTGGCAAGCCAGAAAGGGCTGATAAGCCATATTCAGGGCGCTAAATGAGAAGAACATGCATTCAAGGATACCTTATCTAGCAAAGCTGACATTCATAATGGATGGAGAAATAAAGCGCTTCCAAGACCAGCAAGGTTTAAAAGAGTATGCGACCACCAAGCCAACACTATAAGAAATATTAAGGGGCGTTCTATAAAAGAAGAAAACGCAAGAGTGACATAGAACAGAAATTTACAGAGAAAATCTTTAGAAACAAGGACTTCACAGACAACATGATGTCAATAAAAATTTATCTTTCAGTAATCACTCTCGATGTGAATGGCCTAAATACTCCCATAAAATGGCACAGGGTTGCAGATTGGATAAAATGATAGGACCCGTCCATATGCTGTCAATAAGAGATATATTTTGAACCTAAAGATACATCCAGACTGAAAGTGAAGGGTTGGAAAATCATCTTTCATGCCAACGGGCCTCAAAAGAAAGCTGCGGTAGTGAGTCTCATATCAGAAAAGTTAGATTTTAGGCTTAATACTGTAGTCAGAGATACAGAAGGACACTATATCATTCTTAAAAGCTCTATGCAACAAGATCTAACAATTGTAAATATTTATGCACCCAATATGGGAGCAGCCAAATACATAAGAAAGCTGTTAAACAAAATAGTCATATTGATATGAATACACTAATTGTAGGGGATCTTAACTCTCAGCAGTAGACAGATCATCTAAACAGAAAATCAACAAAGAAACAAGAGCTTTGAATGACACATCAGACCAGATGGACTTCATAGATATATACAGAACATTCCACCCTAAAACCGTAGAATACTCATTCTTTCACGAGTGTGCATGGAACTTTCTCCAGAATAGACCACATACTGGGTCACAAATAAGGGCTCAACCGATACCAAAAGACTAAGATTATTCCTTGCATATCCTCAGACCACAACATTTTGAAACTGGAACTCAACCACAAGAAAAAGTTTGGAAGGAATTTAAACACTTGGAAGCTAAAGACCATCCTGCTCAAGAATGTTTGGATCAATCAGGAAATCAAAGAAGAACTTAAACAATTCATGGAATCCAATGAGAATGAAAACACATCAGTCCAAAACCTATGGGATATGACAAAGGTGGTCCTAAGGGGGAAATACATAGCTATCCAAGCCTCACTCAAAAAAATTGGAAAAACCCGAATGCACCATCTCACTTTATACCTTAAAGAACCGGAAAAAATCAACAACAAATTAAGCCAACCCCATGCACAAAAAAGGAAATAATTAAGATTAGAGCAAAGATCAATGAGTTAAAAATTAGAGATACAGTAGAATGCATCAATGAAACTAGAAGCTTGTGCGTCCCAGCAGTTCACGGGAGAAAAATTAGGTACAGACAAGTCAGCTGCAAGAGAAAGAGAACAGGGATAGGCATTTGATAAGATTGCCACCCTGAAAAACTCTTCAATTCCCTATTTATTAACAGTCAGCAAAGGGGTCAAAGGAGAATATAGATAAGCAAGAAGAAAAGCAAGATATGCCTTCTCAAGTAGTATAGGATTTGTGGTTGAGTACACGCATTTAAAGAGATCCTAGTTAACAACAGGTGATCTCTGGAGACGGGGAGATAAGAGAAAAAAGAAGCAGGTGGCATTCCACCCAGAGTGGACTGGGCATTCCCACATGCTCTGTTTCAAGGATTTATGTCATCCTCTCCCACAGAGAACTGTTGCTAGTACATGTTTTTCCTAAGGCTATATTTTAAGCAGTACATTGTTCCCAAAGACCATAATGGAAGTTGGTTCCTTCAAAGAATCAAAAAGATCTATAAGCCACTGGCCAAACTATTCCAGAAGAAAAGAGAGAGGACCCAAATTAATAAAATTATGAATGAAAGAAGATAAATCACGACAAACACCAAGGAAATAGAAACAATCATCAGAAATTATTATCAACAGTTATATGCCAATAAGTTAAGCAACCTAGAAGAAATGGATGCATTCCTGGAAACCTATAAACTTCCAAGACTGAAACAGGAAGAAATGGACAACCTGAATAGACCATATCTAATAACAAGATTGAAGCAGTAAACAAAAACCTCCCAAAAAACAAGAGTCCAGGACCTGACAAATTCCCTGGGGAATTCTATCAAACATTCAAAGAAGAAATAATACCCATTTTCTTCAACGTATTTCAAAAAATAGAAACAGAAGGAAAACTTCCGAACTCCTCCTATGAAGCCAGCTTTACCTTGATACCCACACCAGGCAAAGACCCCAAGAACAAGTAGAATTACATGGGGTGCCTGGATAACTCAGTGGGTTAAAACCTCTGCTTTCAGCTCAGATCATGATCCCAGGGTCCTGGGATCGAGCCCTGCATCAGGCTTTATGCTCAGCAGGGACCCTGCTTCCACCTCTCTCTCTGCCTTCCTCTCTGCCTACTTGTGATCTCTGTCTGTCAAATAAATGAATACAATCTTTAAAAAAAAATAGAACTTCAGCCCAATATCCCTAATGAATAGGGATGCCAAGATTCTCAACAAAATCCTAGCAAATAAGATTCAACAGTACATTTAAAAGATTATCCACCATGACCAGGTGGGATTTATCCCTGAAATGAAAGGGTGTTCAATATTCACAAGTCAGTCAATGCGTCAGAATAAATCAATAAGAGAAAAGAGAAGAACCACATGGTCTTCTCAATTGATGAAGAAAAAGCATTTGACAAAATCCAGCATCTTTTCCTGATTAAAACTTCTGATTAACATATTGGGATAGAGGGAACATTCCTCAAATTCATAAAATCTATCACTAAAAAACCCACAAAGAATATCATTCTCAATGGGGAAAAGCTGACAGCCTTCCCTTTGAGATCAGGAACATGACAAGAATGCCCACTCACACCACTGTTGTTCAACATAGTATTAGAAGTCCTAGCAACAGCAATCACACAACAAAGAGAAAAAAGGTATTCAAATTGGCAATGAAGAAGTCAAACTCTCTCTCCTCGCAGATGACATGATAGCTTATATGGAAAACCAAAATCTCCACCCCCAAATCACTAAAACTCATACAGTAATTCAGTAACATGGCAGGATACAAAAACAATGCACAGTAATCAGTTGCTTTCTTTTACATTAACAAAGAAAATATAGAAAAGGAAACTAGATCATTGATTCCATTCACTGTAACACAAAAAACCATAAGATACCTGGGAATAAACCTAACCAAAGAAGTAAAGAATCTGTACTTGAGGAACTACAGAACACTCATGAAAGAAATTGAAGAACACACTACAAGATGGAAAAGCCTTCCATGCTCATGGATCAGAAGAATAAACATTGTTAAAAAGTCTATGCTGCCCAGGGCAATCTATATTTTCAATGCCATCCCGATAAAAAATTTACTAGCATTTTTCAAAGTGCTGAAGCAATAATCCTAAAATTTGTATGGAACCAGAAAAGACCCTGAATTGCTAAGGACATGTTGAAAAAGAAAAACAAAACTGTGGGTATCACGTTTCCTGATTGCAACCTTTACTACAAATGTGTGATCACTAAGACAGCATGGTACTGGCACAAAGACAGACACACAGACAAGTGGAACATAGTAGAGAGTCTGGATATGGTCCCTCAACTCTATGGTCAAATAATCCTTGACAAAGCAGGAAAAAAATATACAGTGGAAAAAAGACAGTCTCTTCAAAAAATGGTCCTGGGAAAATTGGATAACTATGTATAGAAGAATGAAACTGGTCCATTCTCAAAGACAAACTCAAAATGGAAGAAATACCTCAATGTGAGACAGGGATCCATCAAAATCCTAGAGGAGAACGTAGGCAGTAGCCTCTTCAACATTGGCCACGGCAACTTCTTTCAAGACATGTACCCAAAGGCAAAGGAAACAAAAGCGAAAATGAAGTTTTGGGACTTCATCAAAATAAAATGCTTTTGCACAGCAAAGGAAACAGTCAACAAAACAAAGAGGCAACCCAAGGAATGGGAGAAAATATTCACAAATGACACTACAGACAAAGGGCTTATATCCAAGATATATAAAGAACTCCTCAAACTCAACACACACAAAACAATTATGTCAAGAAATGGGCAGAGCACATGACCAGACACTTCTCCAAAGACGACATACAAATGGTTAACAGACATATGAAAAAATGTTCATTATCACTAGCCATCAGGGAAATTCAAATCAAAACCACATTGAGATACCACCTTACACCAGTTAGAATGGCCAAAATTAACAGGACAGGAAACAACAAGCATTGGAGAGGATGTGGAGAAAGGGGAATGCACTTACAGTGTTAGTGGGAATGCAAGTTGGTGCAGCCACTTTGGAAAAGAGTTTGGAGATTCTTTAAAAAATTAAAAGTAGAGCTACCCTATGACCTGGCAATTGCACTACTGGATATTTACCCCAATGATACAGATGTAGTGAAAAGAAGGGTCACCTGTACCCCAATGTTCATAGCAGCGATGGCCATGGTCACCAAATCATGGAAAGAGCCAAGATACCCTTCAACAGATGAATGGATAAAGAATATATGTTCCATATATACAATGGAATATTACACCTCCATCAGAAAGGATGAATACCCAAATTTTGTTTCAACATGAATAGAACTGGAGGAGATTATGTTGAGTGAAGTAAGTCATGTGGAGAGAGTTGATTATCATATGGTTTCACTTACTGTGGAGCATAAGGAATAACACAGAGGACATTAGGAGAAGGAAAGGAAAAGTGAATTGGGGGTAACTGAAGAGGGAGACGAACCATGAGGACTGTGAACTCTGAGAAGCAAAATGAGGGTTTTGGAAGGGAGGGGGTGGGGAGATGGATGAGACTGGTGGTGGGTATTAAGGAGGCACATATTGCATGCAGCACTGAGTGTTGTGCATAAACAATGAATCTTGGAACACTGAAAAATAAAATTTAATTTAAAGAAAGGGAAAATATGTTATATATATGTATATATGTGTATGTATACATATATATATAACATATTTTCCCTTTCTTTAAATTAAATTTTAAATTTCTTTAAATTAAATATATATATATATACATATATATAACATATAACCCATATAACTCAGACATCGAAAGGAATGAATGCTTTCCATTTGCAATGATGTGGATGGAGCTAGAAATGTATTATGCTATGCAAAATAAGTCAGGCAGAGAAATATAAATACCACATGATTTCACTCATATGTGGAATATAAGAAACAAAACAGTTCAATGAATGGGAAGGGGGAAAAAAGGAAGAGAAACAAACCACAAGGGACTAAGTGATAGAGAACAAAGTGAGGTTTGATGGAGGGACATGATTGGGAGATGGGCTAAATGGGTGATAGTAGGGATGGCACTTGTCCTGTGAGCACTGGGTATTATATGTAATTGATGAATCATTAAATTCTATCCTGAAAGCAATATAACACTATATGTAACTTACTAGAATTTAAGTAAAAATAAACTTACTAGAATTTAAGTAAAAATAAAATAAAGGAATAAATCTCACCTTGTCCTGGTGCATAAACTCTTTAAAACAAACTGTAGCTGTAACTAAATTCTCACCTTTAGGAATAATCTTAAAATATTTATTAACTTTCACTTAGGTGCTAAAGCTTCTTTGGTAATTTTTGTTTTCATGTGATCTATAATACCAGTATACCTCCCCCCTCTTACCTTAGTATATGTTAAATATGTTAAATGATGACAGAAAATTGAGGCAAATGACATATTCATTACCATTTTTTTAGAAATGAAAAATCTGTATTTTTTTAGTTGAAAATGCACTTTTTGGCTCATAGTTGCATTGAAAGTTTATTGCAAAATAAGTGTTAATGAAAAGTGGAATACATTTAAGGTTTTAACTTATGGAATGCATGACAAAACATCCATAGCAAGATATGTAGAAACAGTCTGATATAGGACTGTTCAGCATTTATTTCTCATATGCATTACACATTTTCCCTAACCCAACAGACAGGGGGTGATAGTTTTGCATCTCACAGAGTTGGTATAAACCACAGTGCAAGTGGCTGGCACATCAAGCAGCTAAAAGGTGCAGCACCACTGAACGCTTCTCTAACCCCCATTAATGAACAGAAGGTAATATTTCCCTAGCTTATTACATCAAGGAACACATTATCATCCATTATTGAAAGGGAGGTAAAAAGTGTGACCCTAATTCTAGATCACATCAAGAGAAGTGAACCTGGTTACATCCTGCAGGCTTTCCCATTTAATTCTGGTTAAACTGAGGACCGTTATTACATACATCACACATTTTATTAGAGAAGACCATGGCAGAACCTGGATATGCAAAATTGAGGCTCATCAGAGGTATTTGGGAAATAAATGGTTAACCTGCTGCAATCTCTATTTTCTCTACAGCAAAGAGAGGATGTATCTTCCAGGGAGAAAGAAGGCAACTATGTCAAATCTCTTATAAACATGGCAAGGTAGTCCTACTGACAAACACAATAATGGCTTTTGCTACAGAGACTTTACCTTTGGAATACTATTTATTTATTTATTCATTCATTCATTCATTCATTCATTTATTACAGAGAATTTTTTTATTTTTAAAAATTAAAAAAAAATTACTATGTTCAGTTAGCTACCATATATTACATCATTAGTTTTTGATGTAGTGTTCAATGATTCATTATTTGTGTGTAACATCCAATGATCATCACAACAGGAGCCCTCCTTAATACCTATCACCCAGCTACCCTGTCCCCATGAAACCTTCCCCTCTTAAACCCTCTGTTCCTTTCCCAGAGTCCATGGTCTTTTACTCTTTGTCTCCCTCTCTGATTTCCCACCCTTCTGTTTTTCCAACTATGGTCTTTCATGCTATCCCTTATGTTCCACAAATAAGTGAAACCGTATGATAATTGTCTTTCTCTACTTGACTTATTTCACTTAGCATAATCCCCTCCAGTTCCATCTATGTTAATGCAAGTGGTGGGTATCTATTCTTTCTGATGGATGAGTAATATCTCATTGTATATATGAACAAGATCTTCTTTTTTTTTTTTTTAAAGATTTTATTTATTTATTTGACAGGCAGAGATCACAAGTAGGCAGAGAGGCAGGCAGAGAGAGGAAGGGAAGCAGGCTCCCCGCTGTGCAGAGAGCCCGATGCGGGGCTCGATCCCAGGACCCTGGGATCATGACCTGAGCCGAAGGCAGCGGCCTAACCCACTGAGCCACCCAGGCGCCCCTGAACAAGATCTTCTTTATCCATTCACCTGATTAAGGGCATCTCATTTCCTTCCACAATTTAACTATCATGGACATTGCTGCTATGAACATTGGGGTGCATGTGTCCCTTCTTTTCACTACATCTGCATCTTTGGGGTAAATACTTAACAGTGTAATTGCTGGATCGTAAGGTAGCTCTATTTTTAATGTCTTGAGGAAACTTCATACTGTTTTCCAAAATGGCTGCACAAACTCGCATTCCCACCAACAGTGTAAGAGGGTTCCCCTTTCTCCACAAACTCTCCAACATTTGTTGTTTCCTGTCTTGTTAATTTTGGCCATCCTATCTGGTGTTAAGTGGTATCCCATTGTGGCTTTGATTTCAGTTTCCCTGATGGCTAGTGATGTTGAGCATTCTTTCATGAGTCTGTTAGCCATTTGTATGTCTTCCTTGATGAAGTGTCTGTTCATGTCTTCTGCCCATTTATTGACTGGGTTATTTGTTTTTTGGATGTTGAATTTGATAAGGTATAGATCTTGGATACCAGCCCTTTATCTTAAATGTCATTTGTAAATATCTTCTCCCATTCTGTGGTGTGCCTTCCTGGTTTTGTTGACACTTTATTTTCCTGTGTGAAAGCATTTTGTCTTGATAAACTCCCAAATGTTCATTTTTGCTTCTGTTTCCCTTACCTTTATAGACACGTCTTGAAAGAAGTTGCTGTGGTCAATGTTGAAGAGGTTACTGCCTATGTTCTCCTCTAGGATTTTGATGGATTCCTCTCCCACAGTGAGGTCCTTCATCCATTTGAAGTTTATCTTTGTGTATGGTGTAATAGAATTGTCCAGTTTCATTCTTCTGTATGTGGTTGTCCAGTTTTCCCAGCACAATATATTGAAGTGGCTCTCTCTCTCTTTTTTTTTTTTCCATTGACTGTTCTTTCCTGATTTGTCAAAGACTAACTGACCATAGATGTGAGGTTCCATTTCTGGTTTCTCTATTCTGTTCCATTGATCAATGTGACTTTTTGTGCAATACCATATGGTCTTGATGACAACAGCTTTGTAATAAAGCTTAAAGTTAGGCATTGTGATGCCACAAGCTTCGGTTTTCTTTTCCACATTACTCTGATGATTTGGGATCTTTTTTGACTCCAGACAATATTAGGATTATTCATTCCATCTCTGTGAAAAATATTGATGGTATTATGATCAGGATTACATTGAAAGTGTAGATTACACTGTACGGCATACACATTTTAAAAATATTTGTTCTTCTAATCCATGAGCATGTAATGTTTTTCCATTTATTTGTGTCTTCTTCAATTTCTTTCATATGCGTTCTGTAGTTTCTAGTGTACAAATCCATTACTTCTTTGGTTAGGTTTGTTCCTAAGCATCTTATGGTTTTTGGAGCTATTGTAAATGGAACTGATACCTTAATTTCTCTTTCTTTAGTTACATTGTTGGTGTATAGAAGTGTAACTGATTTCTGTGCGTTGATTTTGTATCCTGCCACATTGCTGAAATGTTGTATCTTCTAAAAACTTGTGGGCGGAGTCCTTTAGGTTTTCCACATAAAGAGTCCTGTCATCTGTGAAAAGAGAGACTTTCAGTTCTTTACCAATTTATATTTCTTTTATCTATTTTTGTTTAGTGATTCCTGAGGCTAAGAGCTCTAGTACTATGTTGAACAATAATGGGGAGAGAGGGCATCACTGTCATGTTCCTGACCTTAAAGGAAAAGCTCCCTTTCTCCCCAATGAGAATTATATTCACTGTGGGTTTTTCATTGATGGCTTTTATGATATTGAGGTTTGTTCACTCTATCCCTACATTTTGAATAGTTTATTCAGGAATAGATGCTCCATTGTGTCAAATAAATTTTCTGCATCAATTGAGAGGATCATATTATTTTCTGCATCATTGAGAGAATCACATTTACTAATGTGCTCTATCATATTGATTGATTTATGAATGTTTAAGCAATGTTGCATCCCAGGAATAAGTCTCACCTTGTCCTGGTGCATAAACTCTTTAATGATCTGTTGGGTCCTATTGGCTAGGATCTTGTTGAGTATTTTGGCATCCAGGTTCATCAGGGATATTGGTCTGTAATTCTCCTTTTTAATGGGGTCTTTTCCTGGTTTTGGGATAAGGTAATGCTGGCCTCATAGAATGAGTTTAGAAGTTTTCCTTCTGTTTCTATTTTCTGAAACAGCTTCAGAAGAATAGGTATTACTTCTTTGAATGTTTTGTAGAATTCCCCTGGTAAGCCATCTGGCCCCGGACTCTTGTTATTTGGGAGGGTTTTGATTGCTGCTTCAATTTCCTTGCTGGTTAATTGTATATTTCTTCTTGTTTGAGTATTGGTAGTAAATAAGTTTCCAGGATGACATCAATTTCTTCCAGATTGCTTAATTTATTGGCATATAATTGCTGAAAATGATTTCTAGTAATTGTTTCTATTTCCTTGGTATTAGTCGTGATCTCTCCCCTTTCATTCATAACTTATTAATTTGGGTCCTTTCCCTTTTCTTTTGGGTAAGTCTGGCCAATGGTTTATCAATCTTATTAATTCTTTCAAAGAACATTCTAGTTTCATTAATCTGTTCTACCATTTTTCTGATTTCTATTTCATTTATTGATTTCTGCCCTAATCTGTATGATTTCCTTCTGCTTGGCTTAGGCCTTATTTGCTGTTCTTCCTCCAAGGCCTTTAGGTGTAAGGTTAGCGTGTGCATCTGGGATTTTTTTTTTTTTTTTTTTTTTTTGAGAGAGAGGCTTGGATGGCTATGTATTTCCCTCTTAAGGTCACTGTTGCAGTATTCCATATATTTTGGACTGATGTGTTTTCATTCTCATTTGTTTCAGCGAATTGTCTGGGTTCATCTTTAATTTCCTGGTTGACCTAATCATTCTTTAGCAGGATTCTCTTTAACTTCCAAGTGTTTGAGTTACTTCCAAATTTCTTCTTCTGGTTGAGTTACAGTTTCAGAATATTGTAATCTGAAAATATTCAGGGGATAATTTCAATTATTTGGTTGTAGTTGAGACCTGATTTGTGATCCAATATGTTGTTTATTTTGGAAAGAACTTTCATATGCACTTGAGAAGAATTAGTATTCTGTTGTTTTAGGATAGAATGTTCTGGGTCTATGTACCAGTCCATCTGGTCCAATATGTCATTCAAAGCTCTTGATTCTTTGCTGATCTTCTGCCTAGATATGTCCATTTCTATGAGTGTAGTGTCGAGGTCTCTTACTATTAATGTATTATAATCCATATGTTTCTTTATTTTGGCTTTTAATTCATTTACATAATTGGCTGCTCCCATTTTGGAGCATAGATATTTACATTTGTTAGATCTATTTGTTGAAGAGATTCTTTAAGTATGATATAGTGCTCCTCTATATGTATTAATACAATCTTTGGTTTAAAATCTAATTTGTCTGATAATAAGAACTGCTACACCAGTTTTCTTTTAAGATCCATTGGTATGGTAAATCATTCTCCATCCAATCACTTTTGATTTGGAGGTGCCTTGAAGTTCAAAATTAGTCTCTTGTAGTCAGCACATGGATGGTACCACTTTTTAATCCAATCTGAAACCTTGTGTCTCTTGATTAGAACATTCAATTCCTTGACATCCAGAGTATTGAAAGATGTGAATTTAGTGCCATTATATTCCCTGTAAATTCCCTGTTTTTGTAGGTTTTCTCTGTTTCTTTCTGGTCTATGTGACTCTTGGGGTTTCTCTTTACTTACAGAATCCCCCTTTATTTCTTGCTGGGCTGACTTGGTGGTCAGAAAGTATTTCAGTTTCAGCCTTTCCTTGAAGTTCTTTATCTCTCCATCCTTTTTGAATGACACTCCTGCTGGGTAAAGTATACCCGGCTGCAAGTTCTTCTCATCTGGAATTCTGAATATGTCCTGCCAGTCCTTTATGCCTTGCCAGGTCTGATGGTATTCTGATGTTCCCCCCTCTGTATGTAAGGAATCTGTTGCCTCTAGGTGTTCTCAGGATAACCTTCTTGGCTCTAAGATTCTATGCTTCACTATTACATGTCAGGATGTTGATCTATTTTTGTTGATGTTGGGAAGGTCTTCTCTGCCTCCTGGACATGATTATTTGTTTATTTCCCCAGATTAGGAAGTTTTCAGTTATGATATGCTCAGATATAATTTTTAGTTTTCTCACTCTCTCTCTCTTTCAATCCTCTTGTGGTTCCCAATAATTCTGACATTGGAATGTTTCATTACATCATTGATCTCCCTAAGCCTATTTCCATATGCTAGTAACTGCCTATCCCTATCTTCTTCAGCTTCCTTCCTTTCTATCATCTCACTTTTCTAGGTCACTAATTCATTTTTCTGCTTCACTTAACCTGGATGTTAGAGTATTCTGTTCAGTGTGTATCTTATTCACAGCATCTTAAAGTTTGGTGTGATTAATCTCATTTCTGCTCTTAGAGATTCTATATTATCCCTAATGCTTTTTTCAAGTCTAGCTATTGACTTCATGATTGCACTCTTGAAGTCTACTTCTGTCAACTTGCTTATATCCATATCAATTAGTTCTGTTGCAGAGGACATTTTCTCTGGCTGTTTCTTTGTTGGGTGTTTTTCTTCATAGTCATTTTGTGGAGGGATGGTCGAGAGAATTGACAGTCCAAAATATCAATCATAACCCAAGTTAGACGCACCCTAGAAAAATCTGGATTGGTCCTATGCCACTACTGAAAAAACAAAGTCAAAATGAAACACAAGACTAAAATTTTAAAAAATTGAAAAAAAAATTAAAAAATAATAAATTTTTAAAAAGGGTGAGGGAAAGAGGATTAGAATCTCTCAGTATGAAAAAAGCAGAGTGTTTCAGGTGTTCCTGGGTGTATTTTGGTCTGTGTGTTAGAGAACACTACATCGCAAAATTACTAGGAAAGTAAAACTTGTACATATAAAAATGTGAAACTGAGTAGAGTGAAACACAGGCTAAAATAATGCATATAGCTATAAAAACATAGATGTCTAAATATATAAGTTTAAAAAGTGTCTATGACATTAATTTGATATAATAGACATCTAGTTGAAATGAGAATTTTTTTTAAGACAGTAATAGAAAATTGCATGAGAGAAGGAAAAGAGAAAAAAAGAAAAGAAAAAAAGGGAGAATTATATCTGAAAAACAGTTTGTAAGGAGTCACCTGGAGCTCAATATATAGTTTTCACATGGAGTTGGGATTTTAGTCATACAGAATCCAAGGAATTGTCTTTCACCTGTTCTATTCAGCCTGTCTCCTTGGGGAGGGTCCTGATGTGCTTTTTTTCAGACAACCCTGCCTTTGAGGAGTTGCCCCACCCCCTGTTAAGGGGGTGACCTCAGTGAAAACTGGTCTTGGGTGTGGCTTTTGTTGCCTGGGGCATTTCTGATCCTCTTCAGGGGATCATAGCAAAAAGTGTTACAGCCAAACCTCTGGCCCAGAGCAGAAAATTCACAGTCTGCCCTCTTTAGTAAACTCTCCAGGGCAAACAGTCTCTACTTTTGCTTTTGCCTCTGAAAACCACAGCCTCCCCTGGTGCACTTCCACAACAACTCTCTAGGGATAGTTTTCAGGGGCCTGGGAGAGTCCCTGCTTTTTCTTCTTCTTTTATTATTATTATTAATTATTATTATTATTTTTTATTATGCTATGTTAGTCACCATATAATATGTCATTAGCTTTTGATATAGTGTTCCAAGATTCACTGTTTGCTTATAACACCCAGTGCTCCATGCAATGCATGCCCTCCTTAATACCCATCACTGAGCCAATCCATCCTCCACTCCCCTCCCCTCTAAAACCCTCAGTTTTCTTCTCAATGTTCACAGTCTCTTATGGTACTTCTCCCCCTCCAACTTCCCCACCCACTTCATTTGCCCTTCCTTCTCCTAATGTCCTCCATGCTATTTCTTATGTTCCACAAATAAGTGAAACCATATGATAATTGACTTTCTCTGCTTGACTTATTTCACTCAGCATAATCTCCTCCAGTACTATCCATGTTAATGCAAAAGTTGGGTATTCATCCTTTCTGATGGCTGAGTAATATTCCATTTCTATATGCCCTTTGTGATCCTAAAACCTCAAGGGACTTCAGGATCCTGCCTACACCCAAAGCTCTGGAATCGGGTCTGGAGTCCACCCTAAAACCCTTTCTAGGCAACGACCGCTCTGTGAGTTTGTGCCCAGTTGTGAGCACAGATTTCAGATTTTTCAGGCCATTCAAGGAAAAAGTGGTTTCTGGAGATCTGAGCTGAGGGTCTCTTCCTGGACTCGCTGACCATAACCTGCTTCCTGGCTCCAATGCTTGGGCCCGCTACCTTTTCAAGAATCTCCTTTTCCTGCAGTGATCAAAAGAGGCACATGCACCTGAATGTTTATAGCAACAATGTCCACAATAGCCAAACTATGGAAAGAACCTAGATGTCCATCAACAGATGAATGGATAAAGGAGATGGGATGTGTGTGTGTGTGTGTGTGTGTGTGTGTGTGTGTGTATAATAGAATACTATGCAGTCATCAAAAGAAATGAAATCTTGCCATTTGTAATGATGTAGATGAAACTGGAGAGTATTATTCTGAGTGAAATAAGTTAATAAGAGAAAGATAATTATATTATGATCTCTCTGATATGAGGAATTTGAGAGATAGGGCGGGGGTTTGGGGGGTAAGGAAGGACAAAATGAAACAAGATGGGATCAGGAGGGAAACAAACCATAAGAGACTCTTAATCTCACAAAGCAAACTGAGGGTTGCTTGGGGGTGGGGGGATAGGGAGAGTGTGGTTATGGACATTGGGGAGGGTATGTTCTATGGTGAGTGCTGTGAAATATGTAAGCCTGACAATTCACAGACCGGTACCCCTGGGGCAAATAATACATTATATGTCAATAAAAATAGTTAAAAAAACCAATCTCCTTTTTCTATGTGGTTCCTCATAAACTGATACCCCAACACCCAACCTAGAATTCTGCTTTTTCAATTCCATAACCCCCTTTCAGAGAAGGATGTCTCTCCCTAGAGCCGATTTCTAAGGGATCTGATTTTGTACTCAAGTGTTATATCACTTTCCAGGAGCCATCTTAGGGCAGCTCCCTCCCCCTTCTGCTTATCTTCTGATATCTCCCTACAATTTCATGACTTCAGATGGTTTACCTTGCCAGAGGCGGTCGATTTTCTGTTTGTGGATATCACATATACATTTTTACATCTCAGGCTGATTTTGTGGGTGTTCAAAATGGTTTGATAGATATCCAGTTAAATTCAGGGGACCAGTTGAAATGGGGTCCCCTTCTGCTCTTCCATCTTGTCTTCCTCCAATCTGTCACTCTAACCTGACTCATTTTAATTCTTTTATCTGTGCAATAGGAGATTCTCTAGTGTCTTCTATGCCTTTTTCAAGCTCAACTACTATCCTTATATTTCTTGTTTTAAATTCTAGTTCACAAGCCTTATATGTGTTTCTTTTAAGATTTTATTTATTTATTTGAAGAAGAGACAGAGTGCACGAGTGGGGGGAGAGGTAGAGGCAGAGGAAGAGAGACAAGCAGACTCACCACTGAGCACAGAGCCAGATGTGGGACTTGATCCCTGACCCTGAGGTCATGACCTGAGCTGAAGTAAGACACTTTACAGATTGAGACTCCCAGGTGCCTCACTTATATCTATATTGATTAAATGTCTATCCATGATTTCTTCCTATTCTTTCCTTTGGGGTGAATTCTTCAATCATGTCATTTGGAGGTGAAAAAAATGAAGCTAGATCCTAGGTTTTTTTTTTTTCCCCTGCTTGTTAAGATAAACCTGATCCACAGTCTCTTATGGACTGTGAGAAACAAACTGAGGGTTTGGAGGGGAGAGAGGTGGGGGCTTAGGTGAGCCTGGTGGTGGATACTAAAGAGGGCACGTATTGCATGGAGCACTGGGTGTGGTGCATAAACAATGAATCTTGGAACACTGAAAAGATAAAATTAAATTAAAAAAAAAGAGAAACTTGATCCAATAAATAAATAAATAAATAAATAATAAATAGGTTTTTGTGCATCCATAAACCATAAACAAAATCAAAAAGGAAACTGAGTTCTGTTTCCCCTAGAACTGAGGTTTTGCAGCAGTCTATGATCAGTAGCCTTAGTACATGTGAGAGGTGTGTGTTTCTCTTCTGTTGGTGAGGGCTGATGTGTTGATTCTCCATCAGACTTGCCCTAGTAGAGATGAACCTCTAAGACACAGGCAGTGGGGCTGGTTTAAGTGGCTCTGGCCTCCACTTGATGGCACTGTTTTTGTTACTAAATCTGTCAGTTTTGATAGGCAGGGTGTGGGGTGCAGGTTGGTAAATAGTTTCACCCTACTCTCTTCTCTGTAGATCAGGGAACTCAAATCTGTCACTCTCTGAGAAGCCCTCACAGATGAGCAATTACCCTTCCTTTATCCTCAGCTTCTGTCAGATCTTGCCTTCACCCAATCTGTGTCCAAGCTGTCTACCTGCCAGATGGCACCACACTTACATGTCTTTTCTCGGGCATGGTTGGGTTTTAAAACTCCAAATTTCAGAAACTTCCATGTAATGGACCTGCACTGATCCTCTAGAACAGTCTCACTGCACTGTGGCCAGGTGCCAGTTTGTCTCAGAAGACAGTTGTATAACCACACAATGGCTTGGAGTTTATGGTGAAGCATAGTAGAAAGCTGACACCAAGGCTTACTGCCTTCAACCACCACTTTGTTCCAATGCTGGTGAATGGGGCAGCTCAATGGTGCTGTAGGGTCTTTTGTCTCTGGAGAGGCCCTGACACTTCTCCCAAATGCCAATCAAGACAGGGGGACTATTTCTCCTCATGTGACCCAGGGGATCCTCAGACCATGCTGCCTGCTACTGGATCTCTGCTCTCCTTCCTTACTGGGCCACCATTAAGCATGCCAAGCATGATCCTAGTGATGGTGTGGCCTCTAAAACTTCAGATTTTGTACTCTGTTATTTTTAAAGACTTGCAGTATTCAGCCCTTCTCCTTTTCCCAGCAAATGGTTTTGGAGGAGAGATTTCTTGTGCAATATCCTGCGTGTATTTTCACTCTTTTTTCACTCTTTCTCTCCCTCTGTCTTACCCTCTCTCTCCTCTTTTCATTATCAGGGATCCCACTACAGTGTTTGTTCCTTTTTTTCTCCCCAAAATCAACCCTCTGTAGTTGCTGCCTTCCCCAAGGTGGTCATTTCTTATTTATAGTCATGCAGCTTTGTTCTCTCAGTCCTCATGTCAATTTCTTGGGTGTTCAAAATGATTTGATATTTATCCAGCTGTGTTTGAGGGACATGGCAAGCTTAGGGTAGCCCTACTGCTCTGCTATCTTAACAACTCTCCTTACCCCACAAAAAAAACGGACTCTTAACTATATAGAACAAACTAATGGCTACCAGAGGGGAGTTGGGTGGGGGGAGATGGATGAAATAGGTGATAGGGATTAAGAGTATGCTTGTCATCATGAGTACTCCATAATGTATAGAACTGATGAATCAGTCACTATATTTTACATCTGAAACTAATATAATATTGTGCGTTAATTAAACTGGAATTAAAACTAAAAAATAAAGAAAAAATAAATAAAATAATAAATAATTAATAAAGTAATAATAAATAAAATAAGCAATAATAAATAAAATGAATTATTTTATATTTTTATGAATAACAAAACTATGATAAAATTTACATATATGATATTTGTTATAAAATTAAATAATATTATTTATTTTCAGGAAAAAGATTACTATGCAACTTTGAACATGTCACTGAATCTTTCTTTCCTTACATTTTATCAGAGAAAAATAAGTAAATAAATGAAAATTTGGACAAATTTATCTCTAAAGGCCTTTCTTGCTCCAAAATTTCATGATAAAATGAAAATAGAAAGCTGAGAATTAGAAGTGGCATAAAGAAATCGTTTTGAAGTGTAGTTATCCAATTAGCCAAGAATTAATTGTATATAGGGAGAAATTGCAACTAGGTAAGCTGAAAGCAAAATAACAGAACACTTTAAAACCAATAAATCAAGATTTTTGTTTTTGTTTTGTTGGGTAATTCAGAATTGTAGAGAAATTTTTGAAGCTGCTAAATTACCTGTAGAAATCTAATCTTGTTATAGTGTTTTGTCAGGGTTGAATGTGACAGTTAAGAATAAAAAATTGTGAGTTGCCCAGTAACATAAATCCTGAATAAAGGTTTTTTGCCCTGATTATCAAGGGTGTTGGTTCAGGTTTTGACAATGTTCACCCAAACATCAAAGATTTCTTCTAATTACTGGATTGAGGATGGAAACCAGTTATTAAAAGCCAACCAAATTTTCTCTTTTAGTTTGATTTCTAAATAGAATTGTTGAAAATTTTTCTTATCTTTGCAAAAACAACTTTATAAAGCTATAAAGGAATGGGCAAAATCAAGGCACAGAGCAATACAAATTCTATATTATGGAGTGTAATAAACTAGCACTATAGTCCCTGAGTTTTATTTGACTCTGATACTAAATTATTGTATGGCCCATACATTTTGTGTCATAATTTAGTATATATAACACAGAAAAAATACTACCCACCTCCTACTTTTCAGAAAATAATTTGGTTTTTAATTAAGTAAGTCTGTTTAATGTTTTAAGGTACTTAAATAATAGTATTATGTAAATAAAGGATCACTTCAATTTTTCAATATATGTATAAATAGGTGTTAAATTTTGATTAAAAAATGACCTTATAAAATAAAATTGCAAAACTTATTTTTGCTGGCTCACTAAGTGAAATTCATTTCACTGCTTATTTTTTTTAAGTCCTTATTTATTTCAAAAGCATATTAGGGTTATTTACTATGAAATTCATGAATATAGCATATGTTCTAGTTTCTATGTTATATATAATAGAAAGCTGTTTCCACCCTGCATTTTAGGTAAAGAGTAAAATGAAACCCTTGTTTTTCAGTTATTTTTTTGGAAAATTATTTCAAAAACAATAAGTTCTGTGACTAAAGAGAAAGATCTAAGGGATCAGTCTTTGGATGTTTCCCTTGATACATGAATTTTCCTTCATTAAAAAGGAAAAGACAAAATAGATTCTCCAACATAATCCAGCAAGTCGATTACAAAAAGCAAAACAAAAACACACACATAAAAACCTCTTAAAAAGTAGGGTTGTATAATAAGAGTAATAAAAATTTTGAAAAAAAAAAGTTTTGTTTGCACTGAAACAAATCACAGACATAAATGTTAGTGAAAATTAAAGTGGATACAACTGAACTTAATAATTCCCAAGTGGTCATTGCTTCCCAATTCCATAACTGAAATATGACATTTCTCTGTGAAAATGGAAGGTAGGTAGAGGAAAGGAGACATAAGCTCACTAAAATAACTTGAAGGTACATAAATGTGTGAAGATAAAGGTAAATAATAGAAGCCAAAAAAATTGCCACAAACCTCACCACCTATACATACGTTTTTCAGAAGCTATGGCAATCACATTATATTACCACATATTTGTTACAAAAACACTCAACAAAGTAGGTTTAGAGAGAACTTACCAAAAACATAATAAAAATCATATATGAGAAAACCACAGCTGTCATCATCCTCAATGAGAAAAACCTGAGAGCTTTCCCTCTACAGTTAAAAACAAGACAGGCATATTTACTCTCACTATTGTTCTTTATCATAGTACTGGAAGCCCTTATGCTCAGCAAACAAGCAACTGAAGGAAACAAAAGGCATTTGGATGGCAAGAAAGAAATAAAACTTTCACTATCTTCAGATGAAACTATATTCTATATAGAAAAATGTAAGGGCTACACACACACACACACACACACACACACACACACACACACCTGTTAGAATTGATATATGAATTCCATAAATTTGTAGGATGTAATACCATTGTACAGAAATCTGTAGCATTTCCATACACCAATGATGAACCAGTAGAAAGAGAAATCAATGAACTGATCCCATTTACAATTGCATCAAAAACCATAAGATATGTAAGAATAAATCTAACCAAAGAGGTGAAAGACCCATACTCAGAAAACCATAAAATTTTGATGAAAGTAATTGAAGATGACACAAAGAAATGGGAAAAAAAATATTCCATGCTCATGGGTAGGAAGAACATATAATGTTAAAATGTTTATACTACCCCAAACAATCTACATAACTAATGCAATCCTTATCAAAAAGGAATTTCACACAGAGCTAGAACAAACTACTCTAAAATTTACATGGAACCACAAAAGAACCTGAGTGGCCAAAGCAACCTTGAAAAAAAAAAAAAAAAGCTGGGGTCATACCAATTCCAGGCCTTGAGTTATATTACAGAGCTGTTGTAATCAAAACAGTGTGGAACTGGCATGAAAATAGGCACACAGATCAATGGAACAGAATACAAAACCCAGAAATAAACCCCAAATTACATGGTCAATTAATCTTTGACAAAGCAGATAACAATATCCAATGAGAATAAATCTGAAAAATAAATGGTGCTGGGAAAACTGGGCAGCAACATGCAAAAGAATGAGCCTGGGCCACTATCTTACACCACACACAAAAATAAATTTAAAATGGATTAAAGACCTAAATCTCAGACTTGAAACTACAAAAACCCTAGAGGAGAACACAAGCAGTAACTTCCTTGACACTGGCCATAGCATCATGTTTTTAGATATGTCTCCAAAGCAAGAGAAACAAAAGTAAACTTAGAAAAACAAATGAAAACAAAGAAAAATATTTTGTTTTGTTTTTAAAGAGTTTCCCTTTCCTAAGCGAGTACACATAATGTAATGTTGTTTCTATGGACAAAATCTAACATGGAATTCTAAACAGTATGGTAATATAAAGTGATAGCTGTATCTCCAGGAAAACATATGTATGAGTGGTGAGGATTGTGGCAATTCTTTTTGGTTTCTATTATTTTTTCATCAAAAAAAAAAATAGCTTCTGGACAGCAAAGGAAACATTTAGCCAAACTAAAAGGCAACCTACTGAATGGGAGAAGATATTTGCAAATGACATATCCAATAAAGGATTAGTACCCCAAATATACAAGGAACTTATAAAACTCAACACCCTCAAAAGAATGAATGATCCAATTAAAAATGGACAGAAGACATGAATAGACAGTTTCCAAAAGAAGGCATAGAGATGGCCAACAGACACATGAAAAGATGCTCAACATCACTGATCATTAAGGAAATACATATCAAAACTATAATGAGATATCACTTAACATCTGTTAGAATGGCAAAATCAATAACACAAGTAACAATAGATGTTGTCAAAGATATGGCAAAGGTGGAGAGAGGCAAGATGGTGAAGGAGTAGAGGACCCTATTTCAACTGGTTCCCTGAATTTAGATGGATATCTACTAAACCATTCTGAATATATATATATATATATATATATATATATATATATATATATATCTACAAGCAGAAAAATCTCTGGTGGTCACGAGGTATGAAGGGCAGAGTCCTGATTCTGTGGGCAGATATCAGAAGATAAACAGAAGGGGAAGGGAGCCACCATAAGCTGACACCAGGAAAGTAATACCATACTGGAACGCAAAAGCCTCTGAATCTGGGGACTAGGCACAGACTCACAGAGCAGTAGTGGCCAGGAAAGGGCTTTAGAGCAGTCCCCAGACAGGAGCCAGGAGCTGTGGGTGTGCACAGGGAAACCCGGGGTGGCTAATGGTTTTAGAAACACAAAGGGCAGAGACACATCCCAGCTCTGGGATCAACTGTGGGAGAGTTGCTGTGGGTGAGCATCACTGTGGGAGGCTGTGGTTTTTAGCAGTGAACCAGAAACAGAGACTGTGTCCTGGAGGGCTCAGTGAAGAGAGGACTATGATTTCACTGGTATGGGTCAGAGGATTGGGTGAGGTCATTTCAGTTCTGAATCTCAGAAGAGGCAAAAGAGATGTGGAAAGACTCCAGATGAAAAAAAAAATTAAAAAAAAATAGTTTCAACTGAGTCCACCTCCCAGACAGGCTGCAGGGCAACTCTGCTCAAGCAGGATTGCATGAGTGACAGTAAGACTTCCCTAGAGTACAAGCTGGAAGAATAAGAGGACGACAACCCTAAGGTCCCCACAAAACAGGTGCATCTTGCTTGGACCATGGTTAATATTCTGGACTCTGTGCATTCCCTCAACCACCCCTCAACAGAATGACTAAGAGGAGGAACCCACAACAACAACAACAGTCTCTCAGAGAGACTTGAGGGTAGCAATTATGAAGTTGATATATATGCTTGAAAAAAACTATTATGACAATATAAATCCCTAAGGGCAGAAAGGAGAGCTAATCAGGCCAAACTCTTTTTTTAAAGATTTTATTTATTTATTTGACAGACAGAGATCACAAGTAGGCAGAGAGACAGGTGGGGGTGGGGATCAGGCTCTCCACTGAGCAGAGAGCCCGACATGGGGCTCAATCTCAGGACCCTGGGATCACGACCTGAGCCAAAGGCAAAGGCTTTAACCCACTGAGCCACCCAGGAGCCCCAATCAGGCCAAACTTAAAAATGATATGAATGAGATGCAGTCTAAGCTGGATACCTGACAGCCAGGGTAAATGAAGCAGAAAAACGAATTAATGAGTTGGAAGATAAGATGACAGAAAAGAAAAAAGCAAAGAGGCTTGGGATAAACAGCTAAAATCTCATGAGATCAGACTGAGAGAAATTAATGATGCCATGAAATGTTCCAATGTCAGAAGTATTGGTATCCCTGAAGGGGTAGAGAGAGAGAAAGATGACGGGAAGATAGAGCAAATTGTAGCTGAGACCTTCCCTAATCTGGTGAAGGAAACAAACACTTTTGTCCAAAAAGCAGAGAGAGAGGACTCCTCCCAAGATAAATGAGAACATAAAAACACCTTGGCATATAATACTAAAACTTGCAAAACTTAAAACTAAAGAAGCAATTCTGAGAGTAGCTACAGGGAAGGGAATTCTTACATATGGATGGAGGAACAACAGAATAACATCAAACCTGTAGACAGAGACCTCTCAAACCATAAAGGGCTAGCAAGACATATTCAGAATACTGAACAGGAAGAACATGAAACCAAGGATATTTTATCCAGTAAGGCTGTCATTCAGAAAGGATGGAGAAACATAGAGTTTTCAGGTGTGTCAGAAACTGAAAGAATATGTAACCACCAAGCCAGCCCAACAACAAATATTAAAGGGGATTCTATCAAAGAAGAAAGACCCCAAGAGCAACACAGACCATAAATTTACAGAGACAATCTATAGAAACAGGGACTTCACAGGCAACATGATGGCAATAAAATCATATCTTTCAATAGTCACTCTCAAAATGAATGGTCTAAATGGTCCCATGAAATGGCACAGGGTTGCAGATTGGATACAAAGACAGGAAACCATCCATATGTTGTCTAAAAGACACTCATTTAGAATCTAAAGACACCTTCAGACTTCAGAATCATTTATCCATGCCAATAGACTTTGAAAGAAAGCTGGGGTAGCAATTCTTATAGCAGACAAATTAGATTTTATACCAAACACTGTAGTAAGAGATGTAGAGGGACACTATATCATACTTAAAGGTCTATCCCACAAAAACATTAATAATTTTTGTGCCCTCAACATGGGAGCAGCCAACTACACAAGCCAGCTATTAACCAAAATAAAGAATCATATTGAAAAAAATACATTAATAGTAAGAAATTTTAACACTCCACTCTCAGCATTGGACAGATCATCTAAGCAGAAGACAACAAAGAAACAAGAGCTTTGAATGACACATTGGACCAGATGGATTTTGTAGATATATAAAGAACATTCCAACCTAAAACAACAGAATACCCATTCTTCTCGAATGCACATGGAAATTTCTCCAGAACAGACTCCATACATGGTCAAAAATCAGGTCTCAAGTGATAAGAAAAAAAAAAAACTGAAATCACTCCCTGCCTATTTTCAGACCACAAGAAACAGGAATTCAATCACAAGAAAAATTTGGAAGGAATTCAAACACTTGGAAGTTAAAGAACATCCTGCTAAAGAATGATTGGGTAGACCAGAAGTTAAATTAGAACTTAATTCATGAAAACCAATCAGAATGAAAACACATTGTCCAAAACCTATGAGATATAGCAAAGGCAGTCCTAAGGGGGGAAATACATGGCCATCCAAGCCTCAGTCAAAAAGTAGAAAACTTCCAAAACTGCAAGATATCCTTACATCTAATGGAACTGGAGAAAGAACAGCAAATAAAACCAAACCAAGAAGAAGAGAAATAATAAACATTAGAACAGAAATCAATGAAATAGAAACCAGAAAAACAGTAGATAAGATCTGAAACTAGGAGCTTGTTCTTTGAAAGAATTTATAAGATTGATAATCCTCTGGCCAGAATTATCAAAAAGAAAAGAAAGAATCCAAATTAATAAAGTTATGCATGAAAGGGTCTCCTTTCATGACTAACACCAAGGAAACAGAAAAAAAAATCATTAGAAATCATTTTCAGTAACTATATGCTAATAAAGTAAGCAACCTGGAAGAAATTGATGCCTTCCTAGAAACTTATAAACTACCAAGACTGAAACAGGAAGAAATTGACAATGGAAATAGACCAATAACTAATAACGAAATTAAAGCAGTACTCAAAAATCTTCCAAAAAACTGGAGTCCAAAACCAGATGGCTCCCAGGGGAATCCACCAAACATTTAAAGAAGAAATAATACCTATTCCTCTGAAGCTGTTTCAGAAAATAGAAACAGAAGGAACTCTTCCAAACTCATTCTCTGTGGCCAGCATTACCCTGATCCCAAAACAAGGCAAAGACCCCAACAAAATGTAGAATTACACACCAATATCCCTGATGAACATGGATGCCAAAATACACAACAAGATCCTAGCCAATAGGATCCAACAGAACATTAAAGGGATTATGCACCAAGACCAGGTGAGATTTCTTCCTGGGATACAAGTTTGTTTAAACATTTGCAAATCAATCAGGGTGATAGAGCACTTTAGTAAAAGAAAAGACAAGAACAGTATGATCCTCTAAATTGATGCAGAAAGTGCATTTGACACAATACAGCATGCTTTCTTGAATAAACTACTCCACATATAAGGATAGAGGGGGAAAAAAAAACCTCTCAATGTCATAAAAGTCATCTATGAAAAGCCCACAGCAAATTATCATCGTCATTGAGGAAAAGCTGAGAACTTTCCCCTTATGATCAGGAACATGCAGGTATGCTCACTCTCACCACTATTGTTCAACATAGTTAATATAGCTCCTAGCCTCAGCAATCAGACAACAGAAAGAAATAAAAGGCATCCCAATTGTCAAAGAAGAATTCAAACTCTCCCTTTTCACAGGGAATAATCTCAAACTTTTGGTATTGGTTGAGCCCTGATTTGTGAAACAATATGTGGTCTAGTCTGGAGAAGGTTCCACATGCACTCGAGAAGGAGTATTCTGTTGTTTTAGGATGGAATGTTCTGTATATAACTATGAGGTCCATCTGGTCCAACGTGTCATTCAGTGCTCTTGTTTCTTTATTCATTTTCTGCCTGGATAATTTTGTATTACTGAGAGTGGCATTTTAAGATCTCCTACTATTAATGCATTCATATCAATATGACTCTTTATCTTGATTAAGAGTTTTCTTATGTAATTGGCTGCTCCCATATTGGGGGCATAAATATTTACAATTGTTAGATCTTCTTGGTGGATAGTCCCTTCAAGAATTATGTAGTGTCCTTCTGTATCTCTGACTACAGTCTTTAGTTTGAAATTTCATTCATCTGATATAAGAATCCCTACCCCAGCCTTCTTTTGAGGCCCATTGTCATGAAAGATGCTTCTCCATCCCTTCACTTTCAGCCTGGATGTATCCTTAGGTTCAAAATGGGTCTTTTATGGACAACATATGGATGGCTCCTGTCATTTTACCCAATCTGCAATCCTGTGCCTTTTTATGTGTGGATTTAGGCCATCCACATTGAGAGTGATTATTGAGAGATACGTTTTTATTGACATCGTGTTACCTGTGAAGTCTTCGTTTTTGTAGACTGTCTCCATATATTACTGTTCAATGATATGCTTAGTATTTTTCCTCTTTTTTAGAACCCCCCTTAATATTTCCTGCAGTGTTGGCTATGTGGTCACATACTCTTTTAAACCTTGCTGGTCTTGGAAGCTCTTTATCTCTCCATCCATTTTGAATGTCAGTCTTGCTGGATAAAATATTCTTGGCTGCATGTTCTCCTCATTTAGTGCCTTGAATATGTCTTGCCAGCCCTTTCTGGCTTGCCAGGTTTCTGTGGACAGGTCTGACGTTATCCTGATGGGCTTTTCTCTGTACGGAAGGAATTTATTCACCCCAGCTGCTTTCAAGAGCTCCTGTCTACAATTATAATTCATCATTTTCACTATCAGGTGTCTCGATGTCTTTATAGATTCTGTGATCTTGGGGGGAGCCCTTTCTGCCTCTAGTACATGAACGCTGGCTCCATTCACCAGACTGGGAAAATTTTCATGGAGAATTGTTCAACAATATCTTCTAGTCTTCTTTCTTTCTCCTCCCCCTCAGGGACTCCAACAATTCTGACGTTGGAATGTTTCACAGCATCATTTATTTCCCTAATTCTGTTTTCATGGCTTCTAAGCTGTTTGTTCCAGGATTCCTTCTAATCACTTTTCTCTAGCCATTTTCCTCCAGATCACTAATACTATCTTCTGCCTCAGTTACCCTAGCTGTTAGAGAATTTAGATTAGATTGGAACTCACTGAGAGCACTGTGAACACCATCCTTGGTGGCTTTCACTTCTGTCCTAATCAATTCCATTTTGTCACCAAAGGCTTTCTCCAACGTAGCTATTGCCTAGATAATTGTTAGCCTGAATTCCCTTTCTGACATACTGCCTATGTCCATATCCAATAGCTCTGATGCCGAAGACACAGTCTCTGAGTTTTTCTTCTGTTGGGCATTCCTCCTCCTAGTAATTTTGGTGAGAGGTGGCTGAGCGGATGTATAGCTGAATGTATCAACCATAGTGCAGGAAACGTGCACCCTGGAATGCTTATGCCCAGTGGTGTTTTCTGCCCCCATAGAGATTCAAAAGTGTATAACTCTAATCTCAGGTTGATTTCATGGGTGATCAGAGTTCTTTGGTAGGTAATCAGCTCGCTTTAGGGGACAGGTTGAAACAGCACCTCCTCCTACTTCTCCACCATCTTGTTTCTCCTCCCTCTTCACAGATGACATGATACTTTATGTGGATAACCCAAAAGGTTTCACCACCAAATTACTAGAACTCACACCACAATTCAGTAATGTGGCAGGATACAAAATCATTGCACAGAAATCAATTGCTTTTCTATACTATCTTCCTACCTCAGATGGTATTACCAGGTTAACTCTTAAAATCACGTAGTGAGAGGCTGGGAACATGGTTCAGTAGGAAGACCTAAACTTGCCTTGTCCCATGGATACAGTTAGATAACATTCACATCAACATAAATAACTCAGAGAAGGATCTGAAGACTGACAGAACAAACTCCACAACAACAGTTAGATAAAAGGACAAATGCCATATGATTTCACTCATATGTGAAATTCAAGAAACAAAACAGATGAACATAGGGGAAGGGAAGGAAAAATAAAACAAGATGAAAACATAGAGGGAGTCAGGACATAAGAGAATCTTAACTATAAGAAACCAACGAGGGTTGCTGGAGGAGAGATGGGTGAGGGGATAAGGTAATTGGGTGATGGGCATTAAAGAGGCATGTGATGTAATGAGCATTTGAATTTAAATTAAAAAAAGAGAGGAGAAATAACAATGAACACCACAGAAATACAAACAATTATAACAGTATTATGAAAAATTGTATGACAAAAATTGGAAAACTAAAAGAAATGGATAAATTTCTAAAAACATATAAGCTACCAAAACTGAAGCAGAAAGATATAGAAAATTTGAACAGACCAATAAGGAGCAATGAAATCAGATCAGTACAGTAATAAAAAACAAACAAATAAGAACAAACAAACAAAAAACTCCCAACAAATAAAAGTGCAAGACTAGTCTGCTAATGGGTGAATTGTACTAAACATTTAAAGAGGAGTTATTACCTATTTATGTGAAACCACAAAATGCCCATATATCCAAAGCAACTTTGAAAAGAAAAGAAAAGAAAAGCTGGGGGTGTAATATTATTACAAAGATGTAATAATCAAATCATTATGGTACTGACTCCTGACACAAAAATACTTAAATGGGTCAGTGGAACAAAATAAAAGACCCACAAATAAACATAAAATTACATGGTCAATTAATCTTTGACAAAGCAAACAAGACTATCCAATGGAGAAAAGACAGTCTCTTCAACAAATGGTGTTGGATAATTGGACAGCAACATGTAAAAGAATGAAACTGGACCATTATCTTACACCATACAGAAAAAATAAATTCAAAATGGATTAAAGATCTAAATGTGAGATCTGAAACCATTAAAATCCAAGAGAACATGGCAATGACCACTTTGACATCAGGTGTTGCCAGCTTCTTCCTAGGTATGTCTCGTGAGGCAAGGGAAACAAAAGCAAAATCAGCTATTGGGACCTCATGAAAATAAAAAGCT
The DNA here is from genome assembly GCF_010015895.1 of Lontra canadensis. Lineage (NCBI taxonomy): Eukaryota > Metazoa > Chordata > Mammalia > Carnivora > Mustelidae > Lontra > Lontra canadensis. The sequence goes on along the minus strand of NW_022631201.1, from coordinate 171,802 downwards.
CTTGCTCAACAAAGGAAATAATCACTAGGCAAAACAAACAAACAAAAAAGCCAAAATGCTGAATGGGAAAAGGTATTAATATAATATAAAGGGTTAATATTTAATATATATGGGGGGAAAGTTACAACCCAAAACTCCAAAAAACAAATACTCTAATTAAAAATGAGCAGGACATATGAACAGACATTTCTCCAAATAAAACAACAGATGGCCAATGGACACATTAAAATATATTCAACATTATGCTTTATCATGGAAAAGCAAATCAAAATGACAGTGAGATATCACCTCATACCTGTCAGAATGGCTTAAATTAACAACACAGGAATTAACAGATGTTGGCAAGGATGCAGAGAAAGGGGAAATTTCATACAGTGTTGTTGAGAATGCAAACGGGTGTAGCCATTTGGGGAAACAGTATGGAGGTTCCTCAAAAAATTAAAACTACCGGGGCGCCTGGGTGGCTCAGTGGTTAAAGCCTCTGCCTTTGGCTCAGGTCATGATCTCAGGGTCCTGGGATTGAGTCCCGCATTGGGCTCTCTGCTCAGCAGGAAGCCTGCCTCCTCCTCCTGTCTCTCTGCCTACTTGTGATCTATCAAATAAAAAAAAAAATTAAAAAATACCACTACCCTATGACCCAGCAATTGCACTATAGGTATTTACCCAAAATACAAAGTTATTATCTATAACAGCCAAAATATGGAAAGAGCCCAAGTGTCCATCAAGTGATAAATGGATAAAGAACATATGGTATGTATACAATGGAATATTACTCAGACAGAAAAGAATGAAATCTTGCCATTTACAACAAAATGGATGGAGCTAAAGAGTATAATGTCAAGTAAAATAAGTCGGCTAAAGAAAGCCAAATACCTTATGATTTCCCTTATATGTGGAGAAACAAAACAAGTGAGCAAAGCAAAAAAGGACAGAGAGAGAGGCAGGCCAAAAAATAGACCCTGAACTCATAGAGAACAACCCAGTGGTTACCAGTGGGGAGTTGGGTTGGCAATGGGTGAAATAGGTGATGGGAACTAGAGGGTACAGTTACCATGATGAGCACTGAGTAATGTATAGAATTGTTAACCACTATATCCTACACCTGAAACTAATATAACACTGTATGTTAACCACATGGAACTAAAAAAAAAAAAACAAAAGCTTAATAAAAAAAATATCCTGTAAAGAATGTCCATTCTGATTGGCTTGGAGATGTAAAGAAGCATTCATATGGGTTAAGTATTCCTATAACATCCAAAAATACCAAAATGAACACAAAATATTTTCCTAAGTTCACATAATTTAGGTCTTTAGTAAAATGGGTATAACTTCTGATTTATCAGCATTAAGCATAATTAAATGTACATTTTTATTATAATCAGTTTACTAGTTAAGCAATATCTAATAGATATTTAAGATTTAAAAATATAGATTCATGTATTTCATGGAGCACTGAGTATGATGCATAAACGATGAATTCCGGAACACTGAAGAAATAAAAATAAATAAATAACATAACATAACATAACATAAATGGAACAACAGAAAATATAGAGTCAACCTAAAAATAAATGGACTGCATGCAGTAAAAATGAATTATTTCATGCATGTCCAGCATAGTAGTAAAACAAAACAAAACAACAACAACCAAAAAGAAAACAAATGTATACAACTCTGTTTAGATTTTTTGGTTTTCAGTACTTGCCTAACCTGCATGTGCTGTCAAAATAGTTAACAGAAAAATAACTTGATGTAGCTGCATTTATTTATTGTTTTGTTTTGTTTTGTTTTGGTGGCTACCATCGTTTATTGTTTTAATGTCTCCTTAGAAGTACTTTCCAAAACCTCATTGGTAATTTGCAATCTTAAAATTATGCTAATTCAGGTGATGGATATTTATCAAATATCTGGATGATTTTTTTAAAGTAAAATATTTATATTTTATTTTTTGTTGTTTTTTTTTATGTTCAGTTAGCCACTGTATCATTAGTTTTTGATGTGGTGTTCAAGGATTCATTAGATATGTATAACACCCAGGGCACGTCACAACACATGCCCTCCATAATACCAATCACCCTGTTACCACCTCTCCCTACTCTCTTCCCCTCTAAAACCCTTGGCTTGTTTCCCAGGGTCCACAGTCTCTCATAGTTCATCTCCCTTTCTGATTTCTTCCCCTTCAGATCTCCCTCCATTCCCCTATAGTCCTCCATGCTATTGCTTATGTTCCACATACCACTGAAACCATATGATAATTCTCTTTCTCTGCTTGACTTACTTCACTTAGCATAATCCCCCACAAGTTCCATTTATGTTGATGCAAATAGTGAGTATTCATCCTTTCTGATGGATGAGTAATATTCAATTGTAAATATGGACTATATCTTCTTTATCCATTCACCTGTTGAAGGGCTTCCACAGTTTGGTTATTGTGTATATTGCTTCTATGAACATTGGGGTGCATGTGCCCCTTCATTCATTACATCTGTATCCTTGGAGTAAATACCTAGTAGTGCAGATGCTGAGTTGTAGGGTAGCTCTATTTTTTTTCTTTTTTTAAAATTTAATGTTATTTTTCAGTGTTCCAAGATTCATGGTTTATGCACCACACCCAGTGTTCCATGCAACAGGTGCCTTCCTTAATACCCACCACCAGGCTCACCTAACCCCCAAACCCCCTCCCCTCCAAGACCCTATTTGTTTCTCAGAGTCCACAGTCTCTCATGGTTCAACTCCCCCTCTGATTTACCCCCTTCATTTTTCCTTTCCTTCTACTAATGTCCTCCATGTTATTCTATATGCTCCACAAGTAAGTGAAGCAATATGATAATTGTCTCTCTGCTTGACTTATTTGACTCAGCATAATCTCCTCCAGTCCCGTCCATGTTGATACAAAAGTTGGGTATTCATCCTTTCTGATGGAGATGTAATATTCCATTGTATACATGGATCATATCTTCTTTATCCATTTGTCGGTTGAAGGGCATCTTGGTTCTTTCCACAGTTTGGCGACTGTGGCCATTGCAGCTATGAAAAATGGGGTACAGATGGCCCTTCATTTCACTCCATCTGTATCTTTGGGGTAAATACCCAGTAGTGCAATTGCAGGGTCATAGGGTAGCTCTATTCTTTTTTTTTTTTTTTTTTGGTAGCACTATTTTTAACTCCTTAAGGAATCTCCACACTGTGTTCCAAAGTGGCTGCACCAACTTGCATTCCCACCATTGCATTCCCAACTTGCATTTCCCCTTTCTCCATAGCCTCTCCCAAACTTCTTGTTTCCTGTCTTGTTAATTTTGACCACATTCTAACTGGTGCAAGGTAATATCTCAATGTGGTTTGGATTTGAATCTTCCTGATGGCTAATTATGATGATCATTTTTTCATGCATCTGTTAGCCATTTGTATGTCTTCTTTGGAGAAGTGTCTGGGTAGCTCTATTTTTAACATCTTGAGGAACCTCCATACTGTTTTCCAGAGTGGACATACCAGCTTGCATTTGCACCAACAGTGCAACAGGGTTCCCCTTTCTTCAAATCTTCACCATTTGTTTTTTTCCCATTTTCCTAAGTTTTGCCATCCTAGTTAGTGTAAGGTGGCATCTCATTTTGGTTTTGTCTTGTATTTCCCTGATTAATAATGAGGATGCTTACCATTTTTTCATGCGTCTGTTAGTCATTTGTATGTCTTCTTTGGAGAAGTGTCTGTTCATGTCTTCTGCCCAGTTTTTGACTCAGTTATTTGTTTTTTGAGTGTTGAGCTTGAGAAGTTGTTTTGTTTTTTTTTTTTGTTTGTTTGTTTTTTTTTTTTTTTTTGTCAGAGAGAGTGAGCACAGGCAGACAGAGTGGCAGGCAGAGGCAGAGGGAGAAGCAGGCTCCCTGCTGAACAAGGAGCCCGATGTGGGACTCAATCCCAGGACACTGGGATCATGACCTGAGCTGAAGGCAGCCGCTTAACCAACTGAGCCACCCAGGCATCCCGAGAAGTTCTTTATGGATCTTGGGTATCAGCCCTTTATCTGTAGTGCCATTTGCAAATATCTCTCCCATTCCATGGATTGCCTCTTAGTTTTCTTGACTGTTTCCTTTGCTGTGCAGAACTTTTTATCTTGATGAAGTCCCAAAAGTCCATTTTTTATTTTGTTTCTCTTATGTTTGGAGATATGTAATGAAAGAAATTACCATGACTGATGTCAAAAAGGTTACTGTCTATGTTCTCTTCTAGAATTTTGATGGATTCCTGTTTCACATTGAGGTCTATCACCCGTTCAGAGTTTATCTTTGTGTATGGTGTAAGGAAATGATTCGTTTTCATTCTTCTATATGTAGCTGTCCAATTTTCCCAGCACCACTTTTTGAAGAGACAGTCTTTTTCCCATTGGATATGTTTTCATGCTTTGTCGAATATTAATTGACCATAAAGTTGAGGTCCATTTCTGAAGTCTCTATTCTGCTCCATTGGTCTGTGCGACTTGGTTTTGTTTTTTGTTTGTTTGTTTGTTTTGCCAATACCATGCTGTCTTGGTGACCACAGCATTTTAATATGGCTTTGAGTCAGGCAACGTGAGGCCCCCAGATTTGTTATTCTTTTTCATCATTCCATTGGTGATTTGAGGTCTTTTCTGTTTCCATGCAAATTTTTGATTGTTTGTTTCAGCTCTTTGAAAAATGCCAATGTTATTTCTATATGGATGACATTGAAAGTGTAGATTTCTCTGGGCAGGATAGATATTTTAACAATGTTTATTCTTCCAATCTATGAGTATGAAATATTTTTCCACCTTTTAGTGTTTTCCTCAATTTTTTTAATAAATGTTCTGTAGTTTCTAGAGTATAGATTCTTTACCTCTCTGGTTAGGTTTATTCCTAGGTATCTTATGAATTTTGTTGCTATTATGAATGGAATTGATTCCTTAATTTCTCTTTCTACAGTTACATTGTTAGTGTATAGAGAAGGAACTGATTTCTTTGCACTGATCTTATATCCTGCTACTTTGCTGAATTGCTGTATGAGTTCTAGTAAGTTAGGGGCAGATTCTTTTGGGTTGTCCACATAAAGTATCAATACCAAATAAGTGAGATTATTCCCAGTCTGTTATTAGGCCACATTGACTTGAAACTGGTATTCAATCATACCAAAATTTGGAAGGCATTAAAACACTTGGAAGTTCAGGAGCATCCTGCTAAAGAATGATTGGATTAACAAGGAAATTAAAGAACTTAAACAATTCATGGAAACTAATGAAAATTAAAACACTTCAGTCAAAAAACTATGGAATATAGCAAAGGTGGTCCTAAGAGGGAAATATATAGCTATCTAAACCTTTGTTAGAAAATTAGAAGAATCCCAGATGCACAAGCTAACCTTACACCTAGAGGAGCTGGAGAAAGAACAGCAAATAAAACCTAAACCAAGCAGGAAAAGAAAAATAATAAAGATTACAGCAGAAATCAATGAAATAGAAACCAGAAAAACAGAACAGATCAATGAAACTTAAAAGAATTCTTGAATGATTCCTTGAAAAAATTAATAAGATTAATAAACGTATCCAAAAGAAAATAGAAAAGACCCAAATTGATAAAATTATGAATGAAAGGGGAGTGATCATGAGTAGCACCAAGGAAATAGAAACAGTTATTAGAAATTATTACAAGCAACTATATGCCAACAAATTAAGCAATCTGAAAGAAATGAATGCTTTCCTGGAAACTTAAAAACTATCAAGACTGAAACAGAAATTGTCAATCTCAACATACCAATAACCAGTAATGAAGTTGAAGCAGTAAATCAAAAACCTCCCAAAAAAATAAGAGTACAGGGCCCGATGGCTTGCCAAGGGAATTCTACCAATCATTCAAAGAAGAATAATACCTATCCTCCTGAAGCTGTTTCAAAAAAAAAAAAAAATAGAAACGGAAGGAAAACTTCCAAACTCATTCTATTAGGCCAGCATTACCCTAATCCCAGAACTAGGTGAAAACCCCATGATGAACATGAATGCCAAAATTCTCAACAAGATCATAGCTAACAGCATCCAACAGTACATTAAAAGGATTATTCACTATGACCAAGTGAGATTTATTCTTGGGATGCAAGTGTGGTTCAACATTTCCAAATCAATCAATGTGATAGAGCACATTAATAGAAGAAAAGGCAGGAAACATATGATCCTATCCAGTGATGCAGTAAAAGCATTTGCAAAATACAGATTTCTTTCTTGATTAAAACTCTTCAGAGTATAGAGTTAGAGGGAACACTCCTCAATAACATAAAAACCATCTATTAAAACCCCTTTGTGAATATCATTCTCAATAGAGAAAATCTTAGAGCTTTTTCCTTAAGGTCAGGAACATGACAGGGATGCCCACTCTCACCACTATTGTTCAATGTAGTTTTAGAAGTACTAGCCTCAGCAATCAGTCAACAACAACAACAACAACAACAACAACAACAACAACAAAGAGGCATTAGAATTGCCAAAGAAGAAATTAAACTCTCTCTCTTTGTAGGTGACATGACACGTTACATGGAAAACCTAAACAAAATGTTTTGAAAAAATTATTTGCACAGAAACAGTCATAAGCGGAGTTTTAAGGAAGAAAGCTCTCTTGGAAATAGCCTGGTGCCTGGCTACAAGGAGCAACCTTGCATATGAGTAAGTACAATCACTTCCTGGAGGACCAGAAACTTGGGATGTATTAGTGGGTTTCAGAAGAAATTCAGCAAAATTTATACTATCTCATGTAAAGTCTGGTGGCAAGTTCTTTATTTAACTTTCTAGCCTCAAGAGGATTTTAAAAGTTTAATCTGAGATTCCTTATGAAAACTGTCACCAAAGCAAACATAAAAGTGCCTGTGTGGTTAGTTGACATTCTTATTGAAGCTATATAAACAATCAAGCCAAATCTGAGACCAGTTTTATTTTGCAAGTGTGAAACAGATAGTTGAGTGACTGTAGAGAGAAATTTTATGTTTCAATGGAAAAATTCTAGTATACCATGAACACTATTAAACTTTACTCCTATTCATTTTTGAGATTTTTTTTACAGACCTGTAAACTGATGAGATCCTACTGTCTTGCATAGTTTTTCATTCTTTACCAAATACTGAATTCTTCTAGTTTCCTCCAGTATGTAGCTATAATTTTCCAACCTATAACCTGACTGCCCAAATATTTACTGAGACTATCTAAAGAAGGCTTATGAGCAGAATGTAGACACTTCCATTATCTAGAGTGTAACGCTCATGTTTATTTCATTATCAAAGGCATTCAGTTTGCAAACCAGGAAATCCACTGGACTGCCACTTCTGTCCTCACTTAACCATCAAGGGTGCTTTGAGCCCAATATCCAGAAATCTCCCAACATCTAGAAATATTCTCAATGGGCTGCCCTCTGAACTCAGAGAATTGGTTTATAGCGTCCTCTAACCATTAATTTTTGTTTTCATTTTATTTCCACAGACCCTTCTTCATTTAAATGCCTGATATTTGCACCATCCAGTAAATATCCTCTACAACCATGTCCCAAAATGTGGTTCGACTGGCCCTTAATGGATAAAAGGTGACAAAAAAAGAAATACTCTTTCCTTCAAAAAGAAAAGGGACTGAAAAATATTTCTCTCTTTTATACTTTTTAATTTTTATTTATTTATTTATTAAAATTTCTTTTCCATGTACAGGAATTCATTGTTTATGTACCACACCCAGTGTTCCATGCAATACGTGTCCTCTGTAATACCCACCACCAGGCTCACCAACCTCCTACCCCCTGACCCTCCAAAACTCTCAGATTCTTCTTCAGAGTCCATAGTCTGAAAAAGTCATAGTTGACCTTGATAAGAGGGATGAAATCCATTTTTTAAGATGTAGCTGTCTTTAAGTGCATGTTGTGAGTCTTAGTACAAGAACTACTTAGTTTCATAAAGGTAATTTTAATTATTATTTCTCAGTTGTGTCAGGTATTAAAGATTAGACGTATTCCTGCCCAAAGTATTTGAATTCAAACAATTTTCAAGTTAACGTGTCTTAAATCATTATATTCTTAATTATATTGAGCTTTTAAAAAAAGATTTTGTTTATGTATTTGAGAGAGAAAGAGGACATGAGCAGGGCAGAGGGGCAGGGAAAGAGGGAGAAGACTTCCCATTGAGCAGGAAGCCCAATGAAGGGCTCAATCTCAGGACCCTGAGATCATGACCTGAGCCAAAGGGAGTTTCTTAACCAAATAAGTTACCTAGGTGCCCTCAGATTGAACTTTTTTTTCTTTTAACCATGTTTCTCTTTATTAACTTTTTTTTTTAAATTTAAATTCAAGTTAGTTAACATATAGAGCATTACTTGTTTCAGGAGTAGAATTCAGTGATCATCAGTTGCATATAACACCCAGTGCTTATTAGATCAAGTGACCTTAATGTCTATCACCCAATTATCCCATCCCCCACCCACCTCCCCTCCAACAATCTTTAGTTTATTTCCTATAGTTAAGAGTCTCATATAGTTGGCCTCTCTCTCTCTTTTAAATTTGTTATTATTTTTATTCAGTGCACCAAACATAAGAAAATCTATCGTTAATTATTGTCATTTTTGATAGTGTTTATTATTGGTGGCCCAGTAAATGCCAAATGTCATGATAAGCTTTTTTTTAAAATTTATTTCTTTTCAGCGTAACAGTATTCATTGTTTTTGCAGCACACCCAGTGCGCCATGCAATCTGTGCCCTCCATAATACCCACCACCTGGTTTTCCCAACCTCCCACCCCCCGCCCTTTCAAAACCTTCACATTGTTTTTCAGAGTCCGTAGTCTCTCATGTTGAATCTCCCCTTCCAATTTCCCTTAACTCCCTTCTCCTTTCCATCTCCCCTTGTCCTCCATACTATTTGTTATGCTCCACAAATAAATGAAACCATATGATAATTGACTCTCTCTGCTTAACTTATTTCACTCAGCATAATCTCTTCCAGTCGCATCCATGTTGCTACAAAAGTTGGGTATTCATCCTTTCTGATGATAATACTCCATAGTGTATATGGACCACATCTTCCTTATCCATTCCTCTGTTGAGGGCATCTTGGTTCTTTCCACAGTTTGGCAACCGTGGTCATTGCTGCTATAAACATCGGGGTACAGATGGCCCTTCTTTTCACTACATCTGTATCGTTGGGGTAAATACCCAGTAGTGCAATTGCAGGGTCATAGGGAAGTTCTATTTTTAATTTCTTGAGTAATATCCACACTGTTTTCCAAAGTGGCTGGACCAAATTGCATTCCTACCAACAGTGAAAGAGGGTTCCACTTTTTCCACATCCTCTCTAACACACGTCTTTCTGTCTTGCTAATTTTGGCCATTCTAACTGGTGTAAGGTGGTATCTCAATGTGGTTTTAATTTGAATCTCCCTGATGGCTAGTGATGATGAACATGTTTTAATGTGTCTGATAGCCATTTGTATGTCTTCATTGGAGAAGTGTCTGTTCATGTCTTCTGCCCATTTTTTTATATGATTACCTGTTTTGTGTGTGTTGTGTTTGAGAAGTTCTTTATAGATCCTGGATATGAACCTTTTGTTGGTACTGTCATTTGCAAATATCTTCTCCCATTCCGTGGGTTGCCTCTTTGTTTTGATGACTGTTTCCTTTGCTGTGCAGAAGCTTTTGATCTTGATGAAGTCCCAAAAGTTCATTTTCACTTTTGTTTCTTTGTCTTGGGAGACATATCTTGAAAGAAGTTGCTGTGGCTGATATCGAAGAGATTACTGCCTATGTTCTCTAGGATTCTGATGGATTCCTTTCTCATGTTGAGGTCTTTCATCCATATTGAGTTTATCTTTGTGTATGGTGTAAGAGAATGGTCGACTTTCATTCTTCTACATATAGCTGTCCAGTTTTCCCCAGCACCATTTATTGAAGAGACTGTCTTTCTTCCACTGTATATTTTTTCCTGCTTTGTCGAAGATTCTTTGACCATAGAGTTGAGGGTCCATATCTGTGCTCTCTACTCTGTTCCATTGGTCTATGTGTCTGTTTTTATGCCAGTACCATGCTGTCTTGTTGATCACAGCTTTGTAGTAAAGCTTGAAATCGGGTAACGGGATACGCCCAGTTTTATTTTTGTTCTTCAACATTTCCTTAGTGATTCTGGGTCTCTTCTGATTCCATACAAATTTTTGGATTATTTGCTCCAGCTCTTTGAAGAATACCGGTGGAATTTTGATTGGAATGGCATTAAAAGTATAGATTGCTCTAGGCAGTATAGACATTTTGACAATGTTTATTCTTCTGATCCAAGAGCATGGAATGGTCTTCCATCTTTTTGTGTCTTCTTCAATTTCTTTCATGAGTGTTCTGTAGTTCCTCGAGTATGGATCCTTTACCTCCTTGGTTAGGTTTATTCCCAGGTATCTTATGGTTCTTGGTACTATAGTAAGTGGAATCGATTCTCAAATTTCCCTTTCTGTATTTTCATTGTTAGTGTATAAGAAAGCCTCTGATTTCTGTACATTGACTTTGTATCCTGCCACATTACTGAATTGCTGTATGAGTTCTAGTAGTTTGGGGGTGGCGTCTTTTGGGTTTTCCATATAAAGTATCAAGTCATCTGTGAAGAGAGAGAGTTTGACTTCTTCATTGCCAATTTGGATACCTCTTTTTCTTTGTTGTCTGATTGGTGTTGCTAAGACTTCTAATACTATGTTGAACAAGAGTGTTGAGAATGGTCATCCTTGTCGTGTTCCTGATCTTGACGGGAAGGGTGTGACCTTTTTCCCATTGAGGATGATATTTGCTCTGGGTTTTTCATAGATAGATTTTATGAAGTTCAGGAATGTTCCATCTATCCCTATATTTTGAAGCATTTTAATCAAGAACGGGTGCTGGATTTTGTCAACTGCTTTTTCTGCATCAATTGAGAGAAGAGAGAAAAACCACATGGTCCTCTCAATTGATGCAGAAAAAGCAGTTGACAAAATCCACCATCCGTTATTTGTGTCTTCAATTTCTATTATCAGTTCATTGTCATTTTCAGGGTAGAGATCCTGCACCTACTTGGTCTAATTTATTCCTATGTACTTTGTTGGTTTTGAGGTTATTGTAAGTTGAATTATTTTATTTATATATTTTCCATGTAATTGTTATTAATGTATAAAAATGCCACTATTTTTATATTAACTTTTTATTGTGCAAATTTTCTGAATTTATTAGGCCTAATAGTTTTTATGGTGGAGGCTTTAGGATTTTATATATATAAAATCGTGAGATCTGCAAATTGGAGACAAATTTACTTCACCCTTTCCAATTCTGATGCCTTACAAAACATTTATTTTCCTTCCCTAATGGCTTTGGCTATGACTTCTAGTACTGTGTTGAGTAGGAGTGTTGAGGTTGCATCCATTTGTCTTCTTCCCAATCTTATAAGAAAAGCTGTCAACATTTCACCACTTTGTATAATGTTAGATGAGCGATTATCTTATATGACCTATATTATTTCAGGGTATGAAACTTTAACAATTCTTTTCATGAAAAAGTGAGCTTTTATCATAAAGAGATGTTGAATTTTGTCAAATGGTATTATTAACTTTATGGAATAATTACATAACTGTTAATGTCATGCATCACACTGATTTTCATTTTTCACATCCTTGCATTCCAGGGACAAATTCCACTAGATCATGGCCAGTGAACTTTTTTTTTTTTTTAAGGTGTTTCTGAATTTGGCTTCTTTTTTAAAAAAAATTAATTTAATTTTTTCATTGTTCCAAAATTCATTGTTTGTGCACCACACCCAGTGAGTGCTACATGCAATACATGCTCTACTTAATACTCACTACCAGGCTCACCCCACTCCCCACCAAACCTCCAAAACTCAGTTTGTTTCTCAGAGTCCACAGTCTCTCATGGTTTGTCTCCCGATCTGACTTCCCCCAAATCCCTTCTCCTCTCCATCTCCCCATGTCCTCTATGTTATTCCTTATGTTCCACAAGTAAGTGAAACTATATGATAATTGACTCTGCTTGACTTATTTCAATCAGCATAATCTCTTCCAGTCCCGTCCACGTTGATACAAAAGGTGGGTATTCATCCTTTCTGATGGAGGCATAATACTCCATTGTATATATGGACCATATCTTCATTATCCATTCGTCTGTTGAAGGGCATCTTGGTTCTTTCCACAGTTTGGCGACAGGGGCCATTACTGCTATGAACATTAGGATACATATGGCACTGCTTTTAACTACATCTGTACGTTTGGGGCTTATTATTCTGTTGAATCTTGCATCATTATTCATCAGTGATGCTAGCCTATAGTTTTCTTTTCTTGTGTTGTTGTACTGTGACTTTAGTTTCAAGTTAATCCTGGCCTTTTAAAATAAGATTAGGAGTGTCACATACACTTTGATTTATTAAAAATTTTATTTTAGGGGTGTCTGGGTGGCTCAGTGGGTTAAAACCTCTGCCTTCAGCTCACATCATGATCCCAAGGTGCTGGGATCAAGCCCCGCATCTGGCTCTCTGCTCAGCAGGGAGCCTGCTTCCCTTCCTCTCTCTCTGCCTGCCTCTCTGTCTACTTGTGATCTCTCTCTCTGTCAAATAAATAAAAAGTCTTTAAAAATTATTTTAATCTTGTTAGCTAAAATGCAGCACAATGTTGGTTTCAGGAATGTAGTTCAGTGATTAATCACATAAAACACCCAGTGCTCATCATAACAAGAGACCTCCTTAATACCCATTACCCATATAGCCCCCCACCACCCACCTCTGTACATCAACCCTCTGTTCTGTTTTTTTTTTAATTTTATTTTTTATAAACATATATTTTTTCCCCCAAGGGGTACAGGTCTGTGAATCTCCAGGTTTACACACTTCACAGCACTCACCATAGCACATACCCTACCCAATGTCCATAACCACAACCCCCTCTCCCAACACCCCTCCCCCCAGCAACCCTCAGTTTGTTTTGTGAGATTAAGAGTCACTTATGGTTTGTCTCCCTCCCAATCCCAACTTGTTTCATTTACTCTTCTCCTACCACATTAACCCCCCATGTTGCATCTCCTCTCCCTCATATCAGGGAGATCATATGATAGTTGCCTTTTTCCGATTGACTTATTTCACTAAGCATGATACCCTCTAGTTCCATCCACGTTGTCGCAAATGGCAAGATTTCATTTCTTTTGATGGCTGCATAGTATTCCATTGTATATATATACCACATCTTCTTTATCCATTCCTCTGTTGATGAACATCTAGGTTCTTTCCATAGTTTGGCTATTGTGGACATTGCTGCTATAAACATTCGGGTGAACGTGCCCCTTCGGATCACTACGTTTGTATCTTTAGGGTAAATACCCAGCAGTGCAATTGCTGAGTCATAGAGTAGTTCTATTTTCAACATTTTGAGGAACCTCCATGCTGTTTTCCAGAGTGGTTGCACCAGCATGCATTCCCACCAACAGTGTAGGAGGGTTCCCCTTTCTCCGCATCCTCCCAGCATCTGTCATTTCCGGACTTGTTAATTTTAGCCATTCTGACTGGTGTGAGGTGGTATCTCATTGTGGTTTTGATTTGTATTTCCCTGATGCCAAGTGATATGGAGCACTTTTTCATGTGTCTGTTGGCCATCTGGATGTCTTCTTTGCAGAAATGTCTGTTCATGTCTTCTGCCCATTTCTTGATTGGATTATTTGTTCTTTGGGTGTTGAGTTTGCTAAGTTCTTTATAGATTTTGGACACTAGCCCTTTATCTGATATGTTGTTTGCAAATATCTTCTCCCATTCTGTCAGTTGTCTTTTGGTTTTGTGAACTGTTTCCTTTGCTGTGCAAAAGCTTTTGATCTTGATAAAATCCCAATTGTTCATTTTTGCCCTTGCTTCCCTTGCCTTTGGTGATGTTCCTAGGAAGATGTTGCTGCGGCTGAGGTCAAAGAGGTTGCTGCCTGTGTTCTCCTCAAGGATGTTGATGGATTCCTTTCTCACATTGAGGTCCTTCATCCATTTTGAGTCTATTTTCGTGTGTGGTGTAAGGAAATGATCCAATTTCATTTTTCTGCATGTGGCTGTCCAATTTTCCCAATATCATTTATTGAAGAGGCTGTCTTTTTTCCATTGGACATTCTTTCCTGCTTTGTCGAAGATTAGTTGACCATAGAGTTGAGGGTCTATTTCTGGGGTCTCTATTCTGTTCCATTGATCTATGTGTCTGTTTTTGTGCCAGTACCATGCTGTCTTGATGATGACAGCTTTGTAATAGAGCTTGAAGTCCGGAATTGTGATGCCACCAACTTTGACTTTCTTTTTCAATATTCCTTTGGCTATGCGAGGTCTTTTCTGGTTCCATATAAATTTTAGGATTATTTGTTCCATTTCTTTGAAAAAAATGGATGGTACTTCGATAGGAATTGCATTCAATGTGTACATTGCTTTAGGTAGCATAGACATGTTCACAATATTTATTCTTCCAATCCAGGAGCATGGAACATTTTTCCATTTCTTTGTGTCTTCCTCAATTTCTTTCATGAGTGCTTTATAGTTTTCTGTGTATAGATTCTTAGTCTCTTTGGTTAGGTTTATTCCTAGGTATCTTATAGTTTTGGGTGCAATTGTAAATGGGATGGACTCCTTAATTTCTCTTTCTTCTGTCTTGTTGTTGGTGTAGAGAAATGCGACTGATTTCTGTGCATTGATTTTATATCCTGACACTTTACTGAATTCCTGAACTAGTTCTAGCAGTTTTCGAGTGGAGTCTTTTGGCTTTTCCACATATAGTATCATATTATCTGTGAAGAGTGATAGTTTGACTTCTTCTTTGCAGATTTGGATGCCTTTAATTTCTTTTTGTTGTCTGATTGCTGAGGCTAGGACTTCTAGTACTATGTTGAATAGCAGTGGTGATAACGGACATCCCTGCCGTGTTCCTGACCTTAGCGGAAAAGATTTCAGTTTTTCTCCATTGAGAATGATATTTGCGATGGGTTTTTCATAGATGGCTTTGATAATATTGAGGTATGTGCCCTCTATCCCTACACATTGAAGAGTTTTGATCAGGAAGGGATGCTGTACTTTGTCAAATGCTTTTTCAGCATCTATGGAGAGTATCATATGGTTCCTGTTCTTTCATTTATTAATGTGTTTTATCACATTGATTGATTTGCGGATGTTGAAACAACCTTGCAGCCCTGGAATAAATCCCACTGGTCGTGGTGAATAATCCTTTTAATGTACTGTTGAATCCTATTGGCTAGTAATTTGGTGAGAAATTTTGCATCTGTGTTCATCAAGGATATTGGTCTGTAGTTCTCTTTTTTGATGGGATCCTTGTCTGGTTTGGGGATCAAGGTGATGCTGGCCTCATAAAATGAGTTTGGAAGTTTTCGTTCCATTTCTATTTTTTGGAACATTTTCAGGAGAATAGAAATTAGTTCTTCTTTAAATGTTTGGTAGAATTCCCCCGGGAAGCCATCTGGCCCTGGGCTTTTGTTTGTTTGGAGATTTTTGATGACTGTTTCAATCTCCTTACAGGTTATGGGTCTGTTCAGGCTTTCTATTTCTTCCTGGTTCAGTTGTGGTAGTTTATATGTCTCTAGGAATGCATCCATTTCTTCCAGATTGTCAAATTTGTTGGCATAGAGTTGCTCATAATATGTTCTTATTATTGTCTGTATTTCTTTGGTGTTAGTTGTGATCTCTCCTCTTTCATTCATGATTTTATTTATTTGGGTCCTTTCTCTTTTCTTTTTGATAAGTCTGGCCAGGGGCTTATCAATCTTATTAATTCTTTCAAAGAACCAGCTCCTAGTTTCATTGATTTGTTCTATTGTTTTTTTGGTTTCTATTTCATTGATTTCTGCTCTGATATTTATTATTTCTCTTCTCCTGCAGGGTTTAGGTTTTCTTTCTTGTTCTTTCTCCAGCTCCTTTAGGTGTAGGGTTAGGTTGTGTACCTGAGACCTTTCTTGTTTCTTGAGAAAGGCTTGTACCGCTATATATTTTCCTCTCAGGACTGCCTTTGTTGTGTCCCACAGATTTTGAACTGTTGTATTTTCATTATCATTTGTTTCCGTGAATTTTTTCAATTCTTCTTTAATTTCCTGGTTGACCCATTCATTCTTTAGAAGGATGCTGTTTAGTCGCCATGTATTTCGGTTCTTTCCAAATTTCCTCTTGCGATTGAGTTCTAGCTTCAGAGCATTGTGGTCTGAAAATATGCAGGGA
>NW_022631201.1:0-155587 GCF_010015895.1 Lontra canadensis | reverse complement strand
GATTGAGTTCTAGCTTCAGAGCATTGTGGTCTGAAAATATGCAGGGAATGATCCCAATCTTTTGATACCAGTTGAGACCTGATTTAGGACCGAGGATGTGATCTCTTCTGGAGAATGTTTCATGTGCACTAGAGAAGAATGTGTATTCTGTTGCTTTGGGATGAAATGTTCTGAATATATCTGTGATGTCCATCTGGTCCAGTGTGTCATTTAAGGCCTTTATTTCCTTGTTGATCTTTTGCCTGGATGATCTGTACATTTCAGTGAGGGGAGTGTTAAATTCCCCTATTATTATTGTATTATTGTCGATGTGTTTCTTTGATTTTGTTATTAATTGGTTTATATAGTTGGCTGCTCCCATGTTAGGGACATAGATATTTACAATTGTTAGATCTTCTTGTTGGGCAGATCCTTTGTGTATGATATAGTGTCCTTACTCATCTCTTATTATAGTCTTTGGTTTAAAATCTAATTTGTCTAATCTAAGGATTGCCACTCCTGCTTTCTTCTGATGTCCATTAGCATGGTAAATTCTTTTCCACCCTCTCACTTTAAATCTGAAGGTGTCTTCGGGTTTAAAATGAGTTTCTTGTAGGCAACATATAGATGGGTTTTGTTTTTTTATCCATTCTGATACACTGAGTCTTTTGATTGGGGCATTTAGCCCATTAACATTCAGGGTAACTATTGAGAGATATGAATTTAGTGCCATTGTATTGCCTGTAAGGTGACTTTTATTGTATATTGTTTCTGTTCCTTTCTGATCTACTACTTTTAGGCTCTCTCTTTGCTTAGAGGACCCCTTTCAATATTTCCTGTAGAGCTAGTTTGGTGTTTGCAAATTCTTTCACTTTTTGTTTGTCCTGGAAGCTTTTAATCTCTCCTTCTATTTTCAGTGATAGCCTAGCTGGATATAGTATTCTTGGCTGCATGTTTTTCTCGTTTAGTACTCTGAATATATCATGCCAGCTCTTTCTGGCCTGCCAGGTCTCTGTGGATAAGTCTGCTGCCAATCTAATATTTTTACCATTGTATGTTACAGACTTCTTCTCCCGGGCTGCTTTCAGGATTTTCTCTTTGTCACTAAGACTTGTAAATTTTACTATTAGGTGACGGGGTGTGGACCTATTCTTATTGATTTTGAGTGGGGTTCTCTGAACCTCCTGGATTTTGATGCTTGTTCCCTTTGCCATATTGGGGAAATTCTCTCCAATAATTCTCTCCAATATACCTTCTGTTCCCTTCTCTCTTTCTTCTTCTTCTGGAATCCCAATTATTCTAATGTTGTTTCGTCTTTTGGTGTCACTTATCTCTCGAATTCTGCCCTCGTGGTCCAGTAGCTGTTTGTCCCTCTTTTGCTCAGCTTCTTTATTCTCTGTCATTTGTTCTTCTATATCGCTAATTCTTTCTTCTGCCTCATTCATCCTAGCAGTGAGAGCCTCCATTTTTGATTGCACCTCATTAATAGCTTTTTTTATTTCAACTTGATTAGATTTTAGTTCTTTTATTTCTCCAGAAAGGGCTTTTATATCTCCTGAGAGGGTTTCTCTAATATCTTCCATGCCTTTTTCGAGCCCAGCTAGAACCTTGAGAATCGTCATTCTGAACTCTAGATCTGACATATTACCAATGTCTGTATTGATTAGGTCCCTAGCCTTTGGTACTGCCTCTTGTTCTTTTTTTTTGTGGTGAATTTTTCCGCCTTGTCATATTGTCCAGATAAGAGTATATGAAGGATTAAGTAAAAATACTAAAAGGGTGGCAACAACCCCAGGAAAATATGCTTTAGCCAAATCAGAAGTGATCCCAAATCGTGAGGGGGGGGAAGGGGATAAAAAGAGGTTCATAAAGAAAAAAAAAAGGAAAAAGAAACAAATAAAAAAAGAAAACCAATAATGAAAAAAATATAAAAAGGAAAAAAAATATATATATATTAGATAAACTAGTTAAAAAATGTTAAAAAAGAAACGGGTAAAAGTTTAAAAAATTTAGCAGAAGAAGAGAAAAAAAATTGAAAAAAAATTAAATTAACTGCAAGGCTAAAGAATCATGGGGAGAAAGCCATGAGTTCCGTGCTTTGCTTTCTCCTCCTCTGGAATTCCGCTGCTCTCCTTGGTATTGAAACTGCACTCCTCGTAAGTGAACTTGGTCCTGGCTGGGTTTCTTGTTGATCTTCTGGGGGAGGGGCCTGTTGTAGTGATTCTCAAGTGTCTTTGCCCCATGCGGAGTTGCACCGCCCTTACCAGGGGCCGGGCTGAGTAATCTGCTCGGGTTTGCTTTCGGGAGCTTTTGTTCCCTGAGCACTTTCCATAGAGTTCCGGAGGACGGGAATGAAGATTGCGGCCTCCCAGTCTCCAGCCCGGAGGAGCCGAGAGCTCGGGGCCCCACTCCTCAGTGCGCCCTCAGAGAACAGTGCCCAATTAGTCCCGTCTGCCTGGCCTCCGGCCGCGCTCCGAGCTCACCGAGCCTGCGACCGGTTCAAGGTAAGCCCGAGCTTAGAGCTCACTCCTCGGCTCCATCTCTGTAGCCGGCTTCCCCGTTCTAACACCTGCAAGCTCTGCGACACTCAGACACACCGATCCTTCTGTGACCCTGCGGGACCTAGGGCACACTGGCCCCGTGTGGGCTTCACCCCAGTTAAGCCTCTGGAGCGATGTCCCTCAGCGAAACAGACTTTTAAAAGTCCTGATTTTGTGCTCCGTTGCTCCGCCGCTTGCCGGGAGCCAGCCCCTCCCCCCGGGGTCTATCTTCCCGTCCCTTTGGATTCACTTCTCCGCCAGTCCTACCTTTCAGAAAGTGGTTGATTTTCTGTTTCTAGAATTGCTGTTCTTCTCTTCGATCTCCCGTTGGATTTGTAGGTGTTTGCAATCTTTAGATAAGCTATCTAGCTGATCTCCCGCAACCTGAAGTAGTCTCAGCTGCTACTTCTCTGCCATCTTGACTCCTCCCCCCTGTTCTGTTTTTTTTTTTTTAAGATTTTATTTATTTATTTATTTGACAGAGAGAGAGAGATTACAAGTAGGCAGAGAGGCAGGCAGAGAGAGAGGGGGAAGCAGGCTCCCTGATGAGCAGAGAGTCCAATGCAGGACTCGATCCCAGGACCCTGAGATCATGACCTGAGCTAAGGCAGAGGCTTAACACACTGAACCACCCTGGCATCCCTATCTGTTCTCTATTCTTAGGAGTCTCTCGGAGAGGGCAAATTTAAGATGGGGGAGTGGAAGTGGACCCTTGAGCTTGACTCATCATTCAAACACAGATGGACCAAAATCCAACTATTTTGAACAACTAAGAATATGATCTGAGGATTAAGGAAACAATCCACGTAGTTGGCGGGAGAGGATGTGGTGGCCTCTAGGTTCTGAGCCATGAATTGGCACAGAGGAAAGCTAAGGGACCAGAAAGACGAGGTAACCCTTTTCAAGGAGAAAAGTCAGGGAGACCTAGAGAGTAGAGAGAGTACAGAGGTTGGGCCTCACACACAAGTGAGGAGACCCCTGGGTTACACTGGGAGAGATTGTTCCCCTTCCCAGAGTACATTTGGAAGAGCATATTTTGCCTCTCCAAAGACAAAAGGCCAGATAGGAGCTATTGAGCAACACTCACTAACAGGGTCAGAGGTGTGCACAGAGGGCAGAAAAACCTTTTTTTTTTTTTCAGTGAGACACAAGAGATTTAAACTTCTGTGTAGGGAATAGGGGATTGAGTCACATGCAGATGGAAGATAATCTTGTTACAGCTTTTTGCTGTGTATCACAATGAACTCTAGCATCCATTTGTGCATTGTGAGACTGCTTTTCTGGGACAAGACAGTACGGGGCATGCCATAAGGCTCTCCTCCAGGTGATGGAAGTCGACCCAAACCTTTCCAGGCCTTTGAATCCCAGCCACCGGGAAGAGATAAAATATAGGAGATCTATGGCACTAGTTATACTGACAGACAAGAACAGACAGGTTATGGGCAGGGAACTGACTAAAGCCCAGGACATAGGAGACTGTTCACTTTTCTGTGAGGAACTCCTAACAAGCAATGGCCAAATGTTCGCTTCTCTGGGGACAAGAAGTTAGGGTGACACCATATTCTTCCTCATCCACCACGGCCCCCTCCTCATGCACGTGCACAGCATAACTTCAGAAACACAGCACCACCAGTGGAGACTGAAGTCTCCTACACTAAACCCTCTCCCCTGCACCTGGAAGGGCCATCTTTACAAGGGCAAGTCAGTTTGTGAGCCAGTCCAGCAGGCTTCGCCATCAGAAGACCAACATAGGCCTCATGCATGTACCAAGTTTCCTGAATAAAGAATGCTCCAAAACATCAGTTTCCAGTTGGAATAAGACCAGGCTTGTTTCTATTTTTTTTTCTTTCCTTAAATTTTACAAATTTTAAATATTTTGTTTTTTCTTTTTTTTTTCATATATATGTGTATTCTCTCTTTCTCTATCTTCCTGGTATCAGGCTTGAAATTTTATGTTCATTGGTTGGTTGGTTAGTTGCTTGGTTTCATTCTCTTATTTTTGGATAAGTCTTCTTGTTTTCTTCTTTCTTTAATCTTTTTGTTCCTTGAAATAATTAGCAAGGATGATAAACCCTAAGATAGCCTTATCAAAAAGTAAAGAGAAAGAACCCAAATAAATAAAATCATGAATGAGAGAGGAGAGATCAGAACCAGCACTGAATAAACACAAATAATTATCAGAGAATATAATGAGCAATTACATGCCAACAAATTAGGCAATATGGAGGAAGTGGGTAAATTCCTAGAAACGTATAATGTACCAAAACTGAAACAGGAATAAAGAGAAAATTTGAACACAGCCATAAGCAACATGAATTTAAAGAAGTAATAAAAAATCTCCCAACAAACAAAAGTCCAGGGCCAGATGGCTTTCCAGGGGAATTCTACCAAACACTTAATGGGGAGTTAATACCTATTCTTTTGAAACTATTAAAAAAAATAAAGGAAAATTTGCAAACACATTCTATGAGACCAGAACTACCTTGATCCCCAAACTAGACAAACACACTCTTCAACATACGAAAGGAAAAGGAAGATAAAGAAGATATGGTCCATATATACAATGGAGCATTATGCCTCCATCAGAAATGATGAATACACAACTTTTGTATCAACATGGATGGGACTGGAAGAGATTATGAAAAATATCAAGGAGAGAGAGTCAATTATCATATGGTTTCACTTACTTGGGAGAAGATAGTTGCAAATGTCTAATCAAATAAAGGGCTTGTAAACAAAATCTGTAAGGAACATAATCAAACTCTACATTGCAAAAATTAACAGCTCAGGAAACAACAGATGTTGGCAAGGATGCAGAGAAAGGAGAAAGCTCTTACACTTTTAGTAGGAATGCAAACTGGTGCAGTCACTCTGGGAAACAGCATGGAGGTTCCTCAAAAATTTAAAAATAGAACTACCCTATGACCCAGCATTTGCACTACTAGTTATTTATCCAAATGATAAAAAAAAGTGATTCAAAGATGCACCACACCCCTTGTTTATAGCAGCAATGTACAAATAGCTAAAATAAGGAAAGAGACCAGATGACCATCAATAGATGATCAGATGAAGAAGAGGTGGTATACACATACACACACACACACATTTTATATAATATTAAAATATATATTATATATTCTATTTTAAGACCTACATTAAATATATTATATTTTAAATATATAACATTTGATATTATATTTCACGTTTCATATATTTATAAATGAAATATATAAATATATATTAATATATTATATATCATATATATTATATATTTTATAAATATATCAAGGACAAGATTATCATTCGACTGTTACCTAATACTCCTTGGGTCTCTTGGTTGAGAAGAATGTGCTGTGGTGAGTTCCAAGCTCTTTATGTGTCAGAACTAAAATTGCAGGAGTGTCAAGATGGCAGAGAAGTATGAGCCCCTGTTCAAACCAGTCCTCTGAATTGAGCTAAGTATCTACCAGAACACTCTGAACACCCATGAAATCAGCCTGAAATGTAAGACACACTTCTGGATCTCTACAGGGGCAGAAGATCATCAGTATAGAGTGACCCTTGACTGGATCATGGTTGATATATTCAGCTATATATCCCCTAAACCAACTCTCACCAAGACGACTAGGAGGAGGAACCTGCAACAGAGGAAAAATTCAGACACTGTGCCCTCTGCCATAGGACTATTGGATATGGACATAGGTAATATGTCAGAAATGGAATTCAAGGTAAAAATTACCCAGGCAATGGCTACACTGGAGAAGACCATCAGTGGCAACATAGAATCTCTAAAGGTAGAAGTGAGAGCTGATCTGGCAGAAGTTAAAAATGCTATCAGTGAGATCCAATCTAATCTAAATCCTCTAACAGCTAACATAAGTGAGGAAGGAGATTGAATTAATGATCTAGAAGACAAACTGATAGAAAAGAAGGATCAGGAGGAGGCCTGGAACAAACAGCTTAGAAGTCATGAAAACAGAAATAGGGAAATAAATGACATCATAAAATGTCTCAATATCAGAATTATTGGGATCCCTCAGGGGGTGGAGAAAGAGAGAGGACTAGAAGATGTAGCTGAACAAATACTGGATGAAAATTTCCCTAATCTGGGGAATAGAGCAAGTGTTCATGTCCTAGAGGCAGAGAGGATACCCCTCAAGATTGAATCTAGAGAGACCTCCAGATACTTAATTATGAAATTCACAAGTCAAATTCAGAAAGGATACCATAAGGGCAGCTAGGGGGGAAGATATTCCTTACATACAGAGGAAGGACTATCAAAATAATGTCAGACCTGTCCACAGAAATCTGACAAGCCAGAAAAGACTGGCAAGAGGTATTCAGGGGACTAAGTGAGAAGAACATGAAGTCACGAATACTTTATCCCACAAGGCTGACATTTAGAATGGATGGAGAGATAGCTAACAAGACCAGCAAGGTTTAAAAGATTATGTGACCACCAAGCCTGCACTACAAGAAATATTAAGGGGGTTCTGTAGAAAAATAAAGAACATAAGAGTGACATAGAGCAGAAATTTACAGAGACAATCTATAGAAACTAGGACTTCACAGACAACATGTCGCCAATAAAAATTTATCTTTCAATAATCACTCTCAGTGTAAAGGGCCCAAATGCTCATAAAAAACAGCACAGGCAAGATCAGGAGTGTTCAGAGTGGTATGCTAAAGATACAAACGTAGTGATCCAAAGGGGCACGTGCACCCGAATGTTTATAGCAGCAATGTCCACAATAGCCAAACTATGGAAAGAACCTAGATGTCCATCAACAGATGAATGGATAAAGAAGATGTGGTATATATCTACAATGGAATACTATGCAGCCATCAAAAGAAATGAAATCTTGCCATTTGTGATGACATGGATGGAACTAGAGGGTATTATGCTTAGCGAAATAAGTCAATCAGAGAAAGACAACTATCATATGATCTCCCTGATATGGGGAAGTGGAGATGCAATGAGGGGGCCTTGGGGGTGGGAAAAGAATAAAGGAAACAAGATAGGATTGGGAGGGAGACAAACCATAAGAGACTCTTAATCTCACAAAACAAATGGAGGGTTGCATGGGGTAAGGGGGCCGGGAGGGGGTGGCGGGGTTATGGACATTGGAGTGGGTATGTGCTATGGTGAGTGCTGTGAAGTGTGTAAACCTGGTGATTCTCAGACCTTTACACCTGGGGCTAATAATACATTGTATGTTTATAAAAAATTTAAAAATTATATATTTAAAAAAAACAGCACAGGGTTGCAGACTGGATAAAATGACAGGACATGCCCATATACTGTCTACATGAGACACGTTTGGAACCTAAACATATATTCAGAATGAAAGTGAAGGGATGGAGAACAATCTCTCATGCCAATGGGCCACAAAAGAAAGCTGGGGTAGCAACACTCGTATCAGAGAAATTAGAATTTACTTTATTTTTTGTTAAGATTTTATTTATTTATTTGACAGACAGAGATTACAACTAGGCAGAAAAGCAGGCGGGGTGGGGGGAGTAGGCTCCCTGCTGAGCAGAGAGCCCAATGTGGAAATCAGTCCCAGGACCATGGAATCATGACCTGAACCCAAGGCAGAGGCTTTAACCCATTGAGTCACCCAGGAGCCCCCAGGGAAATTAGATTTTAAGCTAAAGACTGTTGTCAAAGATACAGAAGGACACTACATCTTTCTTAAAGGGTCTATCCATCAAAAAGATCTAACAATTGTAAATATTTTTACCCCCAACAAAGGAGCAGCCAATTACACAAGCCAACTATTAAACAAAATACACAGTTGTATCAGTATGAATACAATAATTGTAGAGTATCTTAACACGCCACTTTCAGCAATAGACAGAACAACCAAGCATAACATCAATAAAGAAACAAGAGCTTTGAATGACACATTGGACCAGATGGACCTCATAGATATATACAGAACATTCCACCCTAAAACAACAGAATACTCATTCTTCTTTTTTTTTTAATTTTTATAAAAATATTTTATTCATTTGACAGACAGATATCACAAGTAGGCAGAGAGGCAGGCAGAGAGAGAGCAGGGGGAAGCAGGCTCCTCGCTGAGCAGAGATCCCAATGCGGGGCTGGATCCCAGGACCCTGGGATCATGACCCGAGCTAAAGGCAGAGGCCTTAGCCCACTGAGCCACCCAGGTGCCCTAATACTCAGTCTTCTTGAATGCACATGGAACTTTCTCAAGAATAGACCACATACTAGGTTACAAGTCATCTCAGCTGATACCAAGAGATTGAGATTATTCCCTGCATATTCTCAGACCACAATGATTTCAAATTGGACTCAACCACAAGAAAAAGTCTGGAAGGAATTCAAAGACTTGGAAGCTAAAGACCACACAGCGCAAGAATGTTTGATCAACTAGGAAATCAAATAAGTTCTTAAACAATTAATGGAAACCAATGAGAAAAATGACACATGGGTTCAAGACCCATGGGATATGGCAAAGACCGCCAATAGGGGGAAATACATAGCCATCCAATCCTAACTTAAAAAAAAAAAAAAGATAGAAAGAAAGTAAGAAAGGAATATAGAAAGAAAGAAAAATCCCAAATATACCACCTCTCTTTACACCTTAAAGAATTAGAAAATCAACAACAAATTAAGCCAACCCCACACACAAGAAGGGAAATAAGATTAGAGCAGAGATCAATGAGTTAAAAACTAGAGATACGGGGGCACCTGGATGGCTCAGTGGGTTAAAGCCTCTGCCTTTGTCTCAGGTCATGATCCCAGGGTCCTGGGATCAAGCCCCACATCTGCCTCTCTGCTCAGCAGGGAGCCTAGCTCCCCTCCTTCTCTCTCTGCCTACCTCTTTGCCTACTTGTGATCTCTGTCAAATAAATAAAATCATAAAAAAAAGAAACTAGAGATACAGTAGAACACATCAAAGAAACTAGAAACTGGTTTTTTGAAGGAATAATAAGGTCAATAAAGCACTGGGTAAACCAATCCAAAAGAAAAGACAGGACCCAAATTAATAAAATTATGAATGAAAGGGGATCATGACTAACACCAAGGAAATAGAAACAATCATCAGAAATTATTATCAACCCTTAATGCCAATAAGTGAAGCAACCTAAAAGAAATGGATGGATTCCTGGAAACCTATAAACTTCCAAGACTGAAATAGGAAGAAATGGACAACCGGAATAGACCAATATCTAGTAAAGAGATTGAAGCATTGATCAAAAACCTCCCAATAAACAAGATCCCGGGACCTGACAGATTCCCTGGGAAGTTCTACCAAACATTCAAAGAAGAAATAATACCTATTCTCCTGAAGCTGTTTCAAAAAATAGAAATGGGGAAAACTCCCAGGCTCTTTTTATGAAGCCAGCATTACCTTGATCCCCAAACCAGGCAAAGACTCCATCAAAAAGGAGAATTTCAGACCAATATCCCTGATGAATAGGGACGCCAAGATTCTCAACAAGATTGTATGTAATAGGATCCAACAGTACATTAAAAATATTATCCACCATGACCAGGTGGGATTCATCCCTAGGATACAAATGTGGTTTAACATTCTCAAATCAATCAATGTGATAGAACAAATCAATAAGAGAAGAGAGAAGAAACACATGGTCCTCTCAATTGATGCAGAAAAAGTGTTGGACAAAACACAGCATCCATTCCTCATTAAAGCTCTTCAAAGTATAGGGATAGAGGGAACATTCCTCAACCTCATAAAATCCATCTGTGAAAAACCCACAGTGAATATCATTCTCAATGGGGAAAAGCTGACAGCCTTCCCTTTGAGATCAGGAACACGACAAGGAGGCCCACTCTGGCCACTGTTGTTCAGCATAGTACTAGAAGTCTTACCAGCAACAATCAGACAACAAAAAGAAATAAAAAGTATTCAAATTGGCAAGGAAGCAGTCAAACTCTCTCTCTTTGTAGATGACATGATATTTTATAAGGAAAACCCAAAAGACTCTACCCCCAAACAACTAGAACCCATACAGCAATTCAGGAATGTGGCAAGATACAAAATCAAAGTACAGAAATCAGTTGCTTTCTTATACACAAACAATGAAAGTATAGAGAGGGAAATTAGAGAATAGATTCCATTTACTATAGCACCAAGATCCATAAGAGACCTGGGAATAAATGTAACCAAAGAAGTAAAGGATCTGTACCCAAGGAACTACAAAAGACTTATAAAAGGAATTAAAGAAGACTCAAAAAGATGGAAAAGCATTTCATGCTCATGGATCAGAAGAATAAACATTGTTAAAATGTCTATGCTCGTGTAAGGTGGTGTCTCAATGTGGATTTAATTTGAATCTCCCTGATGGCTATTGATGATGAACATTTTTTCATGTGTCTGATAGCCATTTGTATGTCTTCATTGGAGAAGTGTCTGTTCATATCTTCTGCCCATTTTTTGATATGATTATCAATTTTGTGTGTGTTGAGATACCACCTTACACCAGTTAGAATGGCCAAAATTAGCAAGACAGGAAACAACATGTGTTGGAGGGGATGTGCAGAAAGGGGAACCCTCTTACACTGTTGGTGGGAATGCAAGTTGGTGCAGCCACTTAGGAGAAGAGTGTGGAGATTCCTCAGGAAATTAAAAATAGAGCTTCCCTATGACTCTGCAATTGCCTACTGGGTATTTACTCCAAAGAAACAGATGTAGTGAAAAGAAGGGCCATCTGTACCCCAATGTTTATAGCAGCAATGGCCCTTGTCGCCAAACTGTGGAAAGAACCAAGATGCCCTTCAACGGACGAATGTATAAGGAAGATGTGGCCCACATACACTTTGGAGTATTATGCCTCCGTC
This sequence comes from Lontra canadensis, assembly GCF_010015895.1. Lineage (NCBI taxonomy): Eukaryota > Metazoa > Chordata > Mammalia > Carnivora > Mustelidae > Lontra > Lontra canadensis. Next base: position 144,232 of record NW_022631201.1, on the reverse strand, counting down.
AGAAAGGATGAATACCCAACTTTTGTAGCACTGTGGAGTATCATGCCTCCATCAGAAAGGATGAATACCCAACTTTTGTAGCAACATGGATGGGACTGGAAGAGATTATGCTGAGTGAAATAAGTCAAGCAGAGAGAACCAATTATCACATGTTTTCAGTTATTTGTGGAGCATAGCAAATAACATGGAGGACATGGGGAGATGGAGAGGAGAAGGGGGTTGAGGGAACTTGGAAGGGGAGGTGAACCGTGAGAGACTATGGACACTGAAAAACAACCTGAGGGTTTTGAAGGGGCCGGGGTGGGAGGTTGGGGGAACCAGGTGGTGGGTATTGGGGAGGGCACGGATTGCATGGAGCACTGGGTGTGGTGCAAAAACAATGAATACTGTTATGCTTAAAAGAAATTTTAAAAAATGAAAAAAAATCTATGCTGTCCAGGGCAATCTATACTTTCAATGCCATTCCAATCAAAATTCCACTGGCATTTTTCAAAGTGCTGGTACAAACAATCCTAAAATTTGTATGGAACCGGAAAAGACTCCAAATTGCTAAGGAAATATTGAAGAAGAAAAACAAAACTGGGGGCATCACGTTGCTTGATTTCAAGCTTTACTACAAAGCTGTGATCACCAAGACAGCATGGTACAGGCACAAAAACAGACACAAGGACCAGTGGAACAGAGAGTCCAGATATCGACCCCCAACTCTATCTATGTTCAAATGATCTTCAATCAAGCAGAAAAAAAAAATATTCAGTAGAAAAATGACATTCTCTTCAATAAATGGTGCTGGGAAAATTGGACAGCTATGTATAGAGGAATGACACTTGACCATTCTCATACACCATACACAAAGATAAACTCGAAATGGATAAAAGACCTCAACATGGATACTAATGCTTTATCACATATGTCATTTGCATATACCTTTTCCCATTCCATAGGCTGTCTTAGAGTTTTGTTGCTTGTTTCCTTCACTGCGCAGAAGCTTGTTATTTTTATGAAGTCCCAGTAGTTCACTTTGCTTTTATTTTCTTTGCCTTGGTATAATAAGTTGCTATAATCGGTGTTGAAAGAGTTACTGCCTGTGTTCTCTTGTAGGTTTTTCATGTTTTCAGGTTTCACATTTAGGTCATTAATCCATTTTGATTTTATTTTTGTGTATGGTGTAAGAAAGTGGTCCAGCTTCATTCTTCTGCATTTTGCTGTCCAATTTTTCCAACACCAATTGTTGAATTGGTGATCTTAAACCATTAGATACTTTTTCCTGCTTCATCCAGGATTAATTGATCATATAGAGGTGGGTCTATTTGTGGGTTTTCTATTCTGTTCTATTGATCTATGTGTCTATTTTTGTTACAGTAACATACTATTTTGATCACTACAGCTTTTTAGTATACCTAGAAGTATGGCTTTGGGATGCCTCCTGCTTTGGTTTTCTTTTAAGGTTGATTTGGCTATTTAGGGTCTTCTGTGGTTCCATACAAATTTTAGAATTATTTGTTTAAGCACTCCGAAAAATGCTCTTGGTATTTTGATAGGGATTGCATTAGAAATGTAGATTGCTTTGGGCAGTATACACATTTTAGCAATATTTGTTCTTTCAATGCATAAGCGTTGGATGTCTTTCCCTTCCTTTCTTTTTTTAAAAAGAGTTTATTTATTTATTTGACAGATGGAGGTCACAAGTAGGCATAGAGGCAGGCAGAGAAGAGGGGGGAAGCAGGCTCCCTGCTGAGCAGAAAGCCCCATGTGGGGCTTGATCCCAGCACTCTGGGATCATAACCTGAGCCAAAGGCAGGGGCTTTAACCCACTGAGCCACACAGGCACCCCTCCATTTCTTTGTGTCATGTTCAATTTTTTTTCATCAGTGTTTTATTGTTTCCAGCGTACAGATCTTTCACCGCGTTTGTTAGATTTATCCCTAATTATCTTTTGGTGCAATTGTAAAGGAGATTGAGTCCTTCATTTCTATTTCTGTTGCTTCAGTATCAGTGTACAGAAATGCAACATATTTCTATACATTGATTTTATATCCTGGGAGTTTACTAAATTCATTTATCTGTTATACCCATTTTTTTTTTTGGCAGAGTCTTTTGGGTATTCAGTAAAGAATATCATGTTATCTACAAATAGTGTAAGTTTTACTTCTTCCTTGCCAATCTGAGTGATTGTATTTCTTTGTGTTTTCTGATTTATGAAGATAGAACTTCTAATACTGTGTAAAATAACAGTGCCAAGAGTGGATATATTTGTCTTTTTCCTAATCATAGAGAAAAAGTTCTCAGTTTTTCCCAATGTAGGATGATATTAACTTTAGGGTTTTCATTGATGGCCTTTATTATTCCGAGGCATATTCCTTCTAACCCTACTGTGTGGAGGGTTTTTAAGATGAATGGATGTTGTACATTTTATGCATCTATTGAAATGATCATATGGTTCTTATCCTTTCTTATATTAATGTGGTTCTTCTGACCCACGAGCATGAAATGTTTTTCCATCTTTTTGTATCTTCTTCAATTTCTTTCATTAGTATTCTGTAGTTCCTCAAGTATAGATAATTTACTTCTTTGGTTAGGCTTATTCCAAGGTACCTTAAGGATTTCGGTGTTATTTTAAATTGAATAAATTCTTTAATTTCTCTTTCTACACTTTCATTGTTAGTGTATAAGAAAGCAATTTATTTCTGTGCATTTATTTTGTATCCTGCCACATTACTGAATTGCTGTATGAGTTCTTGTAATTTGGGTGTGGAGTTTTTAGGATTTTCCACATCAAGTATCATGTCATCTGTGAAGAGACAGTGTTTGATTTCTTCTTTGCCAATTTGAAAATTTTTATTTCTTTTTGTTGTCTGATTGCTGCTGGTGGGACTTTTTGTACTGTGTTGAACAATAGTGGCAAGAGTCAGCATCCTTGTGTTTCAGATCTTAAGGGAAGGGTTCTCAGCATTTCCCCATTGAGAATGATATTTGCTGTGGGAATCCATCTATATAGATGTATTTTATGAAGTTGGGAAATATTCCCCCTATCCCTATACTCTGAAGAGTTTTAAACAGGAAAGGAGGTTGAAATTTGTCCTATGCTTTTTCTGCATTAATTGAGAGGACCCTGTGGTTCTTCTCTCTTCTCTTATTAATTTGTTTTATCACATTGATTTGCGAATGTTGAACCACCTATGTATCCATGGATAAATCCCCCCTGGTCATGGTGGATAATCTTTTTAATGTACTGTTGAATCCTATCGAGTTAAAATCTAATTTGTCTGATATAAGAATTGCTACCACAGCTTTCTTTTGCATTCCATTGGCATGAAAGATGGCATCAGTCTGGATGTAAGTTTTGCTTCAAAATGAGTCACCTGTAGATCGCATATGGATGGGTCTTGTCTTTTAGCCAACCTGCAAACCTGTGAATTTTGTGTGAGTATTTAGACCATTCCCACTGAGAGAGGTTACTGAAAGATGTTTTTATTGTCATCATGTTGCCTGTGAGGTCTTTGTTTTTATAAATTGTCTCTGTAAATTTTTGTTCTATATCTCTCTTGTTGTCTTTCTCCTTTTATAGAACCCCCCCTTAATATTTCTTGCTGGGCCAGCTTAGTGGTCACATATTCTTTTAGTCTCTGCCTGTCCTGGAAGCTCTTTATCTCTCCATCCATTCTAAATAACAGCCTTGCCAGATAACATATTCCTGGCTACATGTTCTTATTTAGTACCCTGAATATGTCTTGCCAGCCCATTCTGGCTTGCCAGGTTTCTGTGGACAGGTCTGACATTATTCTGATGTTACTCCCTCTGTAGGTAAGGAATCTCTTGCTCCTAATTGTTCTTAAGATGTTTTCCCTGGTTTTTAGATTTGCAAGTTTCACTATCACATGCAGAAGTGTCTCTCTGCCCTCCTTGATGGGGGTGGGGGAGGTGTCCTCTCTGCCTGTAGGACAAGAACACTTGTTTCATTTCCCAGATTAGGGAAATTCTCAGCTACGATTTGCTCAACCATATCTTCTAGTCCTCTGTCTCTCTCCGCCCCCTCAGGGATCCCTATAATTCTGACATTGGAACGTTTCATGGCATCATTTATTTCCCTAATTCTGTTTTCATGGATTCTAAGCTGTTTGTTCCAGGCCTCCTCCTGATCCTTCTTTTCTATCAGTTTGTCTTCTAGATCACTACTTTGTTCTTCTGCCTCATTTACCCTAGCTGTTAAAGTATCTAGATTAGATTCAATCTCATTGATAATATTTTTAAGTTCTGCCAGATCAGCTCTCACTTTTCCCCTTAGAGAATCTATGTTGCCATTAATGGTTTTCTCCAACCTAGCTATTGTCAGCATAACTGTTACCCTGAATTCTATTTCTGACATCTTGCTTATGTCCATATCCAATAGTTCTGTGGCAGAGGTCAGTCTCTGAATTTTTACTCTGTTGGGTGTTCCTCCTACTAGTCATTCTGTGAAAGGTGGTTGAGGGAATGTGCAGAGTCCAAACTATTGACCACAGCCCAAGCCAGATGCACCTGTTTTATACGACCTTACGGTTGTTGGCCTCTTGTTCTTTCAGCCTGTCTTCTGGTAGAGAGGCCTGCTGCACTGTTACACAGGTCCCCTGTGGGAGGGATGGTCTCAGTGAAAACCAGTTTGGGGGAGCTTTTGGTCTCTGGTGGCTTTCCCTGGTGGCCTTCTGAGTCTCTTCTCAATGTCAGAGCAGAAGTGGCCATATCTAATCCTCTGTCTCAGAACTGAGGGATCACAGTCTGTTCTCCAGAAAGCCCTCCAGGCCACACTGACCCCCTTTCTTTCTTTCTTTCTTTCTTTCTTTCTTTCTTTATTTATTTATTTTTCTTTTTTTTCTGTGCTGTTAAAAACCACAGCATCCTGGGTTGTGTGTTCCACAGCCACATTCCCAGCTCTCACTTCCAGGTCCTGGTACATCTCTGCCCTTCGTGCTTCTGAAACCACCAGCTGCTCCCAGTTCACACGTGTGCCCCTACAGCTCCAGGTTTCAGTCTGGGGGTCATCCCTAAAGTCCTTAACCCATGGCTATTGGTCTGCGACTTTGTGCCAGGTCCCCAGTGTGGTACACTTTTATTCTTTTGTGTTATTTCACTTTCCTGGCATCAGGGCTTATGTTACCTCCCTCCCCCTTCCATATATCTTCCAATATCTGCCGTCAGAATTGTGGTTCCCTGCTTCATACCTCAAAACCAGCTGCTGGAGATATTCTGTTGGTGTACATCCTGATATATCTTCTTACATCTCAGACTGATTTTGTGGGTGTTCAGAGTGGTCTGGCAGATATCCAGCTCAATTCAGGGGACCAGTTGAAATAGGGTCCCCTTCTCCTCCTGCATCTTGTGGTTCCCTCCCAAGAGCTGTTACTTTTAAACACTAAGTACTACGTCATCCATATGATATGTTCAATTATTCAGAAAGTATGTATAGAGAACAGATTGGCTATAATTTTCCCTCACCCCCAGAGCCTCATAAGGTGAGAAGAGCTTTGTCTCAAATACCATTGTTTTCAAGAGGTTGAGGCAAAGCTGATGTGGACATTTTGGCAAGTGCCTTAGACTCATGCCCGGAGGTTCAAAGTATATTTTCTAAAATTGACTCCACAGTTCTAGTTTTTTTTTTTTTAATGTTTTGATAATGGGCATGTGCTGAGTTTTGTTATTTACTTTCTCGGCATCTATTGAAAATAGTTTTGTGGCTTTTGCACCTTGCTTTTTAATATGCTGTATTATATTTATTGTTCAGATTTTAAATCAATCTTGTATATCTATAATATATTACACCTGGTCTCGGTGCACAATACTTTTTATATGTGGCTGGATTCTATTCAGTAAATTCTTGTTAAGGATTGTTACACCTATACTCAAAATAGATATTAATTTGTAGTATATATCTCTTGTGACACCTTTGTGTGGTTTTGGTATCAGGACATTGCCAGCCTGATAAAACAATGGACATGTCTCCCCTCTTCTATTCTCCAGTTGAGTTTCTGAGAGAGTGGAATTAATAATTCTTTGGATGTTATGTAAAATCTGCCAGTGAAACCATCTTGGCATTGACTTTCCTTTGTGGGAAACATTTAAATTATTAATGTAACCTCTTTAACCACTTGCATGTCGATTCATGTTTTTTTATTTGTTCTTGAGTCAGTATCAGTAGTTTGGGTCTATCCAGGAATTTGTTCAGTGCACCTAAGTTCTTTCATTTCTTTTACAGGGTTGTTACTAGTATTCTCTCATAACCGTTTCTTTTACTTTTGTAATGTTAGTAGAATTTTTCCTCTTTCAGTCTTCATATTAGTAATTTAATTACTGGCCATAGCAATTTGAGTCTTCTCTCTGTCTTTCATGGTTTGTCTAGCTAATAGCTTGTCAACCTTGGTGATCATTTTCAAAGCACAAATAATGGTTTCAATGATTTTTTTCTATTTTTTACATTTTATTTCCCATTTATTTTCACTCTGGTCTTTAGGGATCACTTTCTTTTGCTTGCTTTGGACTTATTATGGTCCTCCTTTTCTCATTTCTAAGACATTTTAAGCTATTCAAATTGCATTTTTCTTCTTTTCTACTACAGACATTCATTTTCAGGTTTGTATTTCCTTCAGAGAACTACTGTAACTGCAACATATATGATTTGGTATATCGTATTTTAAAAGTTTATTCCTCCCAAAGCAATTTGTAAAATGCCATATGATTTAATATTCAACACATTAACTTATTAGGAGAATGTTGTTTTATTTTCACAAGTTTGTAAATTCCCCATATTTCCTTGGTTGTTGACTTTTAATTTAATCCCTTTGTGGTTGAAGAACAACATACATTTTGTAAAAGTATAATTAACATACAATGTTATATTAGTTTCAGGTGTACAACATAATGATTCAAGAATTCTATACATTACTTACTGCTCACCGCAATAAGTGTCATTACCATCTGTCACCAAATAACATTATTATGATGATATTGGTTTATTCCTTATGCTTTGCTATTCATATCTGTGACTTATTTATTTTATAACTGGAAGTTTGTACCTCTTAATCCTCTTTGTCTATTTCACCCATCCCCTCCTCCACTCTGGCAACCATGAGTTTGTTCTCTGTATTTAAGTGTCATCTTTGGGTTGCCTGAGTGGCTCAGTCAGTCAAGGGTCTGCCTTTGGATCAGGTCATAATCTCAGGGCTCTGGGATTGAGCCTTGTATTGGCACCCCTAGTCAATGGGGAGTGTGCTTCTCCTTCTCCCCAATTCCTGCCCATGTTCTGCCATGTTCTCTCTCTCACACACAAATAACTAAATAAATAGCATCTTTAAAAAAAAGAGTCATCTTTGTTTTTTTTGGAGAACATGTATTTTATAACTTCAGTCCTTTCAAATTTAATGAAGTTTGTTTATAGATCAGTGTATGGTATAGAGAATATTCCTGTTGTATTTGAGTAGAATATGTAGTCTGTTGTTGAAGTGTTCCAGTGAGATCATTTGAGTTCATTTGTTTTGTAATGCTCTTCAATCATTAGAGTAGCTGACGGGCTGTTGTACCCACGAACGAAAAGAGAGCATTGTGGTCTACAACAGTATAGCATTGTATACTCCTTCTTCCAATCCTTTCTTTCAGCTTTTGTTCACATATTTTAGTGGCTTTGAGATTAGGTTATATAATTTTGTATTGTTATGACTTTTTAAGATATTGATCCATTTACCATTGTAAAAATGTCCTAGTTTGTTTCTAGGAAAATACACGTCTTAAAATTTATTTTCTACAATGTAAGTATAAACACTTCAGCTCTTTGTTGTTTACAATTTCTATGCTATAGTTTTAGACATTCTTTTACCATCATGTTATTGTGCCTTGGAAGACATATTTCATGTAGAAAAGACATGTTTCATGTAGAAAAGAGGAAACTTTGATCATGACATTTAATAACTCATTATTACTCAAAATGTCATTTTTGTAATATATTTCCTCCATGATTAGCTTATGATGTGTTTTTTTTAAGGATTTTGTTAATTTATTTGACAGACGGAGATCACAGGCAGAAAGAGAGACAGGCAGAGAGAGAGTGGGAAGCAGGCTCCCTGCTGAGCAGAGAGCCCAATGTGGGGCTTGATGCCAGGACCCCGGGATCATGACCTGAGCTGAAAGTAGAGGTTTTAACCCACTGAGCCACCCAGGCACCCCTTATCATGTGTTTAATCAACAATTTTTACCAGCACATTTAAATTCTTTTCTTTATTCATTTCTTTTATTACATTTTTCTCATTAGTTACCTTATTCATGGTTTACCCGGCAATTACAGTTAATATTTTAAAATTATATACTTGGGGGCGCCTGGGTGGCTCAGTGGGTTAAAACCTGTGCCTTCCACTCAGGTCATGATCCTAGCATTCTGGCATTGAGCACCACATTGGGCTCTCTGCTCAGCAGGGAGCCTGCTTCCCTTTCTCTCTCTCTGCCTGCCTCTCTGCCTGCTTGTGATCTCTGTCAAATAAGTAAATAAAATCTTTAAAAACTAAAAATAAAATAAAATTATATACTTGGGATAAATACCAACTTAATTTCATTAGTATCAAATGATTTCTTCCATTATAGTTCTATTCTCCCTTCTATCATTTCTGCTACTCTTTATATATTATAAGCCAATAAATAGATTTATAATTATAGTCTTTTTTAAAGATTTTATTTACTTGACACAGAGAAAGATATCACAAGTAGGAAGAGAGGGAGGCAGAGAGAGAAGGGGAAGCAGGCTCCCTGCTGAGCAGAGAGCCCGATGCAGGGTTTGATCCCAGGACCCTAAGATAATGACCTGAGCTGAAGGCAGAGACTTAACCCACTGAGCCACCCAGGTGCCCATATAGTCTTTTTTCATTTGTGTTATGTTAGTCACCATACAATCCATCATTAGATTTTGATGTAGTATTCCAAGAGTCATTGTTTATGTATAATCTTATTTAGTTCCACTTTAATTCAGAGGAGAAGACAAATTACATACAATTTTGTATCTTTATACTGTCTCATATTTATTTATGAAGTTACATGAACTAATGCTCTTTACTGTTTCAGTTGCCTTCTACTTAATGTCTCATGCCCATTCATTTTTGCCTAAATTCTTCCCTTTAGAATTTATTGTATGGCAAATTGGTTAGCAATGTGTTATCTCATTTAAATTTTTTTTTTTGAGGACGACTTGATTTCTCTTTACTTTTTGAATGCTTATGTTGCTGAATAGAGATGTGTTTTTTTGACAATATTATTTTATTAATACTATGAATATGACTTCTTCCTGCCTCTTCACCTCTGTAGTTGAGAAGCCAGTTGTTAATCTTCCTGTAGATCACTTCCATATTTTGTATTGTTTTTAGCTCCCTGCTTTTAAGATTTATTATTTGTCTTTAGGTTTCCATACCTGAAGAGTATGATGTTTATAATTGCTGCCATAAATTTTGCAGTCCAGTAATCTTCTTAAATATTGAGTAGTAATATTTTCATCAGACTGAAAAGATTTTGGATATTATTTTTTCAAGTGTTATTTCTTCCCCTTTATCATTCTGTTCTCTTTTTGGGACTTCTGATATGTATATAATGGTATACTTGAGAGTATCTTATAGGTCTCAGTAGCTCTGCTTATTTTTCTTCATTCATTTTCTGTCTATTGATAATCTCAAGAATCCTCTCTTCAAGGCAGTTATTTTCTTTTTCCTTCTCCTGCGAAGTCCAATTGTTGTTCAATCTTTATGTTAAAAGTGTATATTAGTTATCATCACATGCAACTCCAAAATTTGATTTTCTTACTTTTTTAAAATTTCCATTTCCTTATTAACATGGACACTTTGGATTTAAAAAAAAAAGTTCTCTCACATTCTTTCAATTTGTTAGAAGTAGATTTCTTTCTTCATCTGAACATATTTCTTAAAAATGATTTAAATCTAGAGTTGAAAGTAAAGAGGTGGAAAAGGATACTCCATAAAAATGGAAAGCAAAGAAAGCTGAGGAAGCTGAAGTTATATCAGGAAAACATAGATTTATAATTATAGACTATAATAAGAGACAATTAAGTCCACTAAATAATAAAAGGGTTAATCAAACAAGAGAATATATTATTACACTCATATGTGGAATTTAAGAAACAAAAGAGATGAACATAGGATAAGGGAAGGAAAAATAAAGTGAGATGAAAACAGAGATGGAAGCAAAGCATAAGAGACTCAATTATAGGAAACAAACTGAGGGTTGCTGGAGAGAAGGTTGGTGAGGGAATGGGGCAATTGAGTAATGGGCATTAAGGAGGTCAATTGATACAACGAATACATGCAACTGATGAATCACTAAATTCTCCCTTTGAAACAAATAATACACTCTTTGTTAACTAATTTAATTTATAAAAAATGGAAAAAAAATAAATAGAATAATGTAAAGATGCAACCAACAAAAGACCACCTAAACATATACAGCAAATCTTAGAAAACCTAGAGGGAAAAAGAAGCAGCAGTAAAGTAGTAGAATGTTGCACTAATATGCCGCTTACAACAATAGATATATCATCCACACCGAAAATCTGTTCAACTAAGTTTGACATTGTACTAGAAGTGCTAGCAGAGAGAAGTGCTAGCCTCAGCAATCAGACAACAAAAAGAAATAAAAGGCATTCAAATTGTCACAGAAGTCAAACACTTGCTCTTTACAGATGACATACTTAATGTGGGAAATACAGAAGCACTACCCAAGAATTTCTAGATCTCATACAGGAATTAAGGAATGTGACAGAATATAAAATCAATGCACAGAAACCAAATGCATTTCTATACAATAACAATGAGACAGAAGAAAGACACATTAAGAAATCGATCCCATTTACAATTGCACCAAACACCGCAAGATACCTAGGAATAATCCTACAAGGATCTGTAATCTAAAAACCACAGAACACATATGAAAGAAATTGAAGAAGATACAAAAAGTGGAAAGACACTTCATGCTCATGGATTGCAAGAAGAAATATTGTTAAAATGTCTATGCTACCCAAAACAATCTGTACATTCAATGCAGTCTCTGCTACAATACCATCAACATTTTTCAACTGAGCTAGAACAAACAATATCAAAGTTGGCATGGAACCAGAGAAACCCTGAATAGCCTGAGGAAAGATGAAAAAGAAAAGCAAAGATACTGGCATCACAATGCTTGACTTCAAGCTATAGTGCAAAGCTCTATTCATCAAGACAGTATGGTACAAGCACAAAAACGGACACATAGATCAATGGAACAGAATAGGGAACCCAAAAATGAACCCTCAAGTCTTTGGTCCACTAGTTCTCCACAAAGCAGGAAAGGATGTCCATGAAAATAGACAGTCTCTTCCATAAATGCTTCTGGGAAGATTGGACAGGCACATGTAGAAGAATTAAGCTGGATCATTCTCTTACACCATACACAAATATAAACACACAATGGATGAAAAGTTTCAATATCAGAGTGGAATACAACAAAATCCTAGAGAAGAACACAAGGAGGAACCTCCTTGGCCTGGACCACAACAACTGCTTGCTAGACATGTCTCTAAAGGCAAGGGAAACAAGAGCTATTGGGACTTGATCAAGAGAAAAAATTCTGCACAGCAAAGGAAACAGTCAACAAAACTATGAGGCATCCCATGGAATGGGAGAAGATATTTTCAAATTACATTATAGATGAAGGGGTGGTATCCAAGATGTATAAAGAACTTATCAAACTCAACACCCCAAAAACAAACAATCCACTCAAGAAATGGGTAACAGACAAGAACAGATATTTCTCCAGAAACGACATACAAATGGCCAACAGACACATGAAAAACTTTCAACATCACTAGCCATCAAGGAAATACAAATTAAAACTGCAATGAGATACCACCTCATACCAATCAGAATGGATAAAAAATTAACAAACCAGGAAACAACAAATGTTAGCAAGGGTATGTACTAAGGGGAACCCTTTTACACTGTTGGTGACAATGCAAGCTGGTGCAACCACTCTGGTGAACAGTATGGAGGTTCCTCAAAAAGTTAAAAAGAGAGTTGCCCGGGGTACCTGGGTGGCTCAGTTGTTAAGCATCTGCCTTCAGCTCAGGTCAGGATCTCTGGGTCCTGGTATCAAGTCCTGCATTGCACTCCCTGCTCAGTGAGAAGCCTGCTTCCCCTTCTCCCACGCACTCTGCTCGTGTTCCCACTCCCATTCTCTTTCTCTGTCAAGTAAGTAAAATCTTAAAAAAAAAATTAGAGTTACCCTATGACCCAGCAATTGAACTGCTGAGTACTTACCCAATATATACAAATGTAATGATCTGAAGGAGTATCTGCACCCCAATATTTTTAGCAGCAATGATCACAATAGCCAAACTATAGAAAGAGAACAGATGTCCATCAATGGATGAATGTATATGGAAGATTTGGTATTTAGGAATATACAGTAGATACAATGACATATCACTCATCCATTATAAAGGATGACATTTTACCATTTATATTGATAGGGTTTGAGCTGGAGGCTACTATGCAGAGCAAAATAAGTCAATCAGAGAAAGACAATTATCACATGATTTCACTCATTTGAGAAACGTAAACAATAAGACATAGGATCATAGGAGAAGGGAGGGAAAATTGAATGGGAAGAAATCAGAGAGGGAGACAAACCATGAGAGACTCTTAACTATGGAAAAGAAACTGAGGGATTTTGGAGGGAAGGTGTGTGGGTGGATGAGGTAACTAGACAGGGTGAAGCACATTAAGGAGAATACATGATGTGATGAGCACTGGTTGTTATATACAAATGATGAATTATTGAACTCTACATATGAAAGTAATGATTTCCTATATAATGTCTCATTAAACTTAAAAAAAAGATATTTTTAATTTTTGGAGGAATCTCCACACTGTTTTCCAAAGTAAACAATGAATCTTGGAACAGTACATCAAAAACAAATGATGTATTTTATGTTGACTAACATAACACAATACAAAATCAATGTACAGAAATCAGTTGCTTTCTAATACACTAACAATGAAAATACAGAAAAGGAAATGAGAGAATCGATTCCACTTACTATAGCACCAAGAACCATAAGATACCTGGGAATAAACCTAACCAAAGAGGTAAAGAATCTGTACTAGAAGAACTACAGAACACTCATGAAAAAAAAAAAAAAAAAGAAGAAGACACAAAATGATGGAAGACCATTCCATGCTCGTGGATCAGAAGAATAAACATTGGTAAAAAGTCTATACTGCCTAGAACAACCTATAGTTTCAATACCATTCTGATCAAAATTCAACCAGCATTTTTCAACGAGCTGGAACAAACAATCCTAAAATTTGTATGGAACCAGAATAGACCCTGAATGCCTAAGGAAATGTTAAAAAAGAAAAACAACACTGGGGGTGTCATGTTGCCTGATTTCAAGCTTTACTACAAAGCTGTGATCACCAAGATAGCATGGTACTAGCACAAAAACAGACACATACCCCAGTGGAACAGAGTAGAGAGCCCAGATATGCACCCTCAACTTTATGGTCAAATAATCTTGGACAAAGCAGGAAAAAATGTGCAGTGGAAAAAAGACAGTCTCTTCAATAAATGGTGCTGGGAAAATTGGTCAGCTGTGTGTAGAAGAATGAAATTCGACCATTCTCTTACACCATACACAAAGATAAACTAGAAAAAGACCTCAACATGGGCAGGAACCCATCAGAATCCTAGAGAACATAGGCAGTAACCACTTCGACATCAGCCTCAGCAACTTCTTTCAACATATGTCCCCAAAGGCAAAGGAAACAAAAGTGAAAATGAACTTTTGGGGCTTCATCAAGATCAAAAGCTTCTGTACAGCAAAGGAAACAGTCAACAAAACAAAGAGGCAACCCACGGAATGGGAGAAGATATTTGCAAACGACAGTACAGACAAAGGGCTGATATCCAAAATCTACAAAGAACAACTCAAGCTCATCACACACAGAACAAATAATCATGTCAAAAAATGTGCAGAAGACATGAAAAGACACTTCTCCAATGAAGACATACAAATGGCTATCAGACACATGAAAAAATGTTCATCATCACTAGCTATCAGGGAGACTCAAATCAAAGCCACATTGAGATAACACCTTACAAGAGTTAGAATGGTCAAAATTAACAAGACAGCAAGCAACATGTGTTGGAGAGGGTGTGGAGAAAGGGGAACCCTCTTACACTGTTGGTGGGAAAGCAGGTTGGTGCAGCCACTTTGGAAAACAGTGTGGAGATTCCTTATGAAATTAAAAATAGTGCTTCCCTATGACCAAGCAATTGCACTATTAAATATTTATCCCAAAGATACAAATGTAGTGAAAAGAAAAGCCATCTGTACCCCAATGTTCATAACAACAACGGCCACAGTCGCCAAACTTTGGAAAGAACAAAGATGGCCTTCAATGGATGAATGGATAAAGAAGATATGGTCCATATACACTATGGAGTATTATGCCTCCCTCAGAAAGGATGAATACCCAACTTTTGTAGCAACATGGACTGGACTGGAAGAGATTATGCTGAGTGAAATAAGTCAAGCAGAGAGAGTCAATTATCATATGGTTTCACTTATTTGTGGAGTATAAGATATAACACGGAGTACATAGGGAGATGGAGAGGAGAAGGCAGTTGGGGGAAATTGGAGGGGAAGATGAACCATGAGAGACTGTGGACTCTGAGAAACAAACTGAGGGTTTTGGAGGGAGTGGGTGGGGGGTGGGTGAGCCTGGTGGTGGGTATTATGGAGGGCACATATTGCATGGAGAACTGGGTGTGTTGTATTAACAATGAATTCTGGAACACTGAAAAGAATTAAAATAAATAGAAAGAAGGAAAGAAAGAAAGAAAGAAAGAAAGAAAGAAAGAAAGAAAGATGTATTAAAAATAATAAATAAATGTGATTCTTCAGCATGACAAAATTGAGAAACCTTGAGCTTGAGAGAAGAGAGAAGATTAAAATAAATAAAATTAAAAATGCAAAGAGCAGACATTACAACCACTACCACAGAAATACATAGAGTTATAAAAGACTACTGTAGACGATTATAAGCCAACAAATTATTTAAGCTGAAGAATTGGATACATTTCTAGAAACCGATAACCTACCAAGACTATGTCAGGGTGAAAATCTGATCAGATAAATAGTGAGTAAAAAGACTGAGGCATTACTAAAAAAAACTTCCAACACAGAAAACTCCAGAGCCAGGTGGCTTTAGTGGTGAATTCTACCAAACATTTAAATAGTAATTCACACCAGTCCTTCTCAAACTCTTGCAAAATATCAAGGAGGAGGGAACATGCCCAAACTCATGCTACAAAGTTGGAATTATTTTGAAACCAAACCGGATAAGTATACCACAAGAAAAGACCAATATTCCCAATGAATATAGATGTAAAAATTCCTAACAAAATATTAGCAAAATGAATTGAAGAATGCATCAAAATAGTTATACACCATGCTCAAGTGCAATTTATCCTTGGGATAAAGAGATTGTACAACATATGCAAATCAATAAATGTATTTCATCACAAAAAAATAAAATTAAAATAATTTGATCATTTCAATAGACACATTAAAAAGGCATTTGACAAGACACATCTTTTTATGATAAGAACCACTAACAGATTAGGTATGGAAGGAACATACATCAGTATAATAAAGGCCATATATGAAAAACCTACATTTAACATTATACTCACTAGGAAAAAACTGAACGCTTTCCTTTTAAGGTGAGAAAAAAAGGCAAGAATGAACAATCTTACCACTCCCAGTCAATATAGTATTGGAAGTCATAGCTAGAGCAATGATTCAAGGTAAAGAAATAGCCAATTGGAAAGGAAAAAGTAAAATTGTCACTATTTGCTGATGTTATGTTCATATATACCCCCGTGTGTGTGTGTGTGTACACACACAATTCTCTCTATATAGAGATATAGATAGTGAGATAGTGAGATATAAATAGATATAGATATATGGTCCCAAAAAGTCCAAAAGTTTGGAACTATGAGAACAAATGAAGAAATCCAGTAAAGTTGCAGAACAGAAAATCAACATAGAAAAATCAGTAGCATTTGGGTTCTGGTACAAGAAGATGCTGAACTCACCACCTCCATGCACACATAAATCAACACCTATTTGTAGAGCAATTCCTCCTGAAGAAAAACTTAGAGCTGACTGAACAGCCTCCCAAAAGGATGAACTCAGGGAAGTCCACAGCATAACACATAATAATTTAAATGCCACATATAACACCCAGTTACAACCCCCTCCCCCCGCAACTCCGGGTTTGTTTCCCAAAGTCCAGAGTTTCTCATGGTTTCTCTCCTTCTCTGATTTCTTCCTGTTCCGTTTTCCCTCCCTTCCCCTACAATCCTGCACACTTTTCCTTTTGTTCCACATAATTGTTGAACACTACATCAAAAACTAATGATGTACTATATGTTGGATAATTGAACATAATAGAAGTAATTTGAACCATGAGAGCCCATGGACTCTGAAAAACAATCTGAGGGATTTGAAGGGGCGGGGGGTGGGAGGCTGGGGGAGCCTGGTGGTGGGTATTATAGAGGGCACATATTGCATGGAGCACTGGGTGTGGTGCATGCATCAACAATGAATTCTGTTACACTGAAAGAAATTAAATTTAAAAAGACAGGAAAAGAATAATAATTTGAATGTCAAAGTTTAAAGATAAAGAGAGTATTTTAAAAGAAGCAAGAGGAAGAGATTGGTTATTTACAAATGAAACTTCATAATGCTATCAGAGGATTTGTCAGCAGAAACTTTGTAGGCCTTCTTGGAACACCGAAAAAATACAATAAAATTAAAATAAAAGAAAGCTTGTAGGCCAGATGAGGGTGGCATACTATAGATTAAACAAACAAACAAAAACAAAACAAAACAAACAACCCTACTCAATCCAAACATTCTCTACCCTGAAAGATTATCATTCAGAATTGAAGGAGAAATTAAGAATTCTTCAGACAAACACAAGTTAAAAGAGGCCATCACCATTAAACTGCCTTACAAGAAATGTTTAACAGGTTTCTTCAAGTGGAAAAGTAAAAGCCATAATTGTACATCAAAAAATTATGAAAAAGAAGATGTAAGATATGACTATATATATATATATGTATATATATATATATATATATATATAGTATGTAGTATATATACACAAATATATAATGTGGAGAGGAAAGTAAAACAGTTTTTTAAGAATGCAGGGCGCCTGGGTGGCTCAGTGGCTTAAAGCCTCTGCCTTCCACTCAGGTCATGATCCCAGCATCCTAGGATTGAGCCCCACATTGGGCTCTCTGCTCAGCAGGGAACCTGCTTCCCTTTCTCTCTCTCTGCCTGCCTCTCTGCCTGCTTGTGATCCCTGTCAAATATATAAATAAAATCTTAAAAAAAAGAATGTGTTTGAACATAACTGAATATCAACTTACTATAGACTGCTATGCATTAGGATTTATTTATGAATCTCATGGCAACCCCAAACCCCAAACCTGTATTAGATACACAACAAAAGAGAATGAAAGTCAAACACTACAAATATTCATTCAACATGAAAAAAGAGTACAAGGGAGGAGAAAAAAAAAGTACAAACACAACTAGAAAATGATTTAGAAAATGTCAATAAGTACATAGCTATCAGGGGGAGCTAAGATGGCAGAGTAGTAGGAGGACCCTGTGCTTGCCTCAGCCCTTGAACACAACTAGATAAATGTCAAATCATTCTGAAAAACCAAGAAGTTGATTTGAGGACTGACAGAACAAACTACACAACCAGAGGGAGAGAAGAGGCCACTTTGTTGAAGGTAAGAGGTGTGGAGATGTGAATGGGGGAGAAAACAGTTGCAGGTACTGTGGAGGAAAGGGAGCCCTGATGATGGATAAAGGCAAGAGAGGGGAAGAGGCAGAGAGTAGAGCACACAAGAGACTGCAAAAGGAAACACTTCCCCAAAGCCACTGACTGGAAAAACCAGAGGGCTGATGACTGAGATTTTACAGCCAGTGGAGTTCACAGACTGAAGTTCTAGAGGTACATGCTATGGTTGGTGTTGAGTCCAACAGGCACTCTTCCTGTAGATAAAGAGGGTGGATAACCTGGGAACAGATAGCAGGATGGGAACTGGGGATGCCCTGGCGCACACTGAGAGAGATGGTTCCCCTTCTTGAAGTGCATCTGGGAGAGGTGGCTTTGTCTCCCCAGGGACAAAAGAACCAGTGGGCACCATTATGCTCCCCTGCACCTTAGCATAGGCACAGAGACACCTGCTGAGGACAGTTAACCTGGAGACAAGCATTTGTTGAGCTTTACTCCAAACTCTAAGCTCTTGCGTCTTGAACAACTGCACTTCTGGAACAAACCCTGCACCAGGTAATGGAAATACAATCAGGCTCTTTTAACCAACAGACCAGAGCACACCTATTCAAAACTTGGCACACTCTGGACAAGGTCCAAACACTCTCCACTGTAGGTAAGAAGAAACTCTGCAGAAGACTGACCTAAGGGAAAGAACAGCCAAAACACAAGAGCAGAATGCACACAGCATACACCAGAAACATTTCCTGAAGCAACGGGCCCTGGACAATATATGACCTATTCTTAATAAAGCCATTATTTTCAGGAGCAAGAAACATAAAAGGCTTTCCTTACACACAGAAGACAGAGACCTACACAAAATGCCAAGACAGAAGAACTAATCCCCCCAAAAAGAACAAGCAAAGGTCACAGCCAGGGATATAATTGAAAGAGAAATAAGTAATATGGCTGAACCAGATTTAAAATAATAATCATAAGGATACTAGCTTGGCTTGAGAAAAATATAGAAGACACCAGGGAGTCTCTTACTGCAGAGATAAAAGACCTAAAAACAAGTCAAGCCAAAATGAAAAAAAAATGCATAACTGAGTTATGAAATCAACCGGATTGACTGACTGCAAAGATGGAGGAAGCAGATGAATAAATCATTCATCTAGAAGATAAACTTATGGAAAATAATAAAGCTGAAAAGAAGAGGGAAAAATATTGGATCATGAATGTAGACTTAAGAACCAGTGGCTCCATAAAGGGTAACAAAATTCATATCATAGGAGTCCAGAGAGGGGGGAAAAGGGGCAGAAGGTGTATTGGAGGAAATTAGAGTTGAAAACTTCCCTAATCTGGGGGAAGGAAACAGACATCCAAATCCAGGAGGGACAGAGAACTCCCATCAAAATCAACAAAAGCAGGCCAACCCCACCACATATTGCAGTTAGATTTGCAAGATACAGAGATAAGAAAAAAAAAAAATCCTGAAAGCAACAAGAGAAAAGGAGTATCTAACTTAAAAAGGTAGACAAACCTGTTAGCAGTGGGTCTCTCCACAAAAACTTGACAGGCCAGAAGAAGGTGGCATGATATATTCAACATGATGAATGGGAAGAATACACAGCCAAGAGTCTAGCAAGCTGTCATTCAGAATAGAAGGACAGATAGAGTTTCCTATGTAAACAAAAACTAAAGGAATTCATGACCACTAAACCAGCCCTGCCAGAAATATTAAAAGAGAATCATTCAATGGGAAAGAATGACCAAAAGTGATAAAGTCTAGAAAGGAAGAGTGAAATCTCCAGAAACAAGAATTTAACAAGTGATACAATGGCAATCACTTCATACCTATCAATAATCATTCTGAATGCAAGTAGACCAAATGCTCCAATGAAAAGACATAGGGTGGCAGAGAGGCTTGAAAAAAAAAATCAATCTGTATGATGCATACAAGAGACAAATTTTACATCTAAAGATACATGCAGACTGAAAGTGTGGGGTTTGATAACCATGTATCATGTTAGTGAATATCAAAAGAAAATGAGAATAGCCATACTTATATCAGAAGAACTAGATATTAAACCAAAACCTGTAAAGAAATGAACAAGGGTAATACATCACAAAAATTGTGCCTATCCAACAAGATCTCACAATGTAAATATTTATGCTCCCAAACTGAGAGCACCAAAATATATAAGACAATTAATAACAAAAATGAATGAACTCATTGATAATAACACAAAAATGGTAGGTTACTTTATCACTCCACTTCAGCCAATGGGCATATCATCTTAGCAGAAAATCAACAAGGAAGCAAAGGCTTTCAATGAGACACTGGACTAGATGGACTTAACAGATATATTCAGAAAATTGCATACTAAAGCAGAAGAATACACAATCTCTTCTAGTGCATACATGACATTCTCCAGAATACATCACACTGGGTCACAAATCAGGCCTCAACAAGTACAAAAAGATTGAGATCACACCATGCTTATTTTCCAATCACAACACCATTAAACTTGGTCAAACACACACACACACACACACACACACACACACACACACACACACAATTTCAATGACCATGAACTCATGACCATTAAAGAACATCCTACTAGATAATGAATGGGTTAACTAGAAAATTAAGGTAGAATTTTCTTTTTAAAAAGTACAGGGAAAAAATGCAAATAAAAACACAAGAGTCCAAAACATTTGGGATGCAGCAAAAGTGGTCATAAGAGAAAAGTATATAGCAATATAAAACTACCTCAATAAGCAAGAAAATCTCAAATACACAACCTAAACTTACACCTAAAGGAACTAGATATTGAACAGCAAATACAGCCTAAAGCCAGCAGAAAAAGAAAAAGCTAAAGATTCGAGCAGAAATAAATGATATGAGGGGAAAACGAATTAAAAAATGGTACCAACAAATATACACCAAATCATTAACTAATCTGGAAGAAATGGATGCATTCCTGGACACTTACAAACTACCAAGACCGAAAGAAGAAGAAATGGACAATCGGACCTAACCAATAACCAGCAAGGAAGTTGAAGCAGTAATCAAAAGCCTCCCAAAATATGAGTGTCCAGGGCCAGACTCTGTCTTCTGGAGGGAATTCTACCAAACATTCAAAGAGGAAATAATACTTAATCTACTGAAGCTGTTTTAAAAATAGAAACAGAGGAAAACTTCCAAAGTCATTTGATGAGAGCAGCACTACCTGGCCCCCAAACCAAAAACCCCATCAAAAAGAGGAATTACAGACCACTCTCCCTGATGAATATGAATGCCAAAATACTCACCAAGATCCTAGCCAATAGGATCCAGCAGTACATTGAAAGGATTATTCACCACGACCATGTGGGATTTATCCCTGGGATGCAAGGGTGATTCAACATTCGCAAATCAATCAACCTGATAGAGCACATTAATAAAAGAAAAGGCAAGAACCATATGATCCTCTAAATGGATCCAGAAAAAGCCTTGGACAAAACACAGCATCCTTTCCTGATTAAAATCCTCAGAGTGTAGGGATAGAAGTAACATTCCTCAATATCATAAAAACTGTCTATGAAAATCCCACAGCTAGTATCGTTCTCAATGGGGAAAAACTGAGAGCTTTTCCCTCAAGGTCAGGAAGATGACAGTGATGTCCACTCTTGCCACTTTTGTTCAACAAGGTACTAGAAAACTTAGCCTCAACAATCAACAACAAAAAGAAATGAAAATTACTCATATTGGCAAGAAAAGAAGTCAAATTCTCTCTTCAAAGATGAGATGATACTTTATGTGGAAAACCCAAAAGACTCCACCCCAAAATTACTAGAACTCATACAGCAATTCAACAGTGTGTCAGGATACAAAATCAATGCACAGAAATCAGATGCATATCAACACACTAAAAATGTGACTGAAGAAAGAGGGAATACGGAATCAATTCCATTTACAATAGCACCAGAACGATAAGATACCAATGAATAAACCTAAGGAAAGAGGGAAAGGATCTATATACTAGAAACTAGAGAACACTTATGAAAGAAATTGAGGAAGACACAAAGAGATGAAAAACATTCCATTCTCATGGATTGGAAGAATAAACATGGTTAAAATGTCTCTTCTGCCCAGAGCAATCTGCACTTCCAATGCAGTCTCTATCAAAATTTGACATTGCTTATCACCACATGGGATGACCCAGGGTGGCTATATGAAACTAATGAATCATTGAACACTAATTGAACACTAAATTAAAAATTAATGATGTACTCTGTTCCACTGGTCTATGTGTCTGTTTTTATGCCAGTACCATGCTGTCTTGGTGATCACAACTTTATAGTAAAGCTTCAAACCAGGCAACATGTTGTCCCCAGTTTTGTTTCCCCTTTTCAACATTTCCTTAGCAATTCGGAGGCTCTCCTGATTCCATACAAATTTTAGGATTGTTTGCTCCAGCTCTTTGAAAAATGCCAGTGGAATTTTGATCAGGATGGCATTGAAAGTATAGCCTGCTCTAGGAAGTATAGACATTGTAACAATGTTTATTCTTTTGATCCATGAGCATGGAATGCTTTTCCATCTTTTTGTGTCTTATTCGATTTCTTTCATGAGTGTTCTGTAGTTCCTCGAGTACAGATCCTTTACCTCTTTGGTTAGGTTTGTTCCCAGGTATCTTATGGTTCTTGGTGCTATAGTAAATGGAATTTATTCTCTAATTTCCCTTCCCGTATTTCCATTGTTAGTGTATAAGAAAGCAACTGATTTCTGTACCTTGATTTTGTATCTTGCCACATTACTGAATTGCTGTACGAGTTCTAGTAGTTTGGGGGTGGAGTCTTTTGGGTTTTCCATATAAAGTATCATGTTATTTGTGAAGAGAGAGAGTTTGACTTCTTCTTTGTCAATTTGAATACCTTTTATATCTCTTTGTAGTCTGATTGCTGTTGCTAGGACTTCTAATACTATGTTGAACAAGAGTGGTGAGAGTGGGCATTCTTGTCGTGTTCCTGATCTCAAAGGGAAGGCTGTCAGCTTTTTCCCATTGAGGATGATCAAAGTAGAGAGCCCAGATATGGACCCTCAACACATTGGTCAAATAATCTTCAACAAAACAGGGAAAAAAATATTCAGTGGAAAAAAGACAGTCTCTTCAATAAATGGTGCTGGGAAAATTGAACAGCTATGTGTATAAGAATGAAACTCCACCATTCTTATACATCATACACAAAGATAAACTCAAAATTAATAAAAAATAAAATAAAATAAAATAAAAAACCTCAAAGTGAGACAGGAATCTATCAGAATCCTAGAGGAGAATATAGGAAGTAACCTCTTCGACATCGGCCACAGCAACTTCTTTCACGATATGTCTCCAAAGGCAAAGGAAACAAAGGCAAAAAAATGAGTTTTGGGGACTTTGTCAAGATCAAAAGCTTCTGCATAGCAAAGGAAACAGTCAACAAAACAAAGAGGCAACCCATGGAATGGGAGAGATATTCGCAAATGACACTATAGACAATGGGCTGATATCGAAGATCTATGAAGAACAGTTCAAACTCAACACACACAAAACAAATAATCATGTCAAAAAATGGGCAGAAGACCTGAACATACACTTCTCCAATGAAGACATACAAATGGCTAACAGACACATGAAAAAAAAGTTCATCATCACTAGCCATCAGGGAGATTCAAATCCAAATCACATTGAGATACCACCCTACACCAGTTAGAATGGCCAAAATTAACAAGACAGTAAAAAACATGTGTTGAAGAGGATGTGGAGAAAGGGGAACCCTCTTACACTGTTGGTGGGAATGCAAGCTGGTGAAGGCACTTTGGAAAACAGTGTGGAGATTCCTCAAGAAATTAAAAATAAAGTTTCCTTATGACCCTGCAAATTCACTACTTGGTATTTACCCCAAAGAGATGGATGTAGTGAAAAGAAGGGCCATCTGTACCCCAATGTTCATAGCAGGAATGGCCATGGTCGCCAGACTGTGTAAAGAAGAAAGATGCCCTTCAAGGGCTGAATGGATAAGGAAGATGTGGTCCATAGTATACTATGGAGTATTATGCCTCCATCAGAAAGGATGAATACCCAAGTTTTGTATCAACATGGACGGGACTGGAAGAGATTGCGCTGAATGAAATAAGTCAAGCAGAGAGTTTCAATTATCTCATGGTCTCACTTATTTGTGGAGCATAATGAATAACATGGAGGACATGGGGAGATGGAGAGGAGACAGGAGTTGGGGAGAATTGGAGGAGGATATGAATCATGAGAGACTGTGGACTCTGAAAAACAATCTGAGGGTTTTGGAGGGGAAGCACGTAGGAGGTTGGGTGAGCCTGGTGGTGGGTATTATGGAGGGCTCATATTGCATGTAGTAGTGTGTGTGATGCATAAACAACGAATTCTGAAACACTGAAAAGAAATTTTTAAAAATAAATAATTTAAAAAACAAAAAAAATGTACTATATGCTGGCTAATTGAACTAACTAACTAACTAACTACATAATAAATAAATAAATGGGACTAATTCAAAACCTAAAAGCAAATATCATGGACATTTTTTCACAGAGCTAGAACAAACAATCCTAAAATTTATATTGAATCAGAAAAGATCCCAAATTTCCAGCAGGATGGTGAATAAAAAACCAAAGCTGGGATCATCATGATGCCTGACTTCAAACTGTATTACAAAGCTGTGATCATCAGGACAGCATGTCGTTGGCACAAAAGCAGACATATAGATCAATGGAATAGAATAGAGAGCCCAGAAATGGACCCTCAACTCTATGGTCAACTAATCTTTGCCAAATCAGGAAAAAATATCCAATGGAAAAAAGAAAGTTTCTTCAATAATGCTACTGGGAACGCTGGACAGCCACCTGCAGAAGAATGGAACTGGACCACTCTCACACCATATACAAAGATAAATTCAAAATGGATGAAAGACCTCAATGTGAGACAGGAATCCAACAAAATCCTAGAGAAGAACCTAAGCAATAACCTTTTCAACATTGGCCACAGCAACTTCTTTTAAGACACACCTCCAAAGGCAAGGGAAACAAAAGCAAAAATGAACTTTTGGGACTTCGTCAAGATCAAAAGCTTCTGCATAGCAAAGGAAACAGTCAACAACACTAAGAATCAATCCACGGGATGGGATAAGATATTTGCAGATGGCGTTACAGATAAAGGACTATTATCTAAGTTCTATAAAGAACTTCTCAAACTCAACACAAAAAGCCAAATAATCCAGTCAAGAAATGGTCAGAAGACACGAACAGACACTTCTTCAAAGAAGGCATACAAATGGCTAACAGAAACACGAAAAACTTTTTCAACATCAATAGCCATCAGGGAAATACAAACCAAAACCACAGTGAGATACCACCTTACTCCATTTAGAATGGCAAATTTAGCAAGACAGAAAAAAAAAAGTGTTGGTGAGGATGAGGAGTAAGGGCAACCCTATTATACTGTTGGTGGGAATGCAAGCTGGTAGAGCCACTCTGGAAAACAGTATGGAGATTTCTTAAGACATTAAAAATAGAGCTACCCTGGGACCCAACAACTGCACTACTACATATGGCCCCAAAGACCAATGCAATGAAAAGAAGGGCCACATGCACTCCAATGTTCATAGCAGCGGTGTCCACACTAGCCAAACTGTGGAAGGAGCCAAGCATCCCTTTAACAAATGAATGGATAAAGAAGAGGTGGTTCTTATATCCAATGGAATATTATTCAGCCATCAGAAAGGCTGACAGTCACCACTTGCATCAACATGGATGGAATTCGAAGGGGTTATGCTAAATGAAATAAGTCAAGCAGTGAAAGACAATTATCATATGGTTTCACTCATATATGGAACATAAAGAATAGCACAGAAGACCACAGGAGAAAGGAGGGAAAACTGATTGGGAAGAAATCAGGGAAGGGGAAAAACCATGAAAAATAAGCTAGATTCTGGGAAACAAACTGAGGATTACAGAAGGGAACGGGGTAGGGCCGTGTGGTAATAAGGTGTTGGGTTTTAAGGAGGGTACATGTGGTGATGAGCACTGACTGTTACACACAAGTAATGAATCATTGAACACTGCATCAGAAACTAATGATGTATCATATGTTGGTTCATTGAACATAATAAAAAATTGTTGAAAAGAAAAAAATACAATGAGATATTACCTAACACCTGTCAGAATGGCTAAAATTAACACAGGAATAGACAGGTGCTGGTGAGAATGTGGAGAAAGGAGAACCCTCTTACACTATTGGTGGTATTGTAAATTGGTGCTATTGCTCTGGGAAGAAGTATGAAGATTCCTCAAAAGGTTAAAAGCAGATCTACCCTTTGATCCAGCATTGTGCTACTAGGTGTTTATCCAAATGATACAAAAATATTGGTTCAAAGTGAAGCAGGCACCCTGAAGTTTATAGCAGTGTTATCAACAATAACCAAATCATGAATAGAGCCTAAATGTGCATTGGCTGATAAGTAGATAAAGAAGACGTGGGGGCTATAAATATATACACTAAACGTTGCTGGAGGGGGTATTGAGTGGGGGATGGGCTAAAAGGGTGATGATGGCTCTTAAGGAAGAAGGCATTTGTTTTGGTGAGTACTAGATGTCATATGAAAATGACAAATCAACAAATTCTACTCCTGAACCTAGTATTACACTATATGTTAATTAACTGGAGTTTAAGTAAAAAGTTAAAACAAAGAACAAAAAAATGAAAAAGACATTGATCTGTGTTGTTGCTGCTAATGGAACACATGGCTATTCTATAATAAGTATGCAGTAGTTCTGGATCACTTATTTAATGTGTTGAACAGCTACTTAAGAGATGTATTTGCCACAATATAATTTTGTGAGTTCACACAATTCATGCCTTCATCTTAAACTCATATGTTTAAGAACAGTGGTAATGAGGGTGCCTGGGTGGCTCAATGGGTTAAGCCTCTGCCTTTGGCTCAGGTCATGATCTCAGGGTCCTGGGATCGAGCCCCACATCAGGTTCTCTGCTTGTCGGGGAGCCTGCTTTCCCCCCCCTCTGCCTGCCTCTCTCCCTACTTGTGATCTCTCTCTCTCTGTCAAATAAATAAACGTCTTAAAAAAAAAAGAACAGTGGTAACGATACGTTGTCCAAAGACAGTTAAAAACTCCTTCATCAGGGTCTTATATCTGTGAGTGCAACAAACAACCATTCCATAGTTTTTACACTTCTGTTTTTAAGCACATCTCAACTAAGAAGTTTCCTAGAATGTACTTTATGACATTTTTAGCTGAGAATTATTTCTTTTAATTCAACATTCTGTTAGACTCACACAAATTAGTTAGGAATTGTTACAAAATGATTTGGAGAAGCTTTAAAGGACACATTGAGCATAATCTTCATCCAGTGAGTGGAAGAGACAAAAATTCTGTAATGTTCATGCTGAAATATTTTGGAGTACAAAGATACAAGTTGTTTGTAATAATAATAATTATCTATATATATATTTGAAACAGTGATTCAGCACTGCTCTTTAAGTTAGAAAAGCACATACTTATTGTGTACTGCTTAAAGAGAATTTCTTAAGAACTTTATATCAAATTATAATGAAGTGTTTAAAAATACTACTTGTAATATGTATCTGAGCATTTATCTGAGAGATGCATTCAGCATGTGTAATTTCAGTGAGTGGAATGCATGGCCGCTCTGTAATGCTTGCATTAAACTGTTGAAATAAACTTTTTTTTAAGATTTTATTTATTTATGTGACAAAGAGAGAGAGAGGCAGAGGGAGAGGGAGAAGCAGGCTTCCGGCTAAGCAGGGAGCCTGATGTGGGGCTCGACCCCGTGGACCCTGAGATCAAGACCTGAACTTAAGGCATACGCTTAGCTGACTAAGACACACAGGCACTCCTGAAGTAAACTTCTTGTAAGATGTATCTAAAAGTGACATATACACCTATTTCGCCCAGGGTTATTTCAGGAATTAACCCAGCCTCTCATACTTCAAATTTAGTGTTTAAGAACAGTTCTTTCAAGATGTATCTGAGCACCAAATTGAAATATCAGTTCAGCAGAGTGTTATTTCCGTGAGTGGAACACATGACCATTCTGTATTGCTTATGCAGACCTGCATAAAAATATCTCTTAGAAGAGTAATCTAAGAATAAATTGAAAGATACATTAAGTACAGCATGAATTCATTTAGGTGAATATATGGTACTTTATAGCTTATACTCAACTATTTAAGAACACTTTTTACTAGCTGTATCTAAGCAGATACTTTTAAAATAAGTTATAAAGATTTTATTTATTTATTTGAGAGAAAGAACACAAGCAGGATGAGGGTCAGAGGAAGAATCAGTTTCGCCACTGAGAGGGGACCCCGACATGAGGCTCAATCCCAGGACTCCAGGATCATGACCTGAGCCAAAGGTAGTTACTTAAGGACTGAGCCACCCAGGCACCCAGCTACTTAAAAATTTTATTCAGTACATTGTGATTTCAGTGAATGGAACACATGTCCACTCTGTAATGCTTATACCTAACAGTTTAAGGACACTATTTTAAAAATGTATCATCTTAGCCGTAACTCAAAACTGAATTCTGTACAATGTGATGTCAGTGAGTGTTACAACTGGGCACTGTAATGTGTACACAGAACTGTTTACAAATATTTCTGATAATATGTATTGGAAACTATGTGAAAGATGCAAACAGCAGTGTTATTTGAAGAATGGAACATGTGCATAGTTGAAATGCTTATACTGAAGTGATTAAAAGCACATTGTACAGGTTATATATTAGCAGCTACTTGAAAGATGAATTCATCACAATGTGATTACACTGAGTGAAACACATTTTCCCTTGGGAATACTTATACTGAAGTGTTTAAAAAAGAGGCATTCAGAACATTTTGTTTCAAGGGTTAGAACATAAACCTACTCTATAATGCCCACACTTGAGTGTTATATTTAGATTTTTACTTTACATAGTTAGTATTTAATAACTTTATACTTTAGTGTTTAAGAATACTTACGAATTAGAAAAAGAATACTTATTACAAAATGTACCTGTTGGGTCCATTATTAAAGGAACGAGACTGAGACGAAGTTACGCAAAGCCTTATCCTATGCCAAGCATTAGAAGTTAGACTGACTGGCCAGGGAAACGAGGCTGAGACAAAGTGAAAGTTATGTAAAGCTTTATTTTATGCCAAGCATTAGAAATCAGACTAACCGGCCAGGGCCGCCTCCGAAGAGAGTGATGCCCCTTGGTCTTACAGGCTAGTTTTTATAGGGCACAGTCGCAGACATATACATATGTGGCTTTGGCTGATTGGATGTCTCCTACCTGTGTGTTTTAGTAATGGTTACCTGGAACCGATACTAGTAACTGTGGAGGCATTTATTAAACAACAAAATGGCCTTGTTTTAGGTATATGTTTTAGTAATAGTTACCTGGAACCGATATAAACAAAATGGCCTTGTTTTAGGTGTGTGTTTTAGTAACAGTTGCCTGGGAATGATATCAATAACTGTTGAGGCATTTATTAAACAACAAAATGTCTACCTAGGCAACATGGAGTCGCTATGGCTAAGTAGGCCCAGGCAGGCCCTAGGGGTTTAAGATGTTTTAACATGGAATCGACCCCAACATCCCCCCCCACCTTTTCTTTGGAGATTAGTCAATTCTTTGACTTTTTAAGGAATCAGTTAGTGTTGGAATTAGGATGGGAACCGCAGGTTTTGTCTGTTTTATTTCTGCAGTAAGATGTTGGAATCCCTCGGGTCCTCTATAGGATGACAGTAAATGGTCCCTTCCAATGAGACTTCAAGTTTTTCACTCGGTGGCGGTGTATCCAAACCAAGTCTTTTGGTTGGTAAGGATGTAGTTTTACCTCCGTTTCTATCTCAGTGTAGGCAGTTCGGATCCCTGCGTGGGCTCTTTTTAAGACAGAATGTAGTGCCTTTAGTGATTGGAATACAGACTGATTTGTCATTTTTGTTAGGGTAACCTTTTGTAGCCATGGGCAGAGTGGAGGGGGCTTCCCGAACATTATTTTAAATGGGGTAACCTTGTTTAAGTAGAGTGTATATCACGCCCTAAGGAGGGCAAAGGGAAGGAGATCTCTCCATCCACCACCAGTTTTTAGAATTAACTCTGTCAAGGTTTCTTTAAGAGTCCAGCTCATTCTCTCTACCTGTCTGGAACTCTGGGGCCAGTAGGCACAGTGTAGTTTTCAATTAGTGCCCACGGCCTTGGCCAATGCTCGTGAGACTGAACTCACAAATGCTGGGCCGTTGTCTGACCCAATCGCGAGAGGCAACCCAAACCTAGGAATTATTTTTTTAGTAGTTTTTGGCTACTATTCCTGCCATTCCATGCTTGGCAGAAAAAGTTTTTACTCAGTCTGAAAAGGTATCTATAAAAACTAACATTTTTAAATTTTATTTTTGTAAAATCCACTTCCCAATAAACTCCTGGTTTTTTACCTCTTTTTCTTTTTCCATCCTAGTTCTCCTGCTTTTACTGCCTGACATTGAGTACATCTATTAACTATATCCTGAGTCATACGCCCTAATTTAGATACGTGAAATTGCTTGCCCATGAGTTTCTTAAGTTTGCGTGTCCCTAAATGAGTGCCCTGATGTATTTGGTTTACTAATTTTTTTTTTTTCGAGGAAGAATTAACTTTTTTTGTCCTGGTCTTAGCTCAATCCCCTTTATAGTTTAATTTAGTCCATTTTTGTAAATATTTTAAATCTTCCTCTGAATAAACTGTTTTTTCTGGTAGGGCGGGAGCTGGGAGTGTAACCAGTTCTTGAGTCGTTTTCTTGGCTGTTTGTTTTGCTGTTTGATCTGCTAATTGGTTTTCTTTTGAAACCAGATCAGTCCCCTTTTGGTGTCCTGGGCAATGTATAATGGCCATCTCTTTCAGGTCCCAAATAGTCTGGAGGAGAGCCAGTATTTTTTCTTTGTTTTTAATTTCTTTTCCTTCTGCTGTTAATAGGCCCCTTTTTTACAAATAGCCCCATGTATATGGAGTATAGCAAAGACATACCTGCTGTTTCTATAGATGTGTGGCAGGGCCGCTTTTCAGAGTTCCTGCTCAGGAGAAACCACTGCAGCCCCTGCATACCTCCTTTCATCCGCCATGTAACTACCCCCATCTGTGAACAGAGTCATTTCCAGATCCAGGAGGGGAGTGTCTCTGAGATCTGGCCTTATTCCTGTGACCTGGGTTAGGACCTCCCCGCAGTTGTGTGGGTGGTGCAGGGGTATCGGTTGGTTACCTGTTTCCTGGACTCAGACAGTAAACGCACTCCTTCTTGGAGATCAAAGTCTAAATAAGTGGCTTGTTCCCCGCAAGCATGACTCATAGTCCTCAGCGGCTATTAGCAAGTACTGTGGTCAGTCAGCGCCTCTGGCTGTAACGTGGCTGGATTTAGCACCGCCGGGGACCAGAAAGTCACTTTTGGTCCATTGAGAAGGAGGGCCTGATACCCTGTCTCTCGGGCGTTTGTTCTTGTACAGGTGAGCTGGCCTTGGAACACTTTCTGTGGGTTGGACCACTCAAAAGCAAAGAGGCGCTGAGACTCCCTTGTATCCTTGAGATCTAAGACAGTATACATAGTTTTCTTGGGGCCCAGGAGGGAGAGTAGTGTATAGGGGTTAGGCACCGTTGGGTGAATATCTTTAACTCATTTGTTCACTTCCCGCAAGTTCTGAACGGGTCGGTACTCCCCAGTTCAGCCTTTTGACGGGAAGCAAAGGTGTGTTCTATGGAGATCCCTTCCTTTGCTTCTTAGGGGAGGGAGTACTGCCAGATGCAAACAGCCGTAGGCCAAATTTAAAGTCCTTTTTGTTGTTTATTTATGTCTTTTTGTGCCATTTGCCCCTTGTACTCAGACTTCCTCTTCAGATAGTTTTCCCATAGGCTCTAGTAATGATGAAAATTGGGCTCCCGTGTCCATCAAAAAATCAACTGATTTCTCCTCCACCTTAATTTTTACCCGAGGTTCGGGGAGGGGCTCTGAACAATGGCCCCTTCAGTCTCTGGTGGCCAACATTGCCGTCTTCTTTTTGGGGCACCCTTGGCCCAGTGTCCTCTTTCTTTGCAGTAAGCATACTGATCTGAAGCTAAGGCTTCTTACCAGTTTTTTTCTGTACTTAGGCTTTTCTTTTCATTAATTTGTTTTTTACCTGCCTTTTTCCTTTCCATTGACTTCTTTTCCTTTGTTTCTTCCCCACCTCATGTGATGCCAAAACTTTAACCATTTTTTTAGTCTGTTTTTCATCTTCTTGTGTATCTCTGTTGTTAAACACCTTTTTTGCTATTCCTATGAACTCAGTCAAATTCTTCCCTTCAAATCCTTTAATTTTCTGAAGTTTTTTCCTTATATCTTGGGCTGACTGATGGGAAAAGGCAAGATTTATTGCCCTCTGATTTTCGAGCGCCTTAGGGTCGATCGGGCTATACATTTTATAGGCTTCCATAAGCCTTTTTAGAAAAGCCCCTGGAGACTCATTCTTATCTTGAGTCACCGCACTAATTTTAGATAAATTTATGGGTCTCCTTGCAGTCGCATGGAAGCTTCCCAGTAGAGCCTGGAGGTGGAAATGTAGGCTCTCCTTACCTTTATCAGAGTTTGGGTTCCAGTCAGGGGGTTCCTTTGGGTAGTAGTTCTTCATTCGCCGGGGACTGAGGGCCCATGTTACTAATTCTGGTTTAGTTTGAATGTAGTTTTAGTTAGTTCTGGAAGTTTTTATCCATTTCAGTTTCAGGATTTTAACATATCAAAGACCTGTATTTGTCCTGGAAGTCTTCCATATGATTTTTCTTTAAGGCAGAATTTATTCTATAAGAGAATTAAAATAATTATAAATGATAAAAATTCAGAATAGATATGGTTTTACAGTTTAACTGGCAAGAAAATCAGGTTACTTCTGTGACACATAACATTTTAATAATTACAATATCAAGTGGTGACCTTATCAAAAGGTTAAAACTTTAGGAAATGCATAGAATTTCTATAATAGTTACAGCATTTACCCATAGGTAACCCAAGGTTTATCATTGGTTTAGCAGTACTTTTTGATAATTAGTATACCAAGGAAAAGTCTTATGAGTCAAAGAGATCTCATTTACAATTTAAATCTTGTTGACAATTGCTAAAATTTAAGTTTTAAAGCACATGCTTAAATAGCATTACGGATGAAACAAAATATAGAAACTGGTTTCTCTGGGCAGGCAAAGAGAAAACCATTTATATTCTCTCCTTAACAGTAGATCAATTAACCTAAGAAAACTTTGTTTTTTTTTGAACAGAGAGAAAGCAGATTTTTTATACCAGTGTTTTTTTTAGTTTATATAATAGTCAACATTTACTTGAGTGGACCACCAATATACATTTGCCATGACACAGGGCTTTAGTCTTTTTTTTTCTTAAGAACAGAAACATTTTACAGGAAAAGATTTATTAGTCCTTTTTTTTTTTCTTGTGAATACATCCATCAAAACTGATCTAATATGGTTAAATTTCCAACATATTTCATTGTTCTCTTTTAAACCTGTAAACCAAGGCAAATAAAGGTCACTTTCCCCAAGCCTTTTATGACTTACTAAATACCCTCAGGTTTGGTTTTTATTGTTTTCTTTCAAGTTTTGGTGCAACCAGATATTTTTAAGACAAAACTACTTACTCTCTTAGGCCCTCTTTTTTGTGTGTGTAGTTTTTCTAAACTTACTATCAGTCATCAGTCAACTGCCTTTCCTCTGGTTTTTTAGACAATATTAAAACTTTTGATAAAAACCTTAATGGCGTTTTTCTTTTGGTAGTCTGGAATACATGGAGTCATTTCCTGTGATTTATTATTTTTATGTGCTACATTTTAAAATTCATTTTAATTTTAGTTTGTTCTGACCATACCTAAAATTTCTTTTTTGAAGGTTTTTCTTCATAAATCTTTTACAACTTTTTTGCATCTAGGTTTTGTCACAAGACATTTTTTTTCAAATAATTATCTCATTTAGGACAAAATTACCTTTTATTTTTAACAAAATGTATTTGTATTCCTTTTTTTATGTATCTTCTATTTTTTTTAACATATAGGGTTGTTTTCTTACTTTCATCAGTCTTAGTTACAGTTAGTAGAATTTTTTATTCTTAGAAACACTTTAGTTTCTAGTGATGGCTAAGTATTAACCAATTGTGAACAGTTACAACAGAATTCTGTAGATGGCAACTTTATGAATCAGTTAAGCACAAAACATGTTTACCAACAGATTTAAATATTTTTAGTTTCTTTGCAGTAAGAAGTTAAAAGCACAAACCTGGTTCTAGTAATTAATGCTTTAGTATTTTATCCCATTTGGTTAAGACCTAGATGTCCAACAAATTTAATTCCATTTGTCATCCAAGTAAACCTTTAGTGTTTTAGGTTACTAAAGACTTTGAAAGCTATTTTAACATTTACCTATTAAAACTTCGATACAGACAATTAATCATCAGTTCGGTTATTTCTTTGTTAACAGATTTTAACAAATATCATGAGCTTGATCTTCAGTAAACTTTGATTGAAGTATCACATTTACTGCTATAACATTAAAGACATGTCTATCTTAATTAAAACAACAAACTCAGTTTAGTTTAAGTACTGATTTATATTTCACCTGGACCCACTCCATTTTTAATGTTTACCTGAGACACGGGTGGGAAGATCTGGAGTGGGGAGTGTTAGGTCCATGGGGTGCTCTTCTTGTTTCCCGATAGTGAAGAGAGAAGGAGCCATGGTGCAGGAAGCATCGAGGATGGTCTAGAGGCAGTTATGCAGGCCGCACCCAAGCTGGTGCAGAAACAGAAGGAGGAGACAGAACAAACAAAGTGCTGGCAGAGCGCAGAGAAAGGATTCCCAGTTTTAGAGCTCATCAGCTCCAAGAGAGGAGCAGATGCCATGCTTTCCCGCCTGCAAGGGGGAGGGGCTAGGCAGTCCAGGTCGGGCCAGAGAAGGCAAGGAACTTCCCCAAAACAAAGGGAGTTTTGGCAGCTGCTTGGGAATATTCCTTAAAGTTTCTGTCTCGAGTTAGACCAACCACAGTTGGCTCCAGTTATAGTGATTAACCATTAACATAAGAAATGAGCAAGGGAGAAGTCCCACAGCTATTAGGAAGAACGGAGAGATGAAAGTCAGAGTCCCCTTACTCTCTGCTTGTCCCATTTCTTCAAACACAACAAACAACACAACAGACAACAAAAAGACAGGACACAGACAACCACAGACCCAGCAGCCCTTACCCAGAACCTGCCGCTGGTGGGGATTTTCTCAGCCCCCTACAAACATTCACCAGTGGGGATTTTCTTGGTCTCCTACAAAAGAGTAACACAACAGATAACAAAAAGACAAGACAAAGACAACCCCAGACCCAGCGGCCCTTACTCAGAACCTGCCATTGGTGGGGATTTTCTCAGTCCCCTACAAACATTTGCCAGTGGGGATTTTCTCGGTTCCCTAGAAACGAGTAACATAACAGACAACAAAAAGACAAGACAAAGACATATAGACCCAGCAGCCCTCACCCGCTGGTGGGGTTTTCACGGCCCCCTACAGACCCAGATGACCACCTGGGGGGGCTCAGACCCCCAGACGATCTACCAGAAGAGGGATGGGGCGTCCCCGCATCCACTCCAGCCCTGGGGAGCATGGCTGTGTTCAGCTTCTCCCCGGTGGGCCATACCCTGGAGCTCCATAACCAGACAGACCGGATCTCACAGAATATGGAGATCTTACCTCCGGAGGCTTTTCCCAGAAATTATGATGCTGGCTCAGTTCTCGTCGTTTGATCCTGGATGAGCCCCCATATGTTGGGTCCATTATCAAAGGAACGAGACTGAGACGAAGTTACACAAAGCCTTATCCTATGCCAAGCATTAGAAGTTAGACTGACTGGCCAGGGAAACGAGGCTGAGACAAAGTGAAAGTTATGTAAAGCTTTACTTTATGCCAAGCATTAGAAATCAGACTAACCGGCCAGGGCCGCCTCCAAAGAGTGACGCCCCTTGGTCTTACAGGCTAGTTTTTATAGGGCACAATCACAGACATCTACATATGTGGCTTTGGCTGATTGGATGTCTCCTACCTGTGTGTTTTAGTAACGGTTACCTGGAACCGATACTAGTAACTGTGGAGGCATTTATTAAACAACAAAATGGCCTTGTTTTAGGTATATGTTTTAGTAATAGCTACCTGGAACCGATATAAACAAAATGGCCTTGTTTTAGGTGTGTGTTTTAGCAACAGTTGCCTGGGAATGATATCAATAACTGTTGAGGCATTTATTAAACAACAAAATGTCTACCTAGGCAACATGGAGTCACTATGGCTAAGTAGGCCCAGGCAGGCCCTAGGGGTTTAACATGTTTTAACATGAAATCAACCCCAACATCACCTAGTTGAGAAGCCCTTTCTACAGGGTGTTTTCGTTTGTTTAATGAATGGAACACATGGCCACTGTGTAATGTTAATACAGAACTATTTAAGAACACTTTTTACAAGATGTATCTACACAACTATAGAAATGTCTTCTGTATGTAATGCTCACACAACACTCTTTACAAACACTTCTTACAATATGTGTTCCACAGCTACTTTAAAGATGCATTCACCACGGATATATAACAGTGAATGTGTCATATTCCCAGTCTCTAATGCTTTACAGTATTTATAGGCACATTTACAAGCACGTACCTTACAAATGCATCTACACGTGAATTCTGTGATTCACAGATTTTTTTTTATTTTTATTCTGTAATATTTATTTTTTTAAGATTATTTATTTATTTATTTGACAGAGATCACAAGTAGGCAGAGAGGCAGGCAGAGAGAGTGGGGGGAAGCAGGCTCCCTGGTGAGCAGAGAGCCCAATGCGGGACTTGATCCCAGGATCCTGAGATCATGACCTGAGCCAAAGGCAGAGGCTTTAACCCACTGAGCCACCAAGGCACCCCTATTCTGTAATATTTATAAGGAGATGTTTAAGAATATTTCATCTTTAGAGGAAAATATTTTATTTTATTATTTTTCCAGTGGCAAATAAATTTATTTATTTTTTATTTTTTGCTATTATGTTCAATTAGCCAAAATCGTTAGTTTTTTTTCCAAGTATGTAAATTCTTATAGGTTTATTTATTTTATTAACATATAATGTATTATTCACAAACATCATTAGTTTTTGATGTAGTGTTCAATGATTCATTAATTGCCTATAACGCCCAGTGCTCAACACCACACGTGCCCTCCTTAATACCCATCAACCAGTTACCCTATCCCCTGATCCCCCTCCTTTCGGTAACCCTCAGTTGGGTTCCCAGAGTCCAAGCGCCTGTTAGTTAGTTAATCATTAATTTATTTGTTTTATAATACATTACAAATTTAAACATTATTCTTTAATATCTTATAATACCCAGCTCACATTCAGATTTCTTTGATTCTCTCAAAAATGGTTTTTACAGCTGATTTGTTCCAATTAAGAAATAAACAAGGTCCACATGTGCTTTTGGCTGCTGCGTCCCTTTGGTCTCTTTTATTCTGTAAGAGGATTCCCTCCCTTTTCTTTTTTGTTTTCATCCCACTGATTTGATGAAAACCTGAATCATTTATCCTTTAGAATATTCCTCATTCTGTATTCGACTGATTATTCCCTTGGCATGCTTTGAAAGTTTCTTTATCTTCTTTAGGTCCTGTAAGCTGGTAGTTTGATCTAGATAGGAAGGCCCTTCTAATGTGGTCTCTGCCAACCTCCACAGGCTGAACCCATGCCACTTTCCACTCCCTCTCTACTAGCCAGCCAGATGTGTCTAAATAAAGTCATTTTGCGCTCTCATCATGGAAGTTCCCTCACTTTCTTGCTCAACCAATTCCTTCATAGCCTAAACCTCACTTCCTTAGGAAAGGAGGACTTCCTTGACTCCCAGATAAGGGCAGACCCCCTCCCCACCCCACTAAGCCCTCTTAGCACCCTGTGCAGCTCCTAAAGCCATAACAGGGAAGACAAAGTCCCTGGTGAATTAAGGGAAAGTGAAGCTTTCTACTACTCCCTTGGCCAGAAAAATAACCTTTCCCTAAGTTCCTGGCA
Source organism: Lontra canadensis (assembly GCF_010015895.1). NCBI lineage: Eukaryota > Metazoa > Chordata > Mammalia > Carnivora > Mustelidae > Lontra > Lontra canadensis. Next base: position 106,217 of record NW_022631201.1, on the reverse strand, counting down.
TCTACAGTATAAAAAGATGTAGTTATCTCCAAGAAGTAGGATTATTAAGGATTTGTTTGCTCATTTGTGTTAGCTGTGTTGCTCATTTTTCTTCCATGAGCACACAATACTTATGTAATAAACATGTTTAATTACAAAGTGCTGCCTTTAATAATTCACTTACTAAATTTTGATTGAATGCATATAAAGCTTTGTGAGTAAATTAGAGATGTGGTGGGGAAAACAGACAAATAATGGTCTCTGCCTCCGTGAAGCTTACAGTCTATGGCAGGAGCCAGTAAACTATGACATCTAGCCAAATCAGTCCACCAACTGTTTTTGTGTGATTTGCAAGCTAAGATATCAAAAGAAGAATAAAGTCCATATATGCTACGGAGTATTATGCCTCCATCAGAAAGGATGAATACCCAACTTTTGTATCAACATGGATGGGACTGGAAGAGATTATACTGAGTGAAATAAGTTAAGCAGAGAGAATCAATTATCATACGGTTTCACTTATTTGTGGAGCATAAGGAACAGCACGGAGGACATGGGGAGAAGGTGAGGAGAAGGGAGTTGGGGAAAATTGGAGGGGGAGATGGACCATGAGAGACTGTGGACTCTGAAAAACAATCTGAGGGTTTTGTAGGGAAGGGGATGGGAGGTTGGGTGAGCCTGGTGGTGGGTATTATGGAGGGCATGTATTGCATGGAGCAGTGTGTGTGCTGCATAAACAATGAATTCCAGAACACTGAAAAGAAATTAAAACAAAATAAATAGAAATTAAAATAAAAGAATAATGTGTTGTCATATGAAAATCAAATTGCAGTGTCCATAAATTTATATTGAAATGGGTGCACAACTATTTATTTATGTATTGTCTGTGGCTACCTACAGAAAGTATATGGCCCTACGAAGCCTTAAATATTTACTAACAGGCTCTTTCTAGCAAAATATGCTGATCCCTGATGAGGGCAAGATTTTCAAAGTGCAAGGTTGTGTGGCTGGCTCAGTCAGAAGAGCATGCAACTCCTGACCTCAGGGTCATAAGCCCGAGCCCCCCACTTTGGGTGTAGAGACCACTTAAATAAGCAAAACAAAACAAAACAAACAAACAAACAATAATCAAAATATAGACTTATGAGATTGGGGGGCGTAAAATCAACTTAGGGGGCCTCAAAAAGCAGTTTTTAATTAAATAGAATAAATATTAAGTATATCACATGCAGTGAGAAAAATATATTTGTGAAACATTTGTTTCATTTATATATAACCTGTATTTATATTTGTGTGCATGTGCTGTGCAGCTTCCTGTCGGTGCATGGGAGAAGAATGAGGCACAAACAAGTCAGCTGCAAGAGAAAGGGAGCAGGACACAACAGTAGAAAAGACTGCTGCCCCGCACAGCTCCTCAGTCCTGTTTTTATTAGATATAGACAGTAACAAAGGAGCCAAAGAAGGCTACGCATTAATCATATGCCTTGTAGATAAACAAGAGGGAAGGCAATATATATCTGGTCAAGCAGTATAAAGTTTATAGTTGAGCAAGTACATTCAAAGGGCTCATCTAATTAGCCACAGGTGCTCTCGTGGGGAAGGGGAGATAACGGAAAAATGAAGCAAGCGGCGTTCTGCCCTGAGCGGGCCAGTTGTTCCCAGCTGCTTGGCTTCCATGAAGCAGGCAGCATTCTGCCTTGACCGAGCTGGGCATCCCCAGCTGCTGAGCTTCAATGACGTATATCATCTTCTCCCCCAGAGACCTGTTGCCAGTATATGTTTTTTCTTAAGGCTATATTTAAACATGCTTGGTAACTAGTATAATTTCTCATGGGTTGTATTTTAAGTAATACATTGTTCTGAGGGGCAGTTACATGCTGCATCATGATATGAAATATATTTCTTACTGAAGACCATGGTCAAAACTTCTGGGGATACCTGAGTGGCTCAGTTGGTTAGGCTTCTGCCTTCTGCTCAGGTCATGATCCCAGGGTTCTGGGATCAGAGTCCCACATTGGGCTCACTGCACAGCAGGGAGTCCACTTCTCCTTCTGCCTGCACCTCTCCCTGCTTGTGTGCTCACTCTTTCTCTCTGAAAAACAAATAAGTAAATAAAATATTTTAGAACAACAACAAGAACAACAACAAAAAACCATAAGGAGGGCACATCTTGTGATGAGCGCTGGGTGTAATATGTAACTAATTGATCATTGAACACTGTACAGTGACTAACTGAACATAATAAAGAAATAACAGAAGTAAATGAAAACAGGGGCACCTGGGCGGCTCAGTGGGTTAGGCCACTGCCTTCGGCTCAGGTCATGATCTCAGGGTCCTGGGATCGAGCTGAGCATCAGGCTCCCCGATGAGCAGGGAGTCTGATTCTGCCCCCGCCCCTTTCTCTCTGCCTGCCTCTCTTCCTACTTTTGATCTCTGTCAAATAAAGAAATAAAAATCTTAAAAAAAGAGAAAGAAATGAAAACACCAAAAAAGTTACAGGTGCTTAGAGACACAACAGAGGCACTTAAGACAGCCTTGGGGTACCAGAGAGGGCTTCCTGGAAGAAATGAATCTAAGCAGGGACCTGAAGGGCAAATAAGAGTTACGCAGGTAAAGAAGAGAAAAGATGGGAATCGCATGTGTGAATGCCCTGGGGCAAAAGTAAGGCCTTTGGGAGAAACTACCGGACGTTCAGGACTACTGGAGTTTAGAATGAGATGAGCCTTCTTCATACCCATCATTCTCAATCATACTACCTGTTCATTTTTTTCTTTCTTTTTAATGTTTCAAGTTGTTGTTGTTGTTGTTGTTGTTTTTAATTTAGATTCTAGTTAGCATATAGTGTAGTATTAGTTTCAGGAGTAGAGTTTAGTGTTTCTCACTTACATATAACACCTAGTGCTCATCATAACAAGTGCCCTCCTTAATATCCATCATCCAATTTGTCCATCTTCCCACCCACTTCCCTCCAGCAGCATTCAGTTTCTTCTCTATACTTAAGAGTCTCTTTTATGGTTTGCCTCTCTCTCTTATTATTACTATTATTTTTATTTAAAATATTGTGTTTATTTATTTAACAGAGAGAGACAGGGAGATCACAAGTAGGCAGAGAGGCAGGCAGAGAAAGGAGGAAGCAGGCTCCCTGCTGAGCAGAGAGCCCAATGTGGGGCTCGATCGCAGAACCCTGAGATCATGATCTGAGCTGAAGGCAGAGGTTTAACCCACTGAGCCACCCAGGTGCCCCTCTCTCTTATTATTATTATTATTATTATTATTATTATTATTATTACTTCTTTCCCTTATGTTCATCTCTTTTGTTTCTTAAATCCCACATAATGGGTGAAATCATATGGTAATTTGTCTTTCTCTGACTTATTTTTCTTAGCATTAAACACTCTAGCTCCATCCATGTCGTTGCACTTGAAAAGATTTCACTCTTTTTTATGGTTGAGTAAGATTCCATTTTATACATGTACAAAACTTTTTCCACTCATCAGTCAATGGACATTTGACTTCTTTCCATCATCTGGCTATTACTGATAAAGCTGGTATAAAATTGGGGATGCATATGCATTTGAATCAGTATATTTCCATCTTTGGGGTAAACACCTTGTACTGCAATTGCTGGATATAAGGGTAGTTCTATTTTTAAATTTTGAGGAACTTCCATACTGTTTTCCAGAGTGGCTGTACCAGTTTGCATTCCTACCAACATTGCAAGAGGCTTCCCACTTCTTTGCATCTTTGTCAACACCTGTTGTTTCCTGTGCTGTTAATTTAAGTCATCCTGACAGGTGTGAGGTGATATCTCATTGTAGTTTTGATTTGTATTTCTCTGATGATGAGTGTTGAGCATATTTTTATGAGGATGTTTGCCATCTGTATGCCTTTTTGCAAAAACGTCTATTCATGTCTTCTTCCCATTTCTTAGTTGGATTATTTGGTTTTTGGGTGTTGAGTTTGACAAGTTCCTTATATATTTTAGATACTAATCATTTATCAGAATGCCACTTATAAATATCTTCTCCCATTCCAAAGGTTGACTTTTAGTTTTGTTGATTGTTTCTTTTGCTCTGCAGAAGTTTTTATCTTGATAAGGTTCCAACAGTCTATTTTTTTTTTTTTTTTTGCTTTATTTTCTTTGTGTCCTGAGGCATATCTAGTAAGAAGTTGTTGTGGCCGATGTCAAAGAGGTTACTGCCTGAGTTCTCCTCTAGGATTTTGATGGTATCCTGTCTCACATTTAGGCCTTTCATCCGTTTTGAATTGATTTTTCTGTATGGTGTAAGAAAGTGGCCCAATTTCATTCTTCCGCATGTAGCTGTCCAGTTTTCCCAACACTGTTTGTTGAAGAGATTGCCTTTTTACCACTGGATATTATTTCCCGCACTGTCAAAGATTAGTTGACCATATATTCGTGGGTATTAGTTGACCATATATTTCTAGGTATTTTATTCTCTTCCATTGATCTACGTATTTCTTCTAATACCAGCACCATTGTATTTTGATCACTACAGCTTTGAAGTCTGACATTTTGATGCCTCCAGGTTTTCTCATTTTTAAGACTCCTTGGGCTATTTGGGATCTTTTGTGGTTCCATACAAATTTTAGGAATGTTTGTTCTATCTCTGTGAAAAATGCTGTTGGCATTTTGATAAGGATTGCATTAAATGTGTAGATTGATTTGCATAGTATAGACATTTTAATATTTTCTCTTCCTATCCATGAGCATAGAGTGCGTTTCCTTTTCCTTGTGTCATCTTCAGTTTCTTTCATCAGTGTTTCATAGATTTCAGAGTCTAGCTCTTTTACCTCTTTAGTTGGTTTATTCTTTGGTGTCTACCAGTTTGGGTGCAGTGGGAAATGGGAATGATTCTTGATTTCTATTCCCGATTCTTCATTATTGCTATATACAAATGCAACAGATTTCTGTACATTGATTTGTATCCTGTGACTTTACAGAATTCATTTATCACTTCTGCCAATTTTTTTGGTGGCCTCCCTTGGGTTTTCTATATAGAGTTTCATGTCATCTGCAAATAGTCATAGTTTGACTTCTCCCTTGCTGATCTGGATGTATTTTATTTCTTTTTGTTGTCTGATTACTGAGGCTAGGACTTCCAGTACTATGCTAAATAACAATGGTAAAATTCTACATCCCTGTCTTGTTCCTGACCATAGAGGAAAAGCTCTCAGTTTTTCTCTATTGAGATTGATATTTGCTGTCGGTCTTTCATATATGGCCTTTATTATGTTGAGGCATTTTCCCTCTATCCCTACTTTGTTGAGGGTATTCAACATGAATAGATGTTGTACTATGTCAAAAGATTTCTCTGAATCTATTGAGAGGACCATATATTCCTTTCTTTTATGAATGTGATCTATCACAGTGATTGATTTGCAGATATTGAAACACCCCTGCATCCCAGGAATAAATCACACTTGATGGTAGTAATTAATTCTTTTTTAAAATCATTTTTTAAAATTTATTTTCAGCATAACAGCATTCATTGTTTTTGTACCACACCCAGCGCTCCATGCCATCGGTGCCCTCTCTAATACCCACCACCTGTTTCCCCCAACCTCCCACCCCCCCACCTCTTCAAACCCTTCAGATTATTTTTCAGAGTCCATAGTCTCTCATTGTTCACCTCCCATTCCAATTTCCTCCAACGTACTCTTGGATTTGGTGTGCTAGTATTTTGTTGAGAGTTTTTGCATCCATGCTCATTAGGGATATTGGCCTGTAGTTTACCTTTTCAGTAGAGTCTTTGCCTGGTTTTGGAATCAGGTTATTGGTAGCCTCACAGAATGCATTTGGAAGTTTTCCTTCCATTTCTACTTTTTGGAACAGTTTGAGAAGAATAGGTATTAACTCTTTATAGGCGCTTGGTAGGATTCCCCTGTGAAGCAGTCTAGTGCTGGACTTGTGTTTCTTGGGAGGTTTGTTTTGTTTTGTTTTGTTTTAATCCTAGGAACATTTCTGTACTCTGTATCTATATTTTATTGTGTGATGTTTTTGAACATTTTGGATTGGGTTTTGCAACCATTTTTCTGACATGTTCCATCATCTTAACTTTTGCTGTAGAGTCTGGGAAGTTTTTGTTTTTGTTTTTATCTTTTAGCCTTACTAATGATTTTATTTTCACTTCAGAAATAACTATTTTTACTACTAGTAGAAGTCAACAATTCCAGGGGAAGCAAGCAAGGTCAACAAAAATAATTCATTCCATAGGAAATGAGATAATTCAGAAGATAATATTTTTAAAAATCCAAAATATCTTAAGTCATATTTGAGGAACTGCATCTATAAGACAATGACAGGCTGCCAGGAAAGGATCAAATAAGGACATTTTTTTTCCTTCAAATATGTATTTCTCAAATACATCTGGAGATATGTTAGATTCTTTCTTCAGTGTTCCAAGATTCATTGTTTATGCACCACACCCAGTGGTCCACGCAATACGTGCCCTCTTTAATACCCACCACCAGGCAAAGAGAGAGTGAGCACGTGTGCACACGCAGGGGGAGCCTCAGGCAGAGGGAGAGGGAGAAGCAGGCTCCCTGCTCAGCAGGGAGCAGGATGGGGGGCCTGATCCCCAGACTGGGAACATGACCTGAACCGAAGGCAGACACTTAACCAGCTGAGTCACCCAGGTGCCCCTGCTGAGAGGTCTTTGATTACTAATTCTATTTTGTCACTGGTGTTCAGTCTGTACAAGTTTTCCATTTCTTCCTGTTTCGGCTTTGGTGATTTATAAGTTTCTAGGAATTTATCCATTTCTTCCAGATTGTCCAATTTATTGGACATACATTTTCATAATATTCTCTCATAATTGTTTGTGTTTCTGTGGTGTTGTTTGTGAACTTTCTACTCTAATTTGTGATTTTATTTATTTGGTTCCTTTATCTTTTCTTTTTGATAAGTCTGGCTCAGGGTCTATCAGCTATATTAATTCCTCCAAAGAACCAACTCCTGGTTTCATTAATCTGTTCTACTGAATTTTTCTGTTTTCATATCATTTATTTCTGCTCCAATCTGTATTATTTCCCTTCTTCTATTGACTTTATGTTTTGTTTCTTGCTATCAGCAGACAATCTTGAATAGCCCTATATTTGTCCCATTCAATGCATACTAGCATGCTGTTTAACTTCTGTGTATTTGTGGTCTTTCTAGATTTTTTTTTCTTGTGGTTCATCTAATTTCATGCCACTGTGGTCAGAAAACGAGCATGGTATGACTCTTTTCTTCCTTCATTTCTTGAGGCCTTATTTGAGACCTACAATGTGATCTACATATGAGAGTGTTCCATGTATACTTGAAAAGTCCATGTAGTCTGATCCCTTAAGATGGAATGCTCTGAATATATCTATTAAGATCATCTGGTGCAGTGAGTCATCAAAGCCAATGTTTCCTTCTTTATTTTCTGTTTTGGTGATCGCTACATTGAAGTTAGTGGGGTGTTAGTCTCCTACTATGATTGTATTGTTATCAGTTCCTTTATGTTTTTTTTTTTTTTTTTTATAATTTTATTTTTTATAAACATATATATATATATATTTTTTCCCCCAGGGGTACAGGTCTGTGAATCTCCACGTTTACAAACTTCACAGCACTCACCATAGCACATACCCTACCCAATGTCCATAACCCCCCCCCAACCCCCCTCTGCCCAGCAACCCTCAGTTTGTTTTGTGAGATTAAGAGTCACTTATGGTTTGTCTCCCTCCCAATCCCAACTTGTTTCATTTACTCTTCTCCTACCACATTAACCCCCCATGTTGCATCTCCTCTCCCTCATGTCAGGGAGATCATATGATAGTTGTCTTTCTCCGATTGACTTATTTTTTTTTATTAATTGTTTTATATATTTGACTTCTCCCATGTTGGTTCTATAAATACTTGCAATCATTATATCTTCTTGTTGCTTTGTCCCATTTATTATTATATATTGTCCTTCTTCGTCTCATTAAACTATTTGTTTAAAGTCTAATTTTATTTTTTCTGATATACATATTGTTATTCCGGCTTTCTATTGGCAACCATTTGTATAACAAATGTTTCTCGATCCCCTTACTTACAATGTGCATGCATATTTAGGTCATAGATGGGTCTCTTCAAGATAGCATATAGATGGGTCTTGTTTTTGTTAATCATTTCTGACACCCTATGTCTACTGATTGGAGTGTTCAGTCTATTTATATTCGGTGTAATTGTTTTTTTTAATTGTGTTATGTTAGTCACCATACAGTACATCATTAGTTTTTGATGACGTGTTCAATGATTCATTGTTTCCGTAAAAGACACACTGTTCCATGCAATCTCTGCCCTTAATACCCATCACCAGGCTCACTCATCCTCCCAAATACCTCCCTTCTAAAACCCTTCTCCCTCCCTTCTAATCCTTCAAATCTGTCCCTTCTAAAACTCCCTCAGTTTGTTTCCCAGAGTCCATAGTCTCTCATGGTTCATCTCCCATTCCAGTTTCTCCCCATTCATTTTTCCCCTCCTTCTCCTAATGTCCTCCGTGTTATTCCTTATGTTCCATAAATAAGTGAAACCATATGATAACTGACTTTCACTGTTTGGCTTATGTCACTCAGCATAATCTCCCAAAGTCCCATGTATGTTGATACAAAAGTAGGGAATTCATCATTTCTGATGGCTTAGTAATATCCCATTGTATATATGGACCACATCTTCTTTATGCATTCATCTTTTGAAGGGCAAAACTGGGCTCTTTCCACAGTTTGGCTATTGCAGACACTGCTGCTATGAACATTGGGGTGCATGTGCTCCTTCTTTTCACTACATCTCTGTCTTTGGGGGTAAATACCCAGTAGTGCCATTGCAGGGGCATAGGGTAGTTCTAGTTTTAATTTTTTGAGGAATCTCCACACTGTTTTTCCAAAGTGGCTGCACCAACTTGCATTCCCACCAACCACTCCAATATCTTTTGTTTCCTGTTTTGTTAGTTTTGGCCATTGTATCTGGTGTAATGTAGTATCTCACTGAGTGCGTTTTTTTTTTTTATTATTTCTTTTAAAGGTTTTATTTATTTATTTGACACAGAGAGAGAGATGACTCGTAGGCAGAGAGGCAGGCAGAGAGAGAGAGGGAAGCAGGCTCCCCGCTGAGCAGAGAGCCAGATGTGGGGTTCAATCCCATGATCCTGAGATCATGACCTGAGCCGAAGGCAGAGGCTTAACCCACTGAGTCACCAGGCACCCCTCTCACTGTGGTTTTGATTTGAATTTCCCTCATGGCTAATGATGATGAACATTTTTCATGTGTCTGTTAGCCATTTGTATGTCTTCATTGGAGAAATGTCTGGTCATGACTTCTGCCCAGTTTTGACTTGATTATTTGTTTTTTGGTTGTTGAGTTTGAGTAGTTCTTTATAGATCTTGGATACCAGCCCTTTGTCTATAGCGTCATTTGCAAATATCTTCTCCCATTCAGGGGTTTGCCTCTTTGTTTTGTTGACTGTTTCCTTTGATTTTTACCTTGATGAAGTCCCAAAAGTTCATTTTCATTTTGTTTTCTTTGCCTTTGGAGACGTGTCTTGAAAGAAGTTCAAGTTTCCTTGCTGTGGCCGATGTCCAAAACATTACTGGCTATGGTCTCCTCTAGGATTTTGATGGATTCCTGTCTCACATTGAGGTCTTTCATCCATTTTGAGTTTATCTTTGTGTACGGTGTAAGGGAATGGTCGAGTTTCATTCTTCTGTATAAAGTTGTCCAATTTTCCCAACACCATTTAATGAAGAGACTGTCTTTTTTCCATTGGATATTTTTTTTTCTGTTTTGTCAAAGACTCTTTGGCCATAGAGTTGAGGATCCATATCTGGGCTCTGTATTCTGTTCCATTGCTCTATGTGTATGTTTTTGTGCCAATAGCAGGCTGTCTTGGAGATCACAGCTTTGTAATAAAGCTTGAAAGCAGGTAACATGATGCCCAAGCTTTGTTTTTCTTTTTCAACATTCCCTTGGCAATTTGGGGTCTTTTCTCATTTCTTACAAATTTTAGGATTGTTTGTTCCAGCATTTTGAAAAATACCACTTGTATTTTAGTTTGGATGGCGTTGAAAGTATAGGTTTCTCAGGGCAGCATAGACATTTTAACAATGTTTATTCTACTCATCCATGAGCATGGAATGTTTTTCAATCTTTTTGTGTCTTCTTTATTTCATGAATGTTCTGTAGTTCCTTGACTGTAGATCCTTTACCTAAGCACCCAAAGCGCTTAGGTTTATTCCAAGATATCTTATGGGTTTTGGCGCTATTGTAAATGGAATCGTTTCTTTTATTTATTTTTCTACAGTTTCATTGTTAGAGTGTAAGAAAGCAACTGATTTCTGTGCTTTGATTTTGTATCCTGCCACATTACTGAATTGCTGTATGAGTTCTAGTACTTTGGGGGTGGAGTCTTTAGGATTTTCCACATAACGTATCATGTCATCTGTGAAGAGAGATGAAGTATGAAGCATGAAGTATGACTTCCACTTTACCAATTTGAATACACTTTATTTCTTTCTGTTGTCTGATTGCTGTTGCTAGGACTTCTAGTACTACGTTGAACCACAGTGGTGAGAGTGGGCATCCTTGTCGTGCTCCTGATCTTAAGGGAGTGGCTCTCAGCTTCTCCTCATTGAATATGATATTCATGGTGGGATTTTCATGGATGGATTTTATGAAGTTGAGTAGTGTTCCCTCTATCACTATACCCTGAAGAGTTTTGACCAGGAAAGGATGCTGTATTTTGCCAAATGATTTTTTTCTGTGTCAACTGAGAGGACCATGTGGTTCTTCTCTCTTCTCTTTTTGATTTATTCTATCACATTCACTGATTTGGGAATGTTGAACCACCCTTGTATCCCAGGGATAAATTATTCCTGGTCATGGTGGATAATCATTTTAATGTACTGTTGGATCCTATTAGCTAGGATCTTATTGAGACTCTTGGCATCCATATTCACCAGGGATATTGGTCTGAAATTCTCTTTTTTGATGGGGTCTGTTCCTGGTTTGGGGATCAAGGTGATGCTGGCCTTATATAAAGAGTCTGGAAATTTTCCTTCTGCTTCTATTTTTGGAAACACCTTCAGGACATTAGGTATCATTTCTTCTTCATGTTTCATAGAATTCCTCCAGGGAACCCATCAGGGCCTGGACACTTGTTTTTTGGGAGGTTTTTGATCACTGCTTCAATCTCATTACTACTTACTGGAATATTGAGATTGTCAGTTTCTACCTGTTTCAGTCTTGATAGTTTATAGGTTTCCAGGAATTCACCTATTTCTTCAAGGTTGTTGAGAATAATTTCTGATGATTGTTTCTGTTTCCTTGGTGTTAGTCATGATCTCTCCCCTTTCATTCATAATTTTGTTAATTTGGGTCCTTTCTCTCTTCTTTTGGATTAGTCTGGCCAGTGATTTATCAATCTTATGTATTCTGTCAGAGAACCAGCTTCTAGTTTGGTTGATCAGCTCTACTGTATTTCTTGTTTCTAATTCATTGACCTCAGTTCTTATCTTAAATATTTCCCTTATTGGGCTTGGATTAGGCTTAATTTGTTGTTGACCAGTTCTTTAAGGTGTAAAGAGAGTTTGTGTATTCGAATGTGTGTGTGTGTGTGTGTGTGTGTGGCATGGATGGCTATGTACTTCCCGCTTAGGACCGCCTTTGCCATATCACATAGGTTTTGGACCGGTGTGCATTCATTCTCATTAGTTTCCATGAATTCATTCTCATTAGTTTCCATGAATTCGTCATTGATTTCCTGCTTGACCCCAACATTCTCGTGAAGGATGGTCTTTAGCTTTGAAGTTTTGACTTTCTTCCATACTTGTTCTGTGGTTGAGTTCCAGTTTCAAAGCATTGTGGTCTAAGAATATGCAGGGAATAATGTCAATATTTTGGCATCTGTTGTGAGCTGATTTGTGACACATTATGTGGTCTATTCTGGAGAAAGTTCCCTATGCGCTTGAGAAGAATGAGTATTCTGTTGTTTTAGGGCAGAACGTTCTGTATATAACTATGAGGCCCATCTGGTCCTGTGTGCCATTCAAAGCTCTTATTTCTTTGTTGATTTTCTCCTTAGATGATCTGTCTATTGCTGAGAGCGGTGTGTTAAGATCCCCTAAAATAATGTATTCTTATCAGTATGTCTCTTTATTTTGTTAACAGTTGGCTTATGTAGATGGCTGCTGCCATGTCTGGAGCATAGATATTTACAGTTGTTAGATCATCTTGTTGGATAGACACTTTAAGAATGATGTAGTGTCCTTCTGCATCACTGACTACAGAATTTAGCTTGGAAACGAATTTGTCAGATTTCAGAATTGCTATCCCAGCTTTCTTTTGCATTCCGTTGGCATGAAAGATTGCTCCCCATCCCTTCACTTTCAGTCTGGATGTATCTTTAGGTTTAAAAAGAGTCTCATGTAGACCACACATGGATGGATACTGTCTTTTTATCCAGTCTGCAACTCTGTGCCATTTTTTTGGGGAGCATCTAGGCCATTCACATTAAGAGTGATTTATTGAAAGATATGTTTTTGTTGTCATCATGTTGCATGTGAGGTCCTTGTTTCTATAGATTGCCTCTGTAAATTTCTGTTCTCTCACTCTTGGGGTCTTTCTTCTTTTGTAACCCCCCTGTAATATTTGTTGCAGGGCCAGTTTAGTGGTCACATATTCTTTTCCTCTCTGCTGATCCTGGAAGCTCTTTATCTCTCCATCCATTCTAAATGATAGCCTTGCTGGATAAAGTATTCCTGGCTACATATTCTTCTCATATAGTACCCTTTAAATGTCTTGCCAGCCCTTTCTGGCTTGCCAGGTTTCTGTTGACAGGTTTGACATTATTCTGATGTTCCTCCCTCTGTATGGAAGGGATCTCTTCCCCCTAGCTTCCCTTAAGATATTTTCCCTGCTTTTAAGATTCTCACATTTCACTTTCACATGCTGGAGGGTCGATCTGCCCTCCTTGATCTTGGGGTTGTCCTCTATGACTCGAGGACGTGAACACTTGTTTCATTCACCAGATCAGGGAAATTTTCAGCTAGGATTTGTTCAACCCTATCTTCTAGTCTTCTCTCTCTTTCTGCCCCTCAGGGATCCCAATAATTTGAAATTAGAGTGTTCCATGATGTCACTTATTTCTCTAATTCTGTTTTAATGGCTTCTAAGCTGTTTGTTCCAGACCTCCTCCTGATCCTTCTTTTCTATCAGTGGGTCTTCTAAAGATCACTAATTTGTTCTTCTGCCTCATTTACCCTAGCTGTTAGAGTATCTAGATTATATTAGATCTCATTGATAGCATTTTTATGTTCTGCCAGATCGGGTCTCACTTCTGCCCTTAGAGCTCTATATTAACATTAAAGGTTTTCTTCAACCTAGCTATTTTCTGCATAACTGTTACCCCGAAGTCTATTTCCAACATCTTGCTAATGTCTATATTCATTAGTTTTGTCACAGAAGTCACCATCTCTGAGTGTTTCCTGTGTTGGGGTTTCCACCTCTTTGTCATTTTGCCGAGTAGTGATTGAGGGAATGTGCAGAGTCCAAACTATTGACCACGACCCAAGCCAAATGGACGTTTTTTAGGGAATTCACGTTTGTTGGTCTCTTGTTCTTCTGGTGCAGGGGCTTGCTGTCTGCTGAGACAGGGGCAGGCAACCCTGTTTGGGCAGAGTTTCCCTGTCCCCATTTTGGGGGGATGGGCTCAGTAAAAACCTGGTTTTGATGGCTTTTCTTCTCTGGGGCACTCCTTGGTCGTTTTCTGCATCTCTTCCAAGAGTCAGAGCAGAACTGACCACATACAATCCTGTGTCTCAGAATGGGGGATCGCTGTCTGTTCTCCATAATGCCCTCTGGGCCACACTGACTCTGTTTTTGTCTATGCTGCTAAGAATCGCATTGTCTTGGGTTGTGCACCCCACTGCAGCACTCCCAGCCTTCACTTCCAGGTTCAGGCATGTCTCTGCCCTTTGTGCTTCTAAACCCGCCAGCCACCCTTATTTTACATGTGTGCCCCCCTCAGCTCCAGGTTTCAGTCTGGGGGGGGTTGACCTGAAGTCATGTTCCTGCCCCTATGGAGCTGGATCTACGAGTCTGTGCATGGTCCCCAGCACAGAACGCTTTTGCACTTCTGTGTTATTTCACCTTTCAGTCACCGGCGCTTATGGTGGCTCCCTCCCACTTTTGTTTATCTTCCAATATCAGCCTGCAGAATCGAGGCTCTCAGCTTCATACCTCAAAACCACCCAATGGAGGTATTCTGTTGGTATAGATCCTGATACGGCTTCTTACATCTTGGACTGATTTCTTGGGTGTTTAGAGTGGTCTGGTAGATATCCAGCTCAATTCAGGGGACAGGTTGAAATAACGTCCCCTATTCCCCCACCATCTTGGGCCCCCTCTGAGAAGCAATGTTTCTTAACATAAGTCCTATGAACATGTCCACACTGTACATAGATATGAGTAGAGATTATTTTTTTTAATTGTAAGGGATTTTTGGCAGATTGAGAAATTAAAATAAATCTTACTACCTACAAAAATAATTGTAGGATTTTTTGGTTACAGTTTTGTGGAAGACATTGTCACTGTTTTGAAAGGGGTGCAATAAATCTGTAGATTCCTTTGGATAGAATGGGCATTTTAACAGTATCTGTTCTTCCAAACCATGCATTTACTGTCTTCCCATTTCTCTGTGTCATCTTGAATTTCTTTCCTCAGAGTTTAATAGCTTTCTGAATTCAGGTCTTTCACCCTTTGGTTAGGTTTAATCCTGTTGTTTTATTATATATTGTGTTATTTCAAAGAGGAAGTTTTAAAATTTCTCCTGCAGCTTCATTATTAATGTATATAAATGCAGCAGATTTCTGTACATTCATTTCGTGTCTTGCAACTTTACTGAACTCATTTCTAGTATTTTTTGTTGGACTCTTTTAGGGTTTTCTATGTGTAGTATCACATAGTGGAATATATCAAATATATATCAAATAGTGGAATATCAAATAGTGGAAGTTTTACTTCTTCTTTACTGATCAGGATGGCTTTTATTTCTTTTTGTCATTTGATGGCTCAGCCTTGGACTTCCAGTACTATGTTGAATGAAAGTGGTGAGAGTGGACACCCTTGACTTCTTCCCAACCTGAGGGGGAAAGCCCTCAGTTTTTACCAATTGAGTATGATGTTCGTTGTGGGTTTTTCATATATGGCCTTTATAATGTTGAAGTATGCTCCCTCTAAAGCTACTTGGTTGAGGTTTTTATCATGAATGATTGCAGTACTTCGTCAAATGCTTCCTCTACATCTATTGAGGTGATGATATTTTTTAATCCTTTCTCTTAATGTCAGTATTACATAGAGTGTCTTGTGATTATTGAACCACCCTTGCATCCTAGGAATAAATCCCACTTGATACTGATTTTTTTAAATTTCATTTTATTTTTTCAGTGTTCCAAGATTCATTATTTATGCGCCACACCCAGTGCTCCATGCAATACGTGCCCTCCTTAGTACCCACCAACAGGCTCACCCATCCCTCCACCCCCCTCCAGTTAATTACTCTTTTAATACTTCCTTATACTTCCTTGTTGTACTTCCTTGTAGATTTGGAAGTTTTCCTTCCTCTATTTATTGTAATAGATTGAGTAGAATAGGTACGACTCTTCATTAAATGTTTGGTGACATTTGTCCATGAAATCATCTGTTCCTGGACTTTTATATTTTGGGGTTTTTTTGGATTGCTGATCCAATCTCCTTGCTGGTAATTGGTCTGTTCAAATTTTCTACATCTTCCTGATTCAGTTTTTGTAGCTTATTGTATCTAGGACTTTACCCATTTCTTCTAGGATATCTAATTTTCTGGCATGTAGTTTTTCATAGTATTCTCTCACAATTGTTTGTAATTCTGTGGTGTTCATTGTTGTTTCTCCTTCATTGTGATTTCTTTTTGAGTACTTTCTCTTTTTTATTGTTTTGATTCTGGCTAGGAATTTATCAGAGCTCTTGACCTTTTCAAAGAACAAATTTGTGGTTTCATTGACGTGTTCTATTGCTTTTGTTTGTTTCTATATCATTTCTTTCTTTTTAAAATTGTATTATGTTATGTTAGTCACCATACAGTATATCATTAGATTTTGATGTAGTGTTCCATGATTGTTTGTGTATAACATCGAGTGCTTCATGCAATACATGCCTTCCTTATTCTATATCATTTATTTCTGCCCTTATGTATTATTTCCTTCCTCTTGCTAGCTTTGTGTTTGTTTACTGTTCCTTTTCTAGTTCCATTAGGTGTAAGATTAGGTTATTTGAGATTTTTTTTTGTTTATTTCTTGATATAGGTTTGTATTGCTCTAAAATTCCCTCTTAGAGCTGCTTTTGCTGCATCTTAAGGGTTTTGAACTGTTGTGGCTTCATTTTAATTAGTTTCCATGTAAATTTTGATTAATTCTTTGATTTCCTGCTTTAACCATTTTGTTTAGTAGTCTGTTATTTAATCTCCCTGGAATTGTTTTTCAAGATTTTTTCTTGTGGTTGATTTCTAATCTCATAGTGCTGTGGTCAAAAAAGATACAGGGTATGACCTTGATAATTTTGTATTTGTTAATGCTTTTTTTTCTGTTGTTGTTGTTGTTTTACTTAATATGTGATCTACTCTAGAAAATGTTCTGTGAGCACTTGAAAAGAATTTGCATTCTGTTCTTTTAGGTTGGAATGTTGTGAAGATGTCTGTTATATCCATCTGGTGCAGTGTGACATTTAACGCCACTGTTTCGTTCTTCTACATATAGCTGTCCAGTTTTCCAAGCACCATTTATTGAAGAGACTGTCTTTTTTCCACTGTATATTTTCTTCCTGCTTTGTCCAAGATTATTTGACCATAGAGTTGAGGGTCCATATCTGGGCTCTCTACTCTGTTACACTGGTCTATGTGTCTGTTTTTATGCCAGTAGCATGCTGTCTCGGTGATCACAGCTTTGTAGTAAAGCTTGAAATCAGGTAATGTGATGCCCCCAGCTTTATTTTTGTTTTTCAACATTTCCTTAGCGATTCGGGGTCTATTCTGATTCCATACAATTTTTTTTTGATTATTTGACCCAGCTCTTTGAAAAATACGAGTGGAATTTTGATCGGAATGGCATTAAAAGTATAGATTGCTCTAGGCAGTATAGACATTTTAACAATGTTTATTCTTCTGATCCAAGAGCATGGAATGGTCTTCCATCTTTTTGTGTCTTCTTCAATTTCTTTCATGAGTGTTCTGTAGTTCCTCGAGTACAGTTCCTTTACCTCTTTGATTAGGTTTATTCCCAGGTGTCTTATAGATCTTGGTGCTATAGTAAATGGTATTGATTCTGGAATTTCCCTTTCTGTATTTTCATTGCTAGTGTAAGAAAGCCACTGATTTCTGCACATTAACTTTGTATCCTGCCACGTTGCTGAATTGCTGTATGAGTTCTAGTAGTTTGGGGGTGGAGTCTTTTGGGTTTTCTATATAAAGAATCATGTCATCTGCGAAGAGAGAGAGTTTGACTTCTTCATTGCCAATTTGGATACCTTTTATTTCTCTTTGTTGTCTGATTGCTGTTGCTAGGACTTCTAAAAGGATGTTGAACAAGAGTGGTGACAGTGGGCATCCTTGTCGTGTTCCTGATCTCAACGGGTAGGCTGCAAGTTTTTCCCATTGAGGATGATATTTGCTGTGGGTCTTTCATAGATAGATTATATGAAGTTGAGGAATGTTCCCTCTATCCCTATACTTTGAAGTGTTTTAATCAGGAACGGATGCTGGATTTTGTCAAATGCTTTTTCCGCATCAATTGAGAGGACCATGTGGTTCTTCTCTCTTCTCTTATTAATTTATTCTATCACATTGATTGATTTGCAAATGTTGCACCACACACAAAGATAAACTCAAAATGGATTGAAGACCTCAACGTGAGACAGGAATCCATCAAAATCCTAGAGGAGAACATAGGCAGTAGCCTCTTCGATATCAGCCACAGCAACTTCTTTCAAGAAATGTCTCCAAAGGCAAAGGAAACAAAAGCGAAGATGGACTTTTGGGACTTCATGAATATCAAAAGCTTCTGCACAGCAAAGGAAACAGTCAACAAAACAAAGAGGCAACTGACCGAATGGGAGAAGATAATTGCAAGTGACAGTACAGACAAGAGGCTGATATCCAGGATCTATAAAGAACTTCTCAAACTCAACACACACAAAACAATCATATAAAAAAAAATGGGCAGAAGATATGAACAGACATTTCTCCTATGAAGATATACCAATGGCTATCAGACACATGAAAAAATGTTCATCATCACTAGCCATCAGGGAGATTCAAATTAAAACCACATTGAGATACCACCTTACATCAGTTAGGATGGCCAAAATTAGCAAGACAGGAAACAACATGTGTTGGAGAGGATGTGGAGAAAGGGGAACCCTCTTACACTGTTGGTGGGAATGCAAGTTGGGGCAGTCACTTTGGAAAGCAGTGTGGAGATTCCTCAAGAAATTAAAAATAGAGCTTCCCTATGACCCTGCCATTGCACTACTGGGTATTTACCCCAAAGATACAGATGTAGTGAACAGAAGGGCCATCTGTACCCCAATATTTATAGCATCAATGGCCACAGTCGCCAAACTGTGGAAAGAACCAAGATGCCCTTCAATGGACGAATGGGTAAGGAAGATGTGGTCCATATACACTATGGAGTATTATGCCTCCATCAGAAAGGATGAATACCCAACTTTTGTAGCAACATGGACGGGACTGGAAGAGATTATGCTGAGTGAAATAAGTCAAGCAGAGAGCGTGAATTATCATATGGTTTCACTTATTTGTGGAGCATAACAAATAGCATGGAGGACAAGGGGAGATGGAGAGGAGAAGGGAATTGAGGGAAATTGGAAGGGACGGTGAACCATGAGAGACTATGGACTCTGAAAAACGATCTGAGGGTTTTGAAGGGGCGGGGGGGTGGGAGGTTGGGGGAACCAAGTGGTGGGTATTAGAGAGAGCACGGATTGCATGGAGCACTGGGTGTGGTGAAAAACAATGAATACTGTTATGCTGAAAAGAAATAAAAAAAAAATAAAGCCACTGTTTCCTTGTTGATTTTTTTTTGTTTGTTTGTTTGAATGATATGAGTGGGGTGTTAAAACCCTCAAAGTATTATGTTGCTATCAATTAGTTCCTTTATGTTTGTTATTAAAAGTTTTAGGTATTTGGCTGCTCCCCTGCTGGCTGCATGTATATTTACAATTGGTATATCTTCTTGTTTGGTTGTCCCCTTTATTCATATATAGGGTGCGTCTTTGTCTCTTTTTACAGATTTTGTTTTCAATTCTATTTGTCTAATACACGTATTACAATTCTGGATTTCTTTTGACCTCCATTTCCATGATAAATGTTTTCCCATCCCCTCACTTTCAATCTACACGTGGCTTTAGGTCTAGATTGAGTATCTTGTAGGCCACATAGAGATGGGTCTTTTTTTTTTTTAAATCCCCTCTGTCACTCCATATCTTTTCATTGGAATATTTAGTCCATTTATAGTAAAAGTGCTTATTGATAGGTATATGGTTTTTACCATTCTGTTACTCCTTTTGTGCTTCTTTACGTAGCCTTTCTCTGACTCTTCCTTCTCTTTCTCTTTTTTATGGATTGATGATTTTCTTTCAATTATATACTTGGTTTCCTTATGCTTTATTTTTTTCACATCTATTTTTTTTAAATTTTCCTTCTGCATTTAACTGTGTATATTAAGTATGAACTTAGTATTTCCTATTCTCCCACCCACATTTCAGATATCTGGTGTCATATTTTATATCTTTTTATTTTGTGATTTCCTAACTGAATTTTTGTTTTGTTTTTGTTATTGTGTTTCCTTTTTTTCTTACTTTTACATGTTTCTTTTTTCTGCTCATAGAATCCCCATTAACATTTCTTGTAACACTTGTTTAGTCTCATGAATTCTTTGAACTTATGTCTGTCTGCGAAACTCTTTATGTATCTCTCTATTCTGAATGATAGCTTTGATGGATAAAGTGTTCTTGGCTGCAGAGTTTTTGCTCCTGACCCACTGAATATATCATGTCACTCCCTTCTGGCCTGCCAAATTTCAGCTTTGAAACTCAGATTGAAAAATCGTCTGATAGCCTTCTGTGGTTTCCTTTGTGTGGAACTGTGTTCTTTTCTCACAAAAGTCACTCAACATCTTTTTCAACATTTCCTTAGCAATTCGGGGTCTCTTATGATTCCATACAAATTTTAGGATTGCTTCCTCCAGCTCTTTGAAAAAGGCCAGTGGAATTTTGATTGAAATGGCATTGAAAATATAGATTGTTCTAGGCAGTATAGATGTTTTAACAATGTTTATTTTTCTGATCCATGAGGATGGAATGGTCTTCCATCTTTTTGTGTCTTCTTCAATTTCTCTCATGAGTGTTCTGTTGTTCCTCGAGTACAGATCCTTTACCTCTTTGGTTAGGTTTATTCCCAGGTATCTTATGGTTCTTGGTGCTATAGTAAATGGAATCAATTCTCTAATTTCCATTCCTGTATTTCCATTGTTACTGTACAAGAAAGCCACTGATTTCTATACATTGACTTTGTATCCTGCCACATTACTGAATTGCAGTAAGATTTCTAGTAGTTTGGGTCAGAGTCTTTTGGGTTTTCCATATAAAGTATCATGACATCCACGAAGAGAGAGAGTTTGACTTCTTCATTGCCAATTTGAATACCTTGTCTTTCTCTTTGTTGTCGGATTGCTGTTGCTAGGACTTCTAATACTATGTTGAACAAGAGTGGAGAGAGTGGGCATCATTGTCGTGTTCCTGATCTCAAAGGGAAGGCTGTCAGGTTTTTCCCATTAAGGATGATATTGTCTGTGGGTTTTCACTGATAGATTTTTTGAAGTTGAGGAATTTTCTGTCTATTCTTATATTTTGAAGCATTTTAATCAGGAATGGATGCTGGATTTTGTCAAATGTTTTTTCTGCATCAATTGAGAGGACCATGTGGTCCTTCTCTCTTAACTTATTGATTTCTTCTATCACATTGATTGCTTTGTGATGGGAAACCACCCTTGCAACCCAGGGATAAATCTCCCCTGGTCATGGCGGATAATCTTTTTAACTTATTGTTGGATCCTATTAGCTAGGAAACTGGGGGCATCACGTTGCCTGATTTCAAGCTTTACTACAAAGCTGTGATCACCAAGACAGCATGGTACTGGCATAAAAAAAGACACATAGACCAGTGTAGAGAGCCCATATATGGACCCTCAACTCTATGGTCAATTAATCTTTGACAAAACAGGAAAAAATATACAGTGGATAAAAGACAGTCTCTTCAATAAATAGTGCTGGGAAAATTGGACAGCTATGTGCAGAAGAATTAAACTTGACCATTCTCTTACACCATACTCAAAGATAAACTCGAAATGGATACAAGGCCTCAACGTGAGGCAGGAATCCAACAGAATCCTAGAGAAGAACATAGGCAGTAACCTCTTTGACATCGGCCACAGCAACTCCTTTCAACATATGTCTCCATAGGCAAAGGAAACAAAAGCAAAAATGAATTGTTGGGACTTCATCAAGATCAAAAGCTTCTTCACAGCAAAGAAACAGTCAACAAAACAAAGGGGCAACCCACAGAATGGGAGAAGATAATCGCAAATGACAATGCAGGCAAAGGGCATATATCCAGGATCTATAAGGAACTGCTCAAACTCAACACACACACACACACGCAAAACAGATAATCATGTGCGAAAATCGGCAGAAGACATGAACAGACACTTCTCCAATGAAGACATGCCAATGGCTAACAGACACATGAAAAATTGTTCATCATCACTAGCCTTCAGGGAGATTCAAATGCAAACCACATTGAGATAGCACCTTACACCAGTTAGGATGGCCAAAATTAACAAGACAGTAAGCAACCTGTATTGGAGAGGATGTGGAAAAAGGGGAACCGTCTTACTTATGGTGGAAAGGCAAGTTGGTGCAGCCACTTTGGAAAAGAGTGTGGAAATTCCTTAAGAAATTAAAAATAGTGTTTCCCGGGGTGCCTCGGTGCCTCAGTGGGTTAAAGCCTCTGCCTTCTGCTCAGGTCATGATCTCAGGGTCCTGGGATCAAGCCCCACATCAGGCTCTCTGCTCAGCAGGGAGCCTGCCTCCCACCCCCTCTCTCTCTGCCTGCCTCTCTGCCTACTTGTGATCTCTGTCAGTCAAATAAATAAATAAGATCGTTAAAAAAATAGTGCTTCCCTATGACCCTGCAATTGCTCTGCTGGGTATTTACCCCAAAGATATAGATGTAGTGAAAGGAAGGGCCATCTGTACCCCAGTGTTCATAGCAGCAATTGCCATGGTCACCAAAGTGTGGAGAGAACCAAGATGCCCCTCGTGGATGAATGGATAAGGAAGATGCAGTCCATATACACTATGGAGTATTATGCCTCCATCAGAAAGGATGAATACACAACTTTTGTATCAACATGGATGGGACAGGAAGAGATTATGCTGAGTGAAATAAGTCAAGCAGAGAGAGTCAATTATCATATGGTTTCACTTATTTGTGGAGCATAAGGAATAGCACAGAGGACATGGGGAGATGGAGAGGAGAAGTGAGTTGGGGGAAATTGGAGGAGGAGACGAGCCATGAGAGACTGTGGACTCTGAGAAACAATCTGAGGGTTTTGGAGGGAAGGGGGTGGGAGGTTGGGTGAGCCTGGTGGTGGGTATTATAGAGGGCATGTATTGCATGGGGCACTTGGTGTGGTTCATAAACAATGAATTCTGGAACACTGAAAAAACTAAAAAATAAATCAAAATTTTAGAAAAATTAATATTTGAGTTATATAAGGAACTCCTACAACTCCATAGTAGAAAGAAAAAAAAAAATCCATTCTAAAAGTGGGCAAAATACCTGAATGGACCTTTATCGAAAGAAGACATATAAATGGCCAAAAAGCACATGAAAAGATGGTCAATTTCATTTGTCATTACAAATGTCACATGCACACTGCCCAAGGGACCAGTTCCTCTCTCACCACAGATGGAGTGCTGATAAGACTGGTTTGACTAGCATGCCTTGTTGGGGGACACGGGAGAACAAAGGAAAGGAATCGTGATTTCTTGCACGTTGGCATGTTTTCCAATTTTTATTTATGTTTTTAGTTTCTTTCCAGTGTTCCAGAGTTCATTGTTTATGGCATGGTTTTTGTGAAACTGAGAAGGATCAGAATCTGGGGTTACTCTCCAAGGAAGGACGGTAGGAAATGTAGAACGTTTTCAACATCCTCACATTTCAATGTGTGGCCCAAGGGACCAGTTTCCAGCACACCTCACTGGGAGTGTGGATAGAACTGGAAGAGTTTCACAGGAGCAGTTAAGTACAAAGGAAAAGGAGTAGGCAATGTGTGGTACCCATCACAGCTCTATGAGAGAAGAAGAAGGCTGAGAACTCAAGGCTTTTACACAGGGCAAGTGGGAGAGGTGGACAGTGTGCTTCCAATATCCTGGCTCCCATTATATGGCAGTCAGATGCCAGAGAGAACAAGATTTATGGGCTCCTGAGAAAGGAAAGAAAGCAGTAAATCCTTCCAAATGAGAATCTATACACACACGTCCAGAGCAGAAACATTCATAAGAAAATTAGAGAGTCTCCTAGTATATAAATAGAATAGAAACAAAACTAATGAATGAAGTTCTTCACATGTCAATGCAAGTCCATAAAGACTGGGACAGGTAACTGTTTCATCAAATGTGCATACATCATTGCTAAGCAAAAATCAATACAAAGAACAGGGAAACATGACACAACCAGAAGGACAAAATAGACCTCCGGTTACCAACCTTAAGGAAATGTAGATTTGTGAGTTACTTGACAAAAAAAATAAAAACAAAATATGTGTTCTAAAGAAATTCAGTAAGTTACAAGAGAACACAGACAGACAACTAATTGAGATCAGGAAAAGAATACATGAACAAAATGAAGATATCAACAAAGAGATACAAAGTATAAGAAAGTTTAAGAAAGAAAAGGAAAAAATGAATTCTAAAACTGAAGAATATAAAACAATAAACTGACATATTAATAAAGAAGCTTCAACAGCCCACATTTTAAAAAAAAATTAAATTCAGTTAGCCAACATATAGTACATCATTAGTTTTTGGTGTAGTGTTCAGTCATTCATCAGTTGCACATAACACCCAGTGCTCATCACATCATGTGTCCCCCTTAATGCCCATCACCCAGTTACCACATTCCCCTATCCACCTCTCTTTCTGCAACCCTCAGTTTGTTTCCTGAAGTCAAGAGTCTCTCATGGTTTGTCTACCTCTCTGATTTCTTCCCTTTCAGTTTTCCCTCCATTCCCTTATGATCCTCTGTGCTATTCCCTATATTCCACATATGAGTGAAGCCCTATGATAATTGTCTTTCTCTGATTGACTTATTTCACTTAGCATATTCCCCTCCAGTTCTATCCATGTCAATGTAAGTGGTAGGTATTCATCATTTCTGATGGCTGAGTAGTATTCCCTGTATGTATGAATCACATCTTCTTTATCCATTCATCTGTTGAAGGACATCTTGGCTCCTTCCACAACAAGCAACTTAATCAGAAGCAAAAAARAAAAATCAGCAAATATGAAGACAGGTCATCTGAACTTATCCACCCAGAGGAGCACAAGAAGAAAGAATCGGAAAGAGTGATCAAAATCTGCRACTAATGGGATACCAGGACAAACACTATACACACTACAGAGATCTCAGATGAGGAAGAGAGAGTCAGAAAGCTTCCGTAAGGAACTAATGACTAAGATCTTCCCAAATCAGTGAAAGAAAAGGGGCATTGAGACCCCACATGTCCAAAAGAACCCAAATAGGATGAACTTAAAACATACACAAAGATATAATTAAATTGTTAAAAGTCCAAGTCAAAGAGAATTTTGAAAGCATCAAGAGGAATGTGATCTATCATGCACAAGGGACCCCCATAAAAATTTTGGTGGTTTTCTCAGGAGACTCGTTGTAAGCCAGCAGGTGTGTTATGATACATTCAAAGAGCTGAAAGAAAATAAGCTGCCAACCAAGAATAGCATACCTGACTAAACTATCCTTCATAACTGAAGGAGAGATTAAGACTTTCCCAGACATACAACAGAGGGAGTTAGTCACTACTAGACCTGCTTTACAAGAAATACTTAAGGGAATTAAAGTTGAAAGGACATGAGAACACTTGAAAGTATAAAATCAATTGTTAAAAGTAAATATATAGACATATTAGAAAACTGTAAAACTTGAGTGATGGTTTATTAATCACAAGTTATTCTGCTAAACACTAAAGTACAAAAAATTAGTAATAAAAACAACTAAACATTTGTTAAAAGAGGAACATATAGGAATATGTAAATTGTGGTACCTATTACATAGAGTTTAAGGGGGATAAAAGTGCAGTGATTGTATACAAAGAATATAAGATGCTATCAGCTTAAAGCAGACTGTTATAACTGGAGATATACTATGATGTAAGCCTCATGGTAACCCCCAAAAAAGTAAGTATAGAATACGCATGAAAGGAAAAGGTAAATAAATCAAAGCATAGTGCTACCAAAAAAATGAACATATCACAAAGGAATACAGCAAGAGAGGAAAAGCGAGACAAAAGAAGTACGTTTTTTTAATTTATTTTTTCTTTTTTATTAATGTATCAGAGCACTCATCATAGGACATACCTTCCCCAATGTCCTAACCCAACCACCCTAACCCCCTCCCCCTGGCAACCCTCATTGTGTTTTGTGAGATTAAGAGTCTCTTATGGTTTGTCTCCCTCCCGATCCCATCTTGTTTCATTTTCTCCTACCCTAACCCTCAAACCCCCCACTTTGCCTCTCAACTTGCTCATATCAGGAAGGTCATATGATAATTGTCTTTCTCTGATTGACATATTTCACTCAACATAATACCCTCTAGTTATATCCACATCATCACAAATGGCAAGATATCATTAATTTTGATGGCTGCATAGTATTCCCATATATATATATACATATATATATATATATATATATACACACTACATCTTCTTTACCATTTATCTGTACATGGACATCTAGGTTCTATCCACAGTTTGGCTATTGTGGACATTGCTTCTATAAATATTCAGGTGCACGTGCCCCTTTGAATCAATGTATTTTTATCTTTAAGGTAAATACCCAAGAGTGCGATTGCTGGGTCATAGGGTAGCTTTATTTTCAACTTTCTGAGGAATCTCCATGCTGTTTTCCAGAGTGGTTGCACCAGTTTGCATTCCCACCAACAGCGTAGGAGTGTTCCCCTTTCTCTGCATCCTCGCCAACATCTGTCATTTCCTGACTTGTTAATTTTAGCCATTCTGACTGGCGTGAGGTGCTATCTCATGGTGGCTTTGATTTGTATTTCCCTAATACCGAGTGATATGGAGCACTTTTTCAATGTGTCTGTTGTCCACCTGGATGTCTTCTTTGCAGAAATGTCTGTTCATGTCTCTGCCCATTTCTTATTTCGATTCTTTGTTTTTCGGGTGTTGAGTGTGATAATTCTTTATAGAATTTGGATACTACACTTTTATCTCATATGCCATTTGTCAATATCTTCTCCCATTCTGTAAGTGGTCTTTTTTTTTTTCAACATAGCAGTATTCATTGTTTTTGCACCACACCCAGTGCTCCATGGAATCTGTGCCCTGTCTAATACCCACCACCTGGTTCCCCCAACCTCCCACCCCCACCCCTTCAAACCACTCAGGGTGTTTTTCAGAGTCCATAGTCTCTGATGGTTCACCTCCCCTTCCAATTTCCCCCAACTCTCTTCTCCTCTCTAACTCCCCTTGTCCTCCATGCTATTTGTTATGCTCCACAAATAAGTGAAACTATATGATAATTGACTCTCTCTGCTTGACTTATTTCACTCAGCATCTCTCCCATTCCCTCCATGTTGCTACAAAAGTTGGGTATTCATCCTTTCTGATGGAGGCATAATACTCCATAGTGTATATGGACCACATCTTCCTTATCCATTCGTCCATTGAAGGGCATCTTGGTTCTTTCCACAGTTTGGCGACCGTGGCCATTGCTGCTATAAACATTGGGGCAAAGATGGCCCTTCTTTTCACTACATCTGTATCTTTGGGGTAAATACCCAGTAGTGCAACGGCAGGGTCATAGGGAAGCTCTATTTTTAATTTCTTAAGGAATCTCCACACTGTTCTCCAAAGTGGCTGCAACAACTTGCATTCCCACCAACAGTGTAAGAGGGTTCCCCTTTCTGCACATCCCCTCCAACACATGTTGTTTCCTGTCTTGCTAATTTTGGCCATTTTAACTGGTGTAAAGTGGTATCTCAATGTGGTTTTAATTTGAATCTCCCTGATGGCTAGTGATGATGAACATTTTTTTCATGTGTCTGATAGCCATTTGTATATCTTCATTGGAGAAGTGTCTGTTCATGTCTTCTGCCCATTTTTTGATATGATTATCTGTTTTGTGTGTGTTGAGTTTGAGGATTTCTCCTGGATATCAGCCTTTTGTCTGTTCTGTCATTTGCAAATATCTTCTCCCATTCCGTGGGTTGCCTCTTTGTTTTGTTGACTGTTTCCTTTGCTGTGCAGAAGCTTTTGATCTCGATGAAGTCCCAAAAGTTCATTTTCGCTTTTCTTTCCTTTGCGTTTGGAGACATATCTTTTTTTTTTTAAAGATTTTATTTATTTTTTTTTGTCAGAGAGAGAGAGAGCACAGGCAGACAGAATGGCAGGCAGAGGCAGAGGGAGAAGCAGGCTCCCTGATGAGCAAGGAGCCCGATGTGGGACTCGATCCCAGGACGCTGGGATCATGACCTGAGCCAAAGGCAGCTGCTTAGCCAACTGAGCCACCCAGGCGTCCCGCGTTTGGAGACATATCTTGAAAGAAGTTGCTGTGGCTGATACCAGAACACAGCAGGTGTCTCTACAGCTTAAAGAACTGGAGAAGCAACAACAAATCAAACAGACTCCACACATAAGAAGGGAAATAATCAAGATTAGAGCTGAGATCAATGAGATAGAAACCAGAGATACAGTAGAATGTATCAATGAAAATAGAAGCTGGTTCTTTGAAAGAATCAATAAGATCGATAAACCATTGGCCACACTAATCCAAAAGAAAAGAGAGAAAGCCCAAATTCATAAAATTTGATTGAGAAAGGAGAGATCACAACTAACACCAAGCAAGTAGAAACAATCATCAGGAGTTATTATCAACAGTTATATGCCAATAAGCTAAGCAACCTAGATGAAATGGATACATTCCTGGAAAACTATAAACTCCCAAAATTGAACCAGGAAGAAACAGACAACTTGAATAGACTGATATCTAGTAACGAGATTGAAGCATTGATCAAAAACCTCCCAAAAAACAAGAGCCCAGGACCTGATGGATTCCGTGGGGAATTCTACCAAACTTTAAAAGAAGAAATAACACCTATTCTCCTGAAGCGGTTTCAAAAAATGGAAGCAGAAGGAAAATTTCCAGACTCTTTCTATGAAGCCAGCATTACCCTGATCCCCAAACCAGGCAAAGACCCTACCAAAAAGGAGAATTTCAGACCAGTATCACTGATGAATATGGATGCTAAGATTCTCAACAAGATCCTAGCAAACAGGATCCAACAGCACATTAAAAAGATTATCCAGGGGGCCTGAGTGGCTCAGTGGGTTAGAGCCTCTGCCTTCGGCTCAGGTCATGATCCCAGGGTCCGGGGATCAAGCCCCGCATCGGGCTCTCTGCTTAGTGGGGAACCTGTTTCCTCCTCTCTCTCCTGCCTGGCTCTCTGACTACTTGTGATCTCTATCAAATTAAAAAAAAAAAATTCTCTCTCCCTTTCTCTCTGCCCTTCTGCGTGTTCTTTCTTTCTCTCTCTCAAAATGAAGAAATAAATCTTAAAAAAAAAAAAAAAGATTATCCAGCTATGACCAGGTGGGATGCATTCCTGGTCTACAAGGATGGTTCAACATTCGCAAATCAATCAATGTGATAGAACAAATTAATAAGAGAAGAGAGAAGAAACACATGGTCCTCTCAATTGATGCAGAAAAGAGCATTTGACAAAATCCAGCATCTGTTCCTGATTAAAACGCTTCAAAATATAGGGATAGAGGGAACATTCCTCAACTTCATAAAATCTATCTATGAAAGACCAACAGCAAGTATCATCCTCAATGGGAAAAAGCTTGCAGCCTTCCCGTTGAGATCAGGAACATAACAAGGATGCCCACTGTCACCACTCTTGTTCAACATCCTTTTAGAAGTCCTAGCAACAGCAATCAGACAACAAAGAGAAATAAAAGGTATCCCAATTGGCAATGAAGAAGTCAATCTCTCTCTCTTCGCAGATGACATGATTCTCTATATGGAAAACCCAAAAGACTCCACCCCCAAACTACTAGAACTCATACAACAATTCAGCAACGTGGCAAGATACAAAGTCAATGTACAGAAATCAGTGGCTTTTTTATACACTAACAATGAAAATACAGAAAGGGAAATTAGAGAATCGATTCCATTTACTATAGCACCAAGAACCATAAGATACCTGGGAATAAACCTAGGCAAAGTGGTAAAGGATCTGTACTCAAGGAACTACAGAACACTCATGAAAAAAATTGAAGAAGACACAAAAAGATGGAAGACCATTCCATGCTCTTGCATTGGAAGAATAAACATTGTTAAAATGCCTCTACTGCCTAGAGTAATCTATACTTTTAATGTCATTCTGATCAAAATTCCACCGGTATTTTTCAAGGAGCTGGAGCAAATAATCAAAAAATTTGTATAGAATCAGAAGAGACCCCGAATCGCTAAGGAAATGTTGAAGAAGAAAAATAAAGCTGGGGGCATCACGTTACCTGATTTCAAGCTTTACTACAAAGCTCTGATCACCAAGACAGCATGGTACTGGCATCAAAACAGACACATAGACCAGTGGAACAGAGTAGAGAGCCCAGATATGGACCCTCAGCTCTATGGTCAAATAATATTGGACAAAGCAGGAAAAAATATACAGTGGAAAAAAGACAGTCTCTTTCATAAATGGTGCTGGGAAAACTGGACAGCTATATGTAGAAGAATGAAACTCGACCATTGTCTTACACCGTACACAAAGTAAACTCAAAATGGATAAAAGACCTCAACGTGAGACAGGAATCCATCAGAATCCTAGAGGAGATTATACGCAGTAACCTCTTCGATATCAGCCACAGAAACTTCTTTCAAGATAATATTCTCTTATAATTGTTTGTATTTCTTTGGTGTTGGTTTTGACCTCTCCTCTTTCATTCATGATTTTATTTATTTGGGCCCCCCTCTCTCTCTCTTTTATAATTCTGGCCAGAGTTTTATCAATCTTATTAGTTCATTCAAGGAACCAGCTCCTAGTTTCATTGATTTGTTCTATTGGTTTTCTGGTTTCTATTTAATTGATTTCAGCTGTGGTCTTTATTATTTCTCTTCTGATGTTTTGCTTAGTCTTTCTTTGTTTTTCTTTCTCTAGCTCCTTTAGGTGTAGGGTTAGGTTGTGTATTTGAGACTTTTCTTGTTTCTTGAGAAAGGCTTGTATCACTATATATTTTCCTCTCAGGACTGTCTTTGCTCTGTCCCACAGATTTTGAACAGTTGTGTTTTCATTATCATTTATTTCCATTAATTTTTTCAATTCTTTAATTTCATGGTTGACCCATTCTTTCTTTAGTAGGATGCTCTTTAGCCTCCATGTATTTGGATTCTTTCCAACTTTCCTCTTGTGATTGCATTCTAGCTTCAGAGCACAGTGGTCTGAAAATATGCAGAGAATGACCCCAATCTTTTGGTACCGGTTGAGACCTGGTTTGTGACCCAGGATGTGATCTATTCTGGAGAATGTTCCATGTACACTAGAGAAGAATGTGTATTCTGTTGCTTTGGGATGGAATGTTCTGAATATATCTGTGATGTCCATCTGGTCCAGTGTATCATTTAAGGCCTTTATTCCTTGTTGGAATCTTATTGAATTATTGTTGATGTGTTTCTTTGATTTCATTATTACTTGGTTTATAGAGTTGGCTGCTCCCATGTTAGGGGCATAGATATTTAAAATTGCTTGACCTTCTTGTTGGACAGACCCTTTGAGTATGATATAGTGTCTTCCTCATCTCTTATTATAGTCTTTGGCTTAAAATCTAATTGATCTGAAATAAGGATTGCCACCCCAGCTTGCTTTTGATGTCCATTAGCAAGGTAAATTTTTTCCACCCCCTTACTTTAATTCTGGGGGAGTCTTTGGGTCTAAAATGAGTTTCTTGTGGACAGCATATTTGTGCTTTGTTTTGTTTTGTTTTGTTTTGTTTTACCCATTCAGATACCCTGTGTCTTTTGATTGGGGCATTTAGCCCATTTACATTCAGGGTAACTAGATGAATTTAGTGCCATTGTATTGCCTGTCAGGTGACCGTTATTGTATATTGTCTCTGTTCCTTTCTGGTCTACTACTTTTAGGCTCTCTCTTTGCTTAGAGGACCCCTTTCATTATTTCCTGTAGATCTGGTTTGGTGTTTACAAATTCCTTTTGTTTTTGTTTGTCCTGGAAGTTTTTGTCTCTCCTTCTATTTTCAATGACAGCCTAGCTGGATATAGTATTCTTGGCTCCATATTTTTTATCATTTAGCACTCTGAATATATCATGACAGTACTTTCTGGCATGCCAAGACTCTGTGGATAAGTCTGCTGCCAATCTAATATTTTTGCCATTGTCTGTTTACAGACTTCTTGTGCCAGGCTGTTTTCAGGATTTTCTCTTTGTCACTAGATATTATAAGTTTTACTATTAGATGATGGGGGTAGACCTATTCTTATTGATTTTGAGGGGGATTCTCTGCACCTCCTGGATTTTGATGCTTGTTTCCTTTGTCATATTAGGGAAATTCTCTTCAATAATTCACTCCAGTGTACCTTCTGGCCCCCCTCTCTTTCTTCTTCTGGAATCCCAATTATTCTAATATTGTTTCGTCTTATGGTATCACTTATCTCTCGAATTCTCCCCTCGTGGTCCATTAGTTGTTTGTGTCTCTTTTGCTCAGCTTCTTTATTCTCTGTCATTTGGTCTTCTATATCACTAATTCCCTCTTCTGCCTCAATTATCTTAACAGTAAGAACCTCCATTTTTTACTGCAACTCGTTAATAG
This sequence comes from Lontra canadensis, assembly GCF_010015895.1. Lineage (NCBI taxonomy): Eukaryota > Metazoa > Chordata > Mammalia > Carnivora > Mustelidae > Lontra > Lontra canadensis. The sequence goes on along the minus strand of NW_022631201.1, from coordinate 73,961 downwards.
CCTCTCTTTTTTTTTTATTTCAGCTTGGTTAGATTTCTCCAGAAAGGTCCTTTATTTCTCCAGACAGTGGTTCTCTAATATCTTCCATGCTTTTTTTAAATCCAGATAGTACCTTGAGAATCATTCTGAACTCTAGATCTGACATATTACCAACGCCCATATTGATAAGGTCCCTATCCTTCAGTACTGCTTCTTGTTCTTGTGTGTGTGTGTGTGTGTGTGTGTGTGTGTATGTGTGTGTTTGGGTGTGTGTGTGTGATGAGTTTTTCCGCCTTGTCATTTTATCCAGATAAGAATATATGAACGAGAGAATAAAATACTGAAAGGCTGGCAAAGACACCAGAAACATGTCCATTAACCAAATCAGAAGAGACCCCAAATCATGGGGAAAAAGGGAGTAAAAAGAAGTTCAAACAAAATTTTAAAAAAAGAAAGGATAAAGAAAATATATATATTAGACTGGTGAATATATATATATATATATATATATATATATATATACATATTCACACACACAAAAATAAGTGTAAACACGATGAAGGGATGGAATATGACTGTAAAGATTAAAAGTTTTAAAAATTCTAAAATAGGAGTTGATAAGATAATTTAGTTGGTAAAGGAAAGAAAAAAAAGTGGAGATAATTTCCTCAGGCTGGAGACTAGAACAAAGCCCTGTGCTAGATGTAGGCTATATTTTGACATATTAGAAGACATTTTATCCCAAAAAATTTTAGAATAAAAATCCCTATGTGTATACGAAAGATAAAGATAGATACAATGAAGGATAAAATATGACTATAATAGTAAAGGTTCAAAGTTGTTTTTTTTTTAAGAAAGGTATTGTTAAGATAAACTAGTTAAACAACGTTAAAAGAGGACAGAGCAAAAGTTAAAAAATTAAAATAAGAAAAAAAGTAAAGTTAAAAAAATTTAACTAATTTTGAAAGACTAAAGAATCATGGGGAGAAAGCCATGAATTCCATGCTTTGCTTTCCCCTCCTCTGAAATCCCAATTGTTCTTGATCAGTGAGCTTGGTCTTGGCTGGAATTCTTGCTGATCTTCTGGGGGGAGGGGCCTGTTGTAGTGATTCTCAAGTGTCTTCACTCGAGGCCCAATTGCACCAACCTTGCCAGAGGCCTGGCTAAGTAATCTGCTCCAGTTTGCTCTCGGGAGCTTTTGTTCCCTGAACAATTTTCATGGAGCTCTGGAGGATGGGAATGAAAATGGCAGCCTCCCGATCTCCAGCCTGGAGAAGCCGAGAGCTTGGGGCCCCTCTCCTCAGTGAGCCCTCAGAGCAAAGCGCTCAATCACTCCCGTCTCCCTGGCCTCCGGCCATGCTTCAAGCTCACCCAGCCTGTGACTGAGCATGTCTGTCTCTGGCACACAGCCCCATTTGGAGTCTCCAAACCCAGCAGATACCTGCCCCTCTTCCGGGAGTATCTCCCCAGATCTGCCACTTGTGGGGTCCCTGCTCAAAGAGTAGTGGCCTGACTGTGCCACAGATCACAGTTTAAGGTAACCCCGAGCTGAGAGCTCACTCCTCTGCTCCATCTCTGTAGCCAGCTTCCCTGTCTACTACCTGCAAGCTCTGCTACACTCAGACATCCCAATCCTTCTGTGACCCCACGGGACCTGAGACCATGCTGTCCCCACGAGGGCTCCACCTCCACTTAGCCTCTGGAATGATGTGCCTTAGTGGAGCAGACTTTTAAAAATTTTAATTTTGTGCTCCGTTGCTCCACTACTTCCTGGGAGCTGGCCCCACCCCCATGGTCTATCTTCCTGTTGCTTCGGATTCACTTCTCCACAGTCCTACCTTTCAGAAAGTGGTCGATTTTCTGTTTCTAGAATTGCTGCTCTTCTTCCCTTCAATCTCCTGTTGGATTTATAGGTGTTCAGAATGGTTTGATAAGTATCTACCTGAACTCCTGCTACCTGATGTCATCTCAGCCTGCTACTCCTCTGCCATCTTGACTCCTCCCCCCAGAACTACAAGTCTGATGGAAAACAACTAACAAAGTGACAATTCTAAATCCTTATGAATACTAACTACAATTCTAAATTGTTAAATGCCCAAAGAAACACATAGATCATGGAATGGATAAAAATCATGAAACAAACAAATTCCACAAGATCTCATTGTATGTTGCCTAGAGGCCTATTTTAGATTTAAGAACACATGGAAGCTGAAAGGGTAGGGATTGGAAAAGATATTCCATGCAAATGGTAAACAAAAGAGACCAGAGGTGATTTCAATTAAGTGAAACAAATTAGTCTTTAAGTCAAAAATGATGATAAGAGACACAAAAAGATCATTATGTAATGAAAAAAAAAAGGAATAATTCATCAGAAAAACACAATAATTAAAAATGCATACGCACCCATATATTTTATGTTAGAGTACCTATATATACAAAGCGCACACTGACAGATCTTAAAGAGGAAATATATAGCATTACAGTAATAATAGAAAATTTCAATTTCTCACTTTTTTGAACTTTATTTTATCTTTTCAATGTTCCAAGTTTCATTGTTTATGCCTCACACCCAGTGGTCCATGTAATACATGCCTTCCTTAATACCCACCACCAGCCTCACCCAACCTCCCTCCCCCTCCCCTCCAAAACCCTCAGTTTGTTTCTCAGAGTCCACAGTCTCTCATGGTTCATCTCCCCTTCCGATTTCTCCCAACTCCCTTCTCCTCTCCTTCTCCCAGTATTCTTCATTTTATTCTTTATTCTCGACAAGTAATCCCCACTTTCAACGATGGATAGGCTATCCAGTGAGAAAATCAATCCAGAAAGAACAAATGGACCTAAGAGAAACACAAAGAATATTCCACAAGACAGCAGGAGAGCATACATTCTTCTCAAACAGGAAACATTTACAGAACATGTCACATGTTAGGTCACATAGCAAGTCTTAAATTTTTTAAAGAGGAAAATCATACCAAGTATGTTTTGTGACCACAAAGGAATTAAACTAGTAATCAACAACAGGAGGATTAGTGGAAAACTCACAGATATGCAGAAGTTAAGCAACGTACTCCTTTACCACCAATGAGTCCAAAAAGAAATCAAAAGGAAAATTAGAAAAAAAAATACTGAAACAAACAAATGGAAACACAAAATACCAAAAACTTACCAAATGTTGCAAAAGAAGTTCTTGCCATTTGCAACAACTTGGATGGAGCTAGGGATTATGATGTTAAGTGAAATCAGTCAGCCAGAGGAAGACAAATAATATATGATTTCACTCATATGTGGAATTTAAGAAACAAAAAAATGACCAGTGGGAAAAGAAATGAGAGAGAGAAACCAAGAAACTGAAACAGACTATAGAGAACAAACTGATGCTTACCAGAAGGAAAATGGGTGGGGAGATGGGTGAAATAGGTAACGGGGATTAAGGAGTGCACTTGTCGTGATGAGCCCTGGGTGATGTATAGAATTGTTCAATCACTGTATTGTAAAACTGAAACTAATAGAACACTGTATGTGAACTATACAAGAATTAAAAAAATACAGTAAAGTAAGATGAAATGAAATGAAATGTCAGAAGTTATTTTTAAAAATATTTTATTTATGTATCTGAAAGAGAGAAAGAAGGTGAGAGAGCTGGAGCAGAGGGGAGGGGTAGAGGGAGAAGAAGACTTCTTACTGAGCCGGGTGCCTGATGTGGGACTTGATCCCAAGGCTCTGGGATCATGACCTGAGCTGAAGGCAGATGCTTAAAGACTCAGCCATGCAGGCACTCAAAATGACAGAAGTTCTAAGAAGGTGGTTTATAACAATAAACGTCTACATTTAAAAATAAGAGAAATGTCAAGGAAACAACCTGAATTTACACCACACAGAACTAGAAAAAGAAGAACACATTGATCCCAAGGTTATAAGTAGAAAGGAAACATTAAAGCAGAGATAAATAAAGGGAGACTAGAAAAGCAAAAGAAAAAAGTCAATGAAACCAATTTTTCCTCTTTTGAAGAGATAAAGCAAATTGACACACTCTTAGTAGACTAACAGCAGCATCAGCAACAACAACAACAACGAAGAAGAAGTCTCAAATAAAATGAGAAATGAAAGAGGACACATTACAACTGATGCCACAGAAATGTAAAGGATCAACAAAGACTACTATACTATGAACTATGACGGAAACATACAACTTACCAAAGCTGAATCAAGGAGAGATAACATATCTGAATAGAACTATCAAAAGTAAGGATACTGAATCAACACTCAAAAACTTGCCAACACAGTGACATTAGCTAGATGGTAGAATAGGAGGACGTCGGTTTATATCCTCCCTCAGCAACAGGAATTTGACAGCCAGTCAGGGAGAAAAGTGCATTCGTGAGAGCTTTGGCATAAAAGAAGGAGACTGTAAAGTTCAGGTAGAGCCCAAGACCAAGGAGACCTACTTTGAGAAATCAGACCTGCCCCCAGCCGTCTGAGATTCTAACTATGAGGTTGCTTACTGATCTGGAAATAGCTGCATGCCCTTGTGGACTCAGCTATGGCCCTGTTTGTTATGGGAACTGCCACCAGCACCATAAACCAAGGGTCCTGGGAGGAGTCATGCTGACCAGTGTCTATGGTAATAAGCCAGAAGACCTTGGGCCTAGCAGTGTAAACTGAAGTGGACTGTGACCCAGGTCTAGCCCCTCATGGCTGCAGTTCAGGGACCCCTGAAGGTAAACCCACTCAACTCAATCTGACTACAGATCCTGAAATGGCCCTGTAACGAGGTAACAGCCTCTCCCAGCCTGTCCAAGGATGTGATGGGAGCCACACCTGTCTGGTCATCTGGTGATAAGCCCACAGTCAAAAGACCCAGCATCAGGCCCTGAGGTGAACACTTGTCATGGTGCCACCCTAGTGAACAAAGTCCTAGGGTTGCTCCAGTCCACCTAGGGACCACACAAGATTTATGCCTGCCTGAGTCTCTGGCAAGAAGCCTGAAAAATGAGAACCTACTGCAGATGCAGCAACAATCTCATGACTCAGAAACAACACAACTGTGATCCCAGAGGTAATATCATCAGCCCAGGGAACTAATAAGGCAAGGCCTCTACCTGACAGAAGGTGTTTTCTCCTTCAAATACTCAGATATCAATGACATGGATTATAAAGAATCAGACATATAAGATTACCATGGGGAAAATCAGAAAGGTCCAGTAAATGGTCTCAAAGAAATGAAGATCTATGAACTGCCCGACATATAATTCAAAATAACCACTAAAAACACCCTCAATGGAATGGAAAAATAATGCAGATAGATAATTAAATGAAATCATGATAAGAATGCATGAACAAACTGAGATTTTCATGGAGGAAATAGAAACCATAAAAAGAATCAAACACAAATACTGGACTTTAAGAATAAATGGACAGAATTAAAAATTTGAAAAAAATCAGTGCAGTGCTTCATTGGCAAACACCATCACACAAAACAAAGGGACAACAGGAAGGAATGAAATTAGTTGGTTAAAGGAATGAAAAAATTTTAAAAAATGAAAAATGAAAAAAATGAAGAAGCTTCCACAAATTGTGGGACACCACCAAGTGGACGGATATTTTCATTGTGGGAGGTAAAAAAGAGAATGGGGTGGTGTCATCAAGTTATTTATAGAGATAATAGTTCAAACGTCCAGAATATATGGATAGATATGGACAACCAGGCACATGAAGCTCAGAGAACCCCAAGTACAATCAACCCAAATAAGATTATCTGATATATATATATATATATATATATATATATATACACACACACACACATATATACATACATATATATGTATATATATACATATATATGTATATATATACATATATATGTATAAATTGAATTACAAAAGTTGAAATTAAAAAAAATAAAGTAGGAGAAAATTAATTCATCATATGCTAGGGAAACCACATAAATCCATCAGCAGATTTCTTAGCAGAAACCTTGAAGATCAGGAGAGAATGGGATGACATACACAAAAAAAGGAAAAAAAAATGGTTGATTATATAAATTGAAAAACTGCCAACCATAAGGAATAACATGGAGGATATGGGGATATAGGGAGGAGAAGTGAGTTGGAGGAAACTGGAGGGGGAGACGGACCATGAGAGACTGTGGACTCTGAGAAACAAACTGAGGGTTTTGGAGAGGAGAGGGTGGGAGGTTGGGTGATCCAGGTGTTGGGTATTATGGAGGGCACGTATTGCATGGTGCACTGGGTGTGGTGCATAAACAACGAATTCTGGAACACTGAAAAGAAATTGAAAAAAAAATTAAAATTAAAAAAAAAAATCTTTTAAAAAAAAACCCTGCCAACCAAGGATGCTATACCTAGAAATACTGTCCTTCAGACATGAGGAGAGATAAAGACTTTCCTAGACAAACCAAAGCTGAGGGATTTCACCACCATAGGTCTGCCTTATGAGAAACACTAAAGTCAGTTCTTCACATTGAAATGAAAAGATGCTAAGTAAAATCATCAAAACTACAAAACATAAAAAAGTATTAAAAATTATGAAAATATAAGTGTATAAAAGTCACTGGTAAGTTAAAATATATAGTAAAATTAAAAATAGTCTGATAGTTTAACAATGGTGCATAAGTCACATTTATCTCTAGTATAAAAGTTAAAAGACAACAGTGTTAAAAATAACCAAATGTAAAATAGTTTGTTAATGGATGCTCAATATAAAAAGATAAAAAGTGTGATATCAAGAGTAGGAAATGTGGGGAAAGAAGTAAAATGTAGTTCTATTTTTTTGCTATTGGAGGTAAGTTGTTATCAGCTCAAAACAGACTGTTATAAGATGTTTGAAGTGGGCCTCATGTTAACTACAAAAGAAAAAAATCTAGTAGATATACAGAAGGTAAAGAAAAAATTATTACAGTGTATGACTACCAAAGCCAAAGAGGAAGACAGAAAGAGCAGAAGGGATGTTAGAAAACAGTCAGAAAACAATGAAAAAATGTCAATGGAAAGAGCTTACTTCTCAATAATTACAGTAAAGTTAAATGGATTATATTGTCCAGTCAAAAGACACAATGTGGGATGTGGTGAATGGATTAAAAGATATATGAGTCTTTTTAATCCATTCATCCACATTGTGAGAGACTGTGGACTCTGAGAAACAAAATGAGGGTTTTATAGGGGAGGTGGGGAGGGGGATGGATGAGCTTCGTGGTGGGTATTAAGGCGGGCATGTATTGCATGGAGCACTGGGTGTGGTGCATAAGCAATGAATCTTGGAAGACTGAAAAAATAAAGTTGATGGTTCTTGTTCTTTCTTTTATTAATGTACTGTATCACATTGATTGATTTTCAGATGTTGAACCAACCTTGCAGCCCAGGAATAAATCCCGCTTAACTGTGGCGAATAATCCTTTCAATGTACCATTGGATCCTATTGGCTAGTATTTCGGTGAGAATTTTTGCACCTGTGTTCGTCAGGGATATTGGTCTGTAACTCTCTTTTTTGATGGGGTCTTTTTCTGATTTGGGGATCAAGATAATGCTGGCATCATAAAATGAGCATGGAAGTTTTCCTTCCATTTATGTTTTTTGGAAAAGTTTCAGGAGAATAGGTATTAATTCTTCTTTAAATGTTTGGTAGAATTCCCCTGGGAAGCCACCTGGCTCTCGGCTCTTGTTGGTTGGGAGAGTTTTTTTTTTTTTTCAAAGATTTTGTTTATTTATTTGACAGAGAGAGAGAGAGATCACAAGTAGGCAGAGAGAGAGGAAGGGAAGCAGGCTCCCCGCCTAGCAGAGAGCCCGATGTGGGGCTCGATCCCAGGACCCTGGGATCATGACCTGAGCTGAAGGCAGAGGCTTTAACCCACTGAGCCACCCAGGTGCCCCTGGTTGGGACAGTTTTAATGACTGCTTCAATCTCCTTACTGGTAATGGGTCTTTTCAGGTTTTCTATTAGAATGACTGCTTCAATTTCCTTACTGGTAATGGGTCTTTTCAGGTTTTCTATTTCTTCCTGGTTCAGTATTGTTAGTTTATACATCTCTAGGAATGCATCCATTTCTTCCAGACTGTCACATTTGGTGGCATATAGTTGCTTATAATATGTTCTTATAAGTCTTTGTATTTCTTTGGTGTTGGTTGTGACCTATAAAGAACTTATCAAACTCGACACCCAAAGAACAAATAATCCAACCAAGAAATGGGCAGATGGCATGAACAGACGTTTCTGCAAAGAAGACATCCAAGTGGACAACAGACACATGGAAAAGTGCTCAACATCACTTGGCATCAGGGAAATACAAATCAAAACCACAGTGAGATACCACCTCACACCAGTCAGAATGGCTAAAACTAACCAGTAAGAAAATGACAGGTGTTGGCAAAGATGTGGAGAAAGAGGAACCCTCCTACACTGTTGGTGGGAATGCAAGCTGATGCAGCCACTCTGGAAAACAGTATGGAGGCTCCTAAAAAAGTTGAAAATACAGCTGCCCTACTACTCAGCAACTGCCCTACCGGGTATGTATGGTAAAGATAGAAATGTAGTGATGCAAGGGGGTACATGCACCCAAATGTTTATAGCAGCAATGTCCACAATAGTGACACTATGGAAAAAGCTTAGAGGTCCATCAACAGATGAATGGATAAAGAATATGTGAATATATATATATATATATATATATATACATATATATATATATTCTATATGTATATGTGTATATATATATTCTATATGTATATGTATATATATACACACATATATATTCTATATGTATATGTATATATAGTATATATATAGCAGCTATTAAAAAGGAAAACAACAACAACAACAAAGAAATCTTGCCATTTGTAGTGATGTGGATGGAACTAAAGGGTCTTATGCTAAGCAAAATTCGTCAATCAGAGAAAGACTATTATCATATGATCTCATTGCTATGAGGAATTTGAGAAATAAGACAGAAGATCATAGTGGAAGGGACAGAAAAATTAAATGAGATGAAACCAGAGAGGGAGACAAATCATGAGAGACTCTTAATCTCAGGAAATAAGCTGAAGGTTGCTTGAGTGGAGGGGGGTGGGAGGGATGGGGTGGCTGGGTGACAGACATTGGAGAGGGTCTGTGGTATGCTGAGTGCTGTGAATTGTGTAAGACCGATGAATCACAGACCTGTACTCCTGAAACAAATAATACATTATATGTTAATTAAAAACTAAATAAAGTTTCAACAATATGCCCACTTTAGGAACAGACACAGTCTGAAAGTGAAGGGATAGACAAATGCAAATGGAAATCAAAAGAGAGCAGGAGTGGGTATTTTTTTCTCAGCTAAAATAGACTTTCAGTCAAAATCAGGTACAAGAGACAGAGAAGGCCCTTATATACTTATAAGGGTGTCCATTTATCAATAGGATATAATGACTATAACCTGGAGGATATTATGCTAAGTGAAATTAGCCATATAAAGACAAATACTACATGACTTCACTTATATGTGCAATCATAAAAGGTGGTACTCATAGAATCAGAATAGAAAAACAGTTACCAGGCCCTGGGCAGAAGTATAGGGGAAAGAGGCAGTAGTTGGTCAAAGGTATAAATTTTCAATTATATGATAAATATGTTCTATGGATGTAATGTACAGCATACCGACCAGAGTTAGTAACATTGAAATTTCCTAGAATATACTTTGCACGTTCTGACCATACTGAAAATAGATAATGATGTGAGGTGATAGATGTGTTAATTAGCTTGTCCATGGTAATCTTTTCACCATGTATATGCATATCAAACCATCACATCTTACACCTTAAATATATGCATTTTTAGTGTGTTAATTGTACCCCAGTAAACTGGTAGGGGGGGACATCCAACAATGAAAGCCGAGAACAATATGACTTCAGTGTGGAATTCCACAAAACATTTAAAGAAAAATTAATACCCACTCTTCTAAAACTCCTCTAAAAATGGAGATTAGGAACCACTTTGAAACTCATTTTTTTGAGGCCAGCATTACGCTGACACCAAAAGCACTATGAGAAAATAAATATACTGACCATTATCCCAGATGTACATAGATGCAAAAATCCTCAACAAAATACTAGGCAATGAAGCTCAGCAGCACATGAAAAGGATCATACAGTATGGCTAAGGGAGACTTATCCCTGGAATGCAAGGATGGTTCATCTTACGCCTATCAGTTAATGGGATGCATCTCATTAACAGAATGAAAAATGAAAATCACATAATTATGCCAATAGATACAGCAAAAACATTTGTTGAAATTCAGCACCCTTTCATGACAAAAAATTCTTAACAAACTAGATTTAGAAGAATTTCTCTTCAAACACAATAAAGGCTATGCATGACACACACTACTATAATAGTTTCAGGAGCACAGTATAGCGACTGCACAATTGTATATTTTATACAATACTCTCCACAATGAGTATACTTATCATCTGTTACCATTAAACATCATTACAATATTATTGGCTGTATCCCCCATGATGCATTTTCAATGTTTGTGACTTATTTATTTTATAACTGGAAGTTTGTGTCAATTAATCCCCTTCACCTTTTTCATTCACCTTCCTACTACCCCAATCCCCAGCAACCACAAGTCTGTTTTCTGTATGTACGAGTCTTTTTCTAGTTGTGTCTGTTTGCTTGCTTGTTCATTTATTCTGTTTCCTAGATTCCATGTATAAGTTAAATCATATGCCATTTGTCTTTCCCTGGCTGATTTACTCCACTTAACATAAATATCCTCTAGGTCCATCCATGTTGTCACAAATGAGAAGATCTCATCCCTTTTCATGGTTGGGTAATATTGCATTATCTATGCATAACATTTTTTTTTCCTCTTTTCTGGAGGGGGGCCTAAATCCACTTTATTGTTTATTTGTTTTTAAAAGTTGTAATTTAAGTTCCAGGTAGTTAGCATACAGTGCAATATTAGTTTCAGGTGTATAATACAGTGATTCAGCACTTTCATACCACACCAGGTGTTCATCACAAGTGAACTCCTTAATCCCCATCAACTATTTAACCCATTCCTCCACCCACCTCCCTCTGGTAACATCAGTTTGTTCCTCTATAGATAAGAGTATGCTTTTTTGGTTTGCCTCTCTGTCTCTTTGTTCTTTTTCTTTCCTCCCTCGCTCATTTGTTTGTTAAGTTTCCCCATACTGGTGAAATCATATAGTATTTGTCTTTTTCTGAAAAATTTACTTCACTTAACATAAATGTTCTAGTTCCATCCATGTTCTTGCAAATGGAAAGATTTTATTAATTTTTATGGTTGAATAATATTCTATGTTGTGGGGATAGATACAGATATTTATAGATATAGATATATAGGTATATATACCTATAGATAGATATACCACTACTTCTTTATCCATTTCTCAGTCAACAGACATTTGGGGTGCTTCCATAATTTGTTGATTGTGGATAATGCTGTGACAAACATCCAAGCACAGAGATCCCTTTGAATTAGGATTTTTGAACTCTTTGGGTAAATACTTAGAAATGCAATTGCTGAATCACAGGGATGATTTTAACTATTTTTAACTGTTTCAGCAACCTCCATATTGTTTTACAGAGTACCTGCACCTATATACATTCCTACCAATAGTACAAGAGGTTTCCCCTTTTGCCACATCTTCACCAATACCAGTCGTTTCTTGTGTTGTTGATTTTAGGCATTCTGACAGGTGTGAGGTGATATGTCATTGTAGTTTTCATTTGTATTTTCCTGATGATGGGTATTGTTGAGCATCTTTGCATGTGTCTCTTGGGCATCTGGATTTCTTCCTTGGAAAAAATTTTTTCTCCTTTGCTCATTTGCTCATTCCTGTCTTCTGCTCGTTTCTTAACTGGATTATTTGTCTTCTGGGTGTTGTGTTTGAAAAGTTCTTTACAGATTTTGGATACTCCCCCTTTATCAGACATGTCATTTACAAATATCCTCTCCTGTTCCATAAATTGCCTTTTAATTCTGTTGATTATTTCCCTCATTGTGCAGAGGCTTTTTATTTGGATGGTGTCCCAATAGTTTATTTTTGTTTTTGTTTTTCTTGCTTCAGGGCACATGTCTAGAAGGAAGTTGGTACAGCCAATGTCAAAGACGTCACTGCCTGAGTTCTCCTCTAGGAATTTCTGGTCTCATATTTATGTCTTTCATCCAGTTTGAATTTATTTTTGGGTTTGGTGTAAGAAAGTGTTTCAGTTTATTTCTTTTGCATGTTGATGTCCAGTTTTCCCAACATCATTTGTTGAAGAGTGTGCCCTACCCCCCCCCCCGGATATTCTTTTCTGCTTCATCAAAGATGAATTTACCATATGATGTCCAGTTTTCCCAACATCATTTGTTGAAGACCGTGCCCTCCCCCCACCCCCACTGGATATTCTCTTCTGCTTCATCAAAGATGAATTTACCATATAGTTTTGGGTCCATTTCTGGGTTTTCTATTCCATTCCATTGAACTATGTGTCTATTTTGTGCCAATAATATACTTTTTGATTACTACAGGTTTGCACTATAACTTGATCTCTGGAATTGCGGTGCCTCCAGATTTGTTTTTCTTTTACAAGGTTTATTTAAGTATTTGGGGTCTCTTGTGTTTCCTTACAAATTTGAGGATTGTTTGTTCTAGCTCTGTGAAAAATACGGTGGCATTTTGATAGGGATTGCATTAAAAGCGTAGATTGCTTTGGATAGCATAGATTTTTCTTATTTCTAAGAGGTAGAGTGAGAGAGAGCAAGCATGTAGGGGCAGGGGGAAAGAGAGAATTTTAAGCAGGCTCCATGCCCAGAACAGAGCTTGACATGGGTCTTGATCTCACAACCTGGAGATCAGGACCTGAGGCAAAATCAAGAGTTGGACACTTCCAAATGACCCACCCAGGCACCCCAGGCTAGTATAGATATTTGAACAATATTTGTTCTTCCAGCCCATGAGCATGAAGTGTCTTTCCATTTCCTTGTGTCATCTTCCATTTCGTTCACAAGTGTTTTATAGTTTTCATAGTAGAGGTCTTTCATCTAGTTGTTTAAGATGTCCTAGCCACAACAATGAGGTAACAAAAAGAAAAAAAAATCATCTGTATTGATGTGAAAGAAGACAAAACTTCACTCTTTGATATTCTACATAGAAAACCCGAAAGACTCCAACAGCAACAACAACAAAACAAGCAAACGGCCAAAAAAAAAAAAAAAAAAAAAAAAAAAAAAAAAAAAAAAAAAAAAAACACTAGAAAGGATACATAGTTCCATGAAGTTGCAGGATACAAAATCAACCTACAGGAATTTCACATTTCTATACAATAATAATGAAGCATCAGAAAGAGAAGTTAAGGAATCAGTCCCAATTACAATTGCACCAAAAACAGTAATATACCTAAGAATATACCACATTTTCTTTATGCATTCATTTAATTAATTATTTTTTTCTTTCATGATTTTATTCAAATTATAGTTGGTTAACATATACTACAGTATTATATTCAGCGGTAGGATTTAGTGATTTGGAGAAAACGCTTCTTGGGGTGAAACAAGAAGGCAAAAGTGTAGCGGACCTCATTTCGTCTGATCCCTTGAATTTAGCTAGATAACTACCAAATCATTCTGAACATCTATTAATTCAACCTGAGATGTAAGAAAAGAATTGTTGAAATTCTACAAATAGAAAAGTGACCACTTTTGCTAAGCTAGGAGGTGTGGAGAAGTAAATGTGAGGGGATCTATCTGAAGATAAATGGTGTGTGTGTGGGGGGGTGGAAGAGCCTCTGTAAGCCAGCTATCAGAAAGTGATATAGCCTTGGTACACAAAATCAGAAACCTTAGAAATCTGCTCCAGTGGGAGTCATCCCTGCCTGAAAGGTGTTCACTTGGTGAAGTGGGGGCAGAATATTAGGTGGGACAGTGTGGTCTCTGGATAACCTGAGTCACAGAAATACTGGGGGTGCCTTACCTGTAGAGTTTCCAAGCTTTTGAGCAAAGAAACTGGTTACAGTGAGTGAGCCTGGGAGGGGGCTCTCAGCTTGGCTCACCATAAACCACATGTCACAACTCAATCGGGTGACTGCTCTCTGTGTGGGGGCCCTGCAAAGAACAGAAACACGGTGACCCTCCACCTTCCCCTAGGAGGAACTGTCCCAGTGTGCACCACAGGAGGATGCAGAGTTTGGCACACACAAAAGTGAAAGCTTCTTATCCCTGAGAGTTTACTGAAGAGAGGGGACCATGATCTTTCGGCCTTGGGGCTGGAGATCGGGGTGCAGCCATTTTTATTTTCATCCTCTAAAGAGGTGTGGAAAGCCTTCAGGGAACAAAAGTCACATGGAGCAACCAGAAGCAGTTTACAGTGAGCCTGGCCCCTTGGCAAAGGGCAGTACGACTGCACCCAGGCAAAGACACCTGAGAATTAGCATGGCTGGCCCCTCCCCAAGAAGACAAATTGGAAAAACAGAGGAACACCAGATTTGCAGTGCACACAGGAATGCAAAACTCTGGTACTGGGGGAATATAGTATAAAGAATACGAGGTTTTTAATTTTTTTTCATGGTTTCTTTCTTCCTTCAGTTTAACATTTTCCTTTTTTCCTCCTTTTCAATTAGTTTCGTATTCTATCAATTCTGTTTTTAAGTCTTTCTTTAACTTGAATTCTCTACATTTACAGTTTATAGATGCAGTCTTCATTTTTGCCTTCCTGTCACTGTGTTCAATTTTATTTTTTATTTTTTGTATGTATATATACATATATATGTATACACACACACACACACACGCGCACACAGTATATGTATAGATAGATAGACCGAACATAGATATTGGAGAATATATGTATAGGTTTTTCTCTCTTTACAATTTTGGGACTTAGGGTCTTCTAACGAACAGACCAAAATACACCTGGCACCAATTGGATCACCCTCTTTTGACTACTTGGGAGATTATATTCTCTACAACCCCTTCCCTTATTTTTTTCATTTCTTTTCTGGTTTCTGACATCTCCAGATTTGTCTAGTGTGTATTTCACTTGGGTCATTTCTTAGTTTGCTCTCTCATTGAGTAATTTTTCCTTGGGAAAAATGGCTAGAAGGAGGAATTCACAACAAAGGAAGGAATGAGAGGTCATACTCTCTGCCACAGATCTAATCCCTATGGATTGAAGTAAAATATCAGAACTAGAAGTTAGGAGAACGATTATAAAGTTATTAGTTGGGCTTGAAGAAGGCATAAAAGACACTCGAAAATCCCTTAGTGGAGTCATAAAATCTAATCGGGCTGAAATAAAAAAATGCTCTGAGATGCAGTCTAAACTGATGCTTTAATAGCTAGGGAAAACGAGACAGAAGAGAGAGTAACTGACATAGAAGACAAATTGATGGAAAGGAAGGAAGCTGAGGAAAAGAGAGAAAAACAACAAATGGACCGTGAGGGGAGTCTTTGAGAAATCAACAATAGCATAAAGCGAAACAATATTAGAATTATTGGCTCCCAGGGGATGAAGAAAGAGAGAGGGGGAGGGGGGAGAAGGTATATTTGAGCAAATCATAGTTGGGAACTTCCCTAATCTGGCAAAAGTAACAGGCATTCAAATCTAGGAGGTAGAGAGAACCTCCCTCAAAATCAATAAAAACAGGTCAACACCCTAACTTACAATAGTGAAGCTTGCAAAATTCAGAGATAAAGAGAAAATCCTGAAGCAGTGTGAGAAAAGGGATTCCTAAATTACAGGGTTAGAAATATTAGGCTGGCAGCAGACCTATCCACAGAGAACTGGCAGGCCAGAAAGGGCAGGCATGATATATTCAGAGTACTTAAGGAGAAAAACATGCAGCCAAGAATATTTCATCCAGCAAGGGTGACATTGAGAATGGAAGAAGAGATAAAGAGCTTCCAGGCCAAACAGAACTTAAAAGAATTTGTGATCACCAGACCAGCCCTTCAAGAAATATTAAAGGGGAACCTGCAAGCGAAGAGAGACCCAAAAAGTAACACAGACAAGAAAGAAACAGAGACAGTCTACAGAAACAGGGACTTCACAGGTTCACAATACAATGGCATTAAATTCATATCTTTCAATAGTTACTCTGAATGTAAATGGGCTAAATGCTCCAATCAAGAGACACAGGTATCATCAGATTGGATAAAGAAAAGAAAGACCCATCCATATGCTGTCTATAAGAGATTGATTTTAGACCTAAAGACACCTCCAGATTGAAAGTGAGGAGTTGGAGAATGATTTTTCATACAAATGGACCACAAAAGAAAGCTAAGGTAACAATCCACATATCAGACAAATTAGATTTTAAACTCAAGACTGTAGTAAGGGCTGAAGAAGGACCGTATATCGTAATGAAAGCATCTATCCAAGAAGATCTACCAAGTATAGATATTTATGCTCCTAAGTTGGGAATAGCCAATTATATGAAGCAATTAATAATAAAATGGAAGAAACAGTATGATAATAATACAATAACAGTAGGGGACTTCGCCACCCCACTCACAGCAACAGACAGATCATCTACAAGCAGAAGGTCAACAAGGAAAGAAGCCTGTTGAATGACGCACCAGACCAGGAGGACTTCACAGATGTGTACAGAGCATTCCAACCTACAGCATCAGAATACATATTCTTCTCGAGTGCACATGGAACATTCCCCAGAAGAGATCACATATTGGATCACAAACCAGGTCTCAACTGATACCAAAAGATGGAGATTATCCCTGCATATTTTCAAACCTCAACGCTTTGAGGATGAACTTGAACTCAATCACAAGAAGAAACTTTCAGGGAACTCAAACTCTTGGAGGTTAAAGAGCATCCTACTAAAGAATGAATGGATCAACGAGGAAATGGAAGAATTTTTTTAAAAACCATTGAAACAAATGAAAATGAAAACACAGTTGTTCAAAACCATTGGGATGCAGCAAAGGCAGCTGTAAGAGTGAAGTACATTGCAATTCAAGCCTTTCTCAAAAATTACAAAGGTCTCGAATACTTATTTGACTTAGCATAATCCCCTCCAGTTCCATCCATGTTCATGCAAATGGTGGGTATTCATCCTTTCTGAGGGCTGGAGTAATATTTCTTTGTATATATGAACCACATTTTTTTCTTTTACTATTGAAATGCAATTTTATTGGGTCAGTCATCATTTTTTTCTTTTTTATGTTAGTCACCATACAATACATTATCAGTTTTTTTATGTAGTGTTCCAAGACTCATTGTTTACATATAACACCCAGTGCTCCATGCAACCCATGTCCTCCTTAATGCCTACCACCAGGCTCACCCATCCCCTGAGATCTTCCCCTCTAAAACCCTCAGCCTGTTTCTCTGAGTCCCCAATCTTCCATGGTTCGTCTCCTCCTCTGATCTCTTCCACGCTTCACTTTTCCCTTCCTTCTCTTAATGTTCTCCATGTTATTCCTTATGATCCACAAGTAAGTGAAACCATATGATAATTGACTCTCCGCTTGACTTAATTTCACTCAGCATAATCTCCTCCAGTCCCATCCATGTTGATGCAAATGTTGGGTATTCATTCTTTCTGATGTCTGAGTAATATTCTGTTCTCTATAAGGACCACATCTTCTTTATCCATTCATCTGTTGAAGGGCATCTCAGCTCTTTCCACAGTTTGGCTATTGTGGACATTGCTGCTATGGACATTGGCCCTTCTTTTCATTATATCTGTATCGTTGGGGTAAATACCCAGCAGTGCAACTGTTGGGTCACAGGGGAGCTCTGCTTTAAAATTTTTGAGGAAACTCCACACTGATTTCCAAAGTGGCTGCACACTTGCATTCCCACCTGTTGTTGGGAGGTGTAAGAGGGTTCCCCTTTCTCCACAGCCTCTCCAACATTTGTTGTTTCTCTCCTTGTCAATCTTTGCCATTCCAACTGGTGTAAGGTGGTATCTCAATGCTGTTTTGATTTGAATTTCCCCGATGGCTAACGATGATGAATATTTTTTCATGTGTCTGCTAGCCATTTGGATGTCTTCATTGGAGACGTGTCTGTTCATTGTCTCCTGCCCCTTTTTTGACTTGATTATCTGTATTTTGGGTGTTGAGTTTGAGAAGTTCTTTATAGATCTTGGATATCTGCCCTTTGTCTGTAGTGTCATTTGTGAATATCTTCTCCAATTGGGTGGGTGGCCTCGTTGTTTTGTTGACTGTTTCCTTTGCTGTGCAGAAGCTTTTTATCTTCACAAAGTCCCAAAAGTTCATTTTCACTTTTGTTTCCCTTGCCAATTTCTTGAAAGAAATTGCTGTGACCGATGTCCAAGAAGTTACTGCCTATGTTCTCCTCCAGGATTTTGAAGGATTCCTGTCTCACATTGAGGTCTTTCATCCATTTTGAGTTTATCTTTGTGTATGGTGTAAGGGAATGGTCTAGTTTCATTCTTCTATATGTAGCTGTCCAATTTGCCCAGCACCAATTATTGAAGAGACTGTCTTTTTTTCCATCTGATATCTTTTCCTGCTTTGTCGAAGATTATCTGACCATAGAGTTGAGGGTCCACATCTGGGATCTCCAGTCTATTCCAGTGGTCTCTGTGTCTGTTTTTGTGCTAGTAGCATGCTATGTTGGTGTTCACCGCTTTGTAATACAGCTTGAAATCGGACAACAGCATGTCCCCAAGCTTTGTATTTCCTTTTCAACATTTCCTTGGCAAACTGGGGTCCTTTCCGGTTTCATACAGATTTTAGGATGGTTTGTTCCAACACTTTGAAAAATGCTGATGGTATTTTGATTGGGATGTTGATAAAAGTATAGATTGTCTGGTCAGCATAGACGTTTTAACAATGTTTATTCTTATGACCCATGAGCATGGAATATTTTCCATCTTTTTTTGGGTCTTCTTCAATTCTTTCATGAGTACGAACCACATCTTCTTTATCCATTCATCTGTTGAAGGGCATCTCAGCCCCTTCCACAGTTTGGCTGTCATGGACATTGTGGATATGAACATTGGGGTGAGTGTGCCCTTCTTTTCACTACATCTGTATCTATGGGGTAGTAGTGCAATTGCTTGGTCTTAGTGTAGCTCTACTTTCTTAACTTTTTGAGGAATATCCATACTGTTTTCCAGAGTGGCTGCACCAATTTGCATTCCCACTAACAGGGTAAGAGGACTCTCCCCACTTTCTCTGTATCCTCACCAATTTCTTTTATTTACCTGCAATGTTCATTTTAGCCAATATGAGTGGTGTGACATGGCACCACATTGTGGTTTTGATTTTTATTTCCCTGATGTCGAGTGATGTAAAACACTTTTTCATGTGTCTGTTGGCCATTTGTGTCTTCTTTGGAGAAACTTTTGTTCATGTGTTCTTCCCATTTTTTGACTGGACTTTTTTGGGGGGAGGAGGTGGGGAGGTTTTGAGTTTGATAAGGTCATTATAGATTGCAGATACTAGCCCTTTATCTGATATGTCATTGGCAAATATCTTCTTTTCTGTTAGCTGTCTTTTGGGATTATTTTTAATGTTTCCTCCTCTGTTGAAAACCTTTTAATCTTGATAAAGTCCCAGTAGTTCATTTTTGCATTTTATTCCCTTGGCTTTGGAGTTGTGTCTAGCAAGAAGTTGATGTGGCTGAAGTTGAAGAAGTTGCTACTTATGTTCTCTTCTATGATTGATCTATGAAGCCCCTATTGATGGCTTCCTGTCTCACATTTAGGTCTTTCATTCATTTTGAGTTTTACCTTTGTGTGTGGTTAAGAAATGGTCCACTTTTGTTCTCATAACTGTCCAGCTTTCCCAACAGCATTTGTTGAAGAAACTGTCTTTTTATTTTTTCCATTGGATATCCTTTCCTGCTTTGTCGAAGATTTGTGGACCAGAGTTGAGGGTCGATTCCTGGATTCTCTGTTTTGTTCCACGGATCTGTGTCTGTTTTTGTGCCAGTACCATACTCTCTTAAGGATTACAGCTCTGTGATATGGTGTGAAGTCAGGAATAGTCATGACAGCAGCTTTGGTTTTCATTTTAGACCTTCCATTGTTTATTCTCAGTCTTTTCTAGTTCCATACAGATTTTAGGATTATTTTTTCCAGTTCTGTGAAAAAAAATTTCGACAGTATTTTGAGAGGGATTGCCTTGAGTGTGTAGATTGCTGTGGGTAGTACCAATTTTTTTAACAATATTTGTTCATCTAATCCATGAGCATGGAATGTTTTTCCATTCTTTGTGTCTTCCTCAATTTCTTTAATAAGTTCTCTATAGTTTTCACTGTACATATTGAGTGCCTCTTTGGTTGGGTTTATTCCTAGGTAACCTATGTTTTCTGGTGCAACTGTAAATGGAATCAATTTCTTGATTGCCCTTTCTTCAGTTTCATTGCTAGTGTTTGGAAATGCAACTGATTTCTGTGCATTGATTTGATATCATGCCATGTTGCTGAATTCCTGAATTCCTGTTCTAGCAATGTTGCAGTGGGTTCTTTTGGCTATTCCACATAGAGTATCATGTCATCTGCAAAGGGTGAGAGATTGCATTTTTCTTTGGCACATTTGATGACTTTGATTTTTGTTGTTGATGTTGTTGTCTGATTGCTGAGACTAGGACTTCCAGTGCTATATTGAACAACGGTGGTGAGAGGGGACATCACCTGGATTTCCTGACCTTATGGGAAAAGCTCTCAGTTGTTCCTTGTTGAGGATGATATTCACTGTGGGCTTCTTGCCCATGGCTTTTATGATATTGAGGTGTGTTCCCTCTCTCCCTACCCTGTGGAGGGTTTTAATCAAGAAAGGATGCTGTATTTTGTCAAATGCTTTCTCTCCACCTATTGAGGGGTTCATATGGCTCTTGTTCTTTCTTTTACTAATGTGGTCTATCACATTGTTTGATTTGCAGATGTTGAATCACCCTTGCAGCCCAGGAATAAATCTTACTTGGTTTTAGTGAATAATCCTTGAATTGTGCTGTTGGATCCTGTTGGCTAGTACTCTGGTGAGAATTTTGGCATCTGTGGCCATCAGAAATATTGGTCTGATATTCTCCTTTTTGGTAGGGTCACTGTCTGGTTTGGGGATCATGGTAATGCCTCCAGATGGAATGAGTTTGGAAGTTTTCCTTCCATTTCTATTTTTTGAAACAGCTTCAAAAAGGATGGATATTATTTCTTCTTTAAATGTTTGGTAGTGGAGTTTGCCCAAGATGGCAGAAGAGTGGGAGACTCTGTCTCAACTGGTCCCCTGAATTTAGTTAGAAACCTACCAAGCCACTCTGAACACCCATGAAATCAGCCTGAGATGTAAGAGAATACATATCTGAATCTATGTGGGTGCAGAAGATCATCACACCAGAGGTACAAAGGACAGAGTTGTGATTGCACAGATATGGGAGGATAAACTGAAGGGAGAGGGAGCCACCAGAAGCTAGCCATTGGAAAGTAATATGCCAGTACAAAAGTGTCCTGTGCCTGGGGATCAGTGACAGCTTGGAAACCGGTGGTGGGGGGATGGGAAGGAACTGATAACAGCACTCAAACAGAACACAAGGGCTTAAGGGGCAAACACTGGGACCAGGCAGCTGCAGGCGCAGACCTAAACCCATGGTCCCAGGACCAGCTGAGGTCACCACCCATTCTGAGAAGACCCAGTATGGACTTGTGGCCAGGGACCCTAGAATGGCAGCCTCTGGGGCCCAGGCTCGCCTGGACCATGATTTCTCATAGATTTTGTGGCACAGGGTTGCAGATGCCAGGGTCCACTGCTGAGAGGATTGCTGGGGGCCTGCACTGCCTGTGAGAGGCTGCAGTATTCAGTGGCACTTAGGGGGAGAGTGTGTGTAATGGAGGATTCAGACAGGAGCAGACTTTGCTTTCTCTCTGAGGCAGAGGTCTGGGTGTGGACAGTTTACTTTGCTCTGACCATCTGAAAAGGTGCAAAAAGCCACCAGAGAACAAAAACCTCCAGAGAACAAAAGCCAAAAAAAAAACTGGTTTCCACAGAGCTCAACCCCTGGATAGAGGGTAGGGCAACTCTGCCCAAATAGAATTGACTGAAAACCAATGTGCAGGTCCTTCCCCCAGAGGACAAGCTGAAAAAACATGGGAACAACAACCCCCAGGATCCCCATGAAATTGCAAAACCCCAACACCAATGGAATAACAGTATTTTAAGTTCTGGGGTGTTGCCTCAAACTCAAGGCTTGTGTATTTCTTAGGTACAATCTCACTTTCCCTCTCTCTCTCAATTCTTTCTCAGGATTCTTCTGGTTTTCTTTTCTTTTCTTTTCTTTTTTTTTCATTTTTTTAACCTAGTTATCATTTCAAGTAGATATTTAATACAACATTTTCCACAGCAAATTTTTAACATAAATTTTTTCACACATACATTTTTATTTCTTTTTCTGTCTATATAGATATAAACTTCAATATAGTCCTTTCTTCCCTATTCAATACTACCTTTATATATATACAGTTTTAATATCTCTGTATGTCTGGGAAGTAGAGTTCTCTAACAAAGAAAACAAAATACACCCAGGGAGAACTGAAATACCCTTTCTCAATCTCATCGAGGGATTATAGTCACCTTCCCATCAGATGAACTTTTTATTTTGGGTTCCTTTTTTATTTTTTTTAGTTGTTTTTTTTCGTGTGTGTACCGGTCATTTGTTTGTTTTTATTTTTGCACTTTATAAATCTAACTCTTCAGCTTCATTTTGGCTTGTTTGTTTGTTTTGGAGTGTTTCTTTTTTTTAATTTTTTTATTTTTTCAGCATAACAGTATTCACTATTTTTGCACCACATCCAGTGCTCCATGCAATCCGTGTCCTCTACAATACCCACCACCTGGATCCCCCAACCTCCTTTTTGTTTTGTTTTGTTTTGGTGGTGACTTCTGATTGCTGTAAAACTTCCCAGGGTGCACCTTGCCTGGATTGTAGTTGATATTTTTGGCTGTACATCCCATCAACCACAACTCAACAGAATGACTAGGAGGAGGAACTCTCAACAAGGAATAGACCCAGAGACAATGGTCTCTCCCACTGATCTAATGGATATGGATATAAGCAAGATGTCAGAAATAGACTTCAGGATAGCAGTTATGAAGACAATTTTCAGGCTGGATAAAGCTATTAATGGGAGTATAGATTCTCTAAGGGCAGAAATGAGAGGTGATCTAGCATAACATAAAAATGGTATCAGTGGGATCCAATCTAGTCTAGATACTCTAACAGCTAGGGTAAATAAGGTCAAAGAACAAATTAGTGATCTAGAAGACAACCTGATAAAAAAAAGAGAGAAAGAGAAGGAAGAAGAGGAATCCTGGAACAAAGAGCTTAAAAGGCATGCAAACAGAATTACATGAAATGGGTCAATGTCCGCATTTTGGGGACCTGTGTGTGTGGGGGGGTGTAGAAGATACAAATGAGCAAATCATAGCTGAGAACTTCCCTGATCTGGGGAGTGAAACAAGCATTCGAGTCCTACAGGTAGAGAGGACCCTTCCCAAGACCAAGGGGACAAGACCAAGGCCCTGGCTTGTAATACTAAAACTGGAAATTTCTAAAAGCAAGGAAATCATTTTAAGGACAGTTAGGGAGAAGAGATTCCTTATGTACAGAAGGAGGAACATCAGAATAACATCAGATCTGTCCAAAGAGAACTGGCAAGACAGAAAGGGCTGGCAAGACATATTCAGGGCACTAAATGAGAAGAACATGCAGCCAAGAATTCTTTATCTGGCAAGGCTGTCATTCAGAATGGATGGAGTGACAAAGAGCTACCAGGACTGTCAGAGATCGAAAGAATATGTGACCACTAAGCCACACCTGCAAGAAACACTAAGGGGCGTTCTATAAAAGA
The DNA here is from genome assembly GCF_010015895.1 of Lontra canadensis. Taxonomy (NCBI): domain Eukaryota; kingdom Metazoa; phylum Chordata; class Mammalia; order Carnivora; family Mustelidae; genus Lontra; species Lontra canadensis. The sequence continues at coordinate 50,142 of NW_022631201.1, read as the reverse complement.
AAAAAGACCCCAAGAGATATGGAACAGAAATATATAGAGACGATATCTAGAACCAAGGACCTCAAAGGCAACATGAGGACAACAAAATCATTTCTTTCAATAAGCACTCTCAACGGAATGGCCTAAATTCTCCCGTAAAATGCCACAGGGTTGCAGATTGGATTGGATAAAAAGACAGGACCCATCCATATGCTGTACATAAGAGACTCATTTTGAACCTAAAGAAACATCCAGACAGAAAGTGAAGAGATGGAGAACCATCTTCCATGCCAATGGCATGCATAAGAAAGCTGGGGTAACCATTCTCAAATCAGAGAAATTAGATTTGAAGCTGAAGGCTGTGGTCACAGATACAGAAGGACACTACATCATTCTTAAAGGGACTATCCAACAAGAAGATCTAACAATTGTAAATATCTATGCTCCCAGTGTGGCAGTAGCCAACTACATAAGCCAACTGTTAAACAAAATAAAGAGACATATTGGTAAGAATACGTTAATTGTAGGACCCCTTAACATTCCACTCTCAGCATCAGAAAGATCATCTAAGCAGAAAATCAACAAAGAAACAAGAGCTTTGAATGACACACTGGACAAGATGGAACTCATAAATATATACAGATCATTTCACCCCAAAACCACAGAATATTCGTTCTCCTCCAGCACACATGGAACATTCTCCAGAACAGACGACATACTGGCTCACAAATCAGGTCTCAAATGATACCAAAAGATTGAGATTATTCCCTGCATATTCTCAGACCACGATGTTTTGAAACTGGAACTCAATCTTGTGATTGAGTATGAAAGAAATGCAAACACTTGGAAATTAAAGACCATCCTTCTGAAATATATAGTGATACAATCCTTTCTCAAGAAATAAGAAAGGTCTCAAACACACAACTTAACCCTACACCTAAAGGAGGTGGAGAAAGAACAACAAAGAAAGCCTAAACCCAGCAGGAGAAGAGAGATAAAGATCAGAACAGAAATCAATGAAATAAAAACAAAACAAACAAACAAACAAACAAAAACCTAAAACCAAAACCAAAAACAAAAAACAAAAAAAACAATAGAACAAATCAACAAAACTAGGAGCTGGTTCCTTGAAAGAATTAATAAGATTGATAAACCCCTGGCCAGACTTATCAAAAAGAAAACAGAAAGGACCCAAATAAATAAAATAAAATGAATGAAAGAGAAGAGATCACAACCAACAGCAAAGAAATACAAACAATTATAAGAACATATTATGAGCAACTATACGCCAGCAAATTGGACAATCTGGAAGAAATGGATGCATTCCTAGAGACATATAAACTACCACAACTGAACCAGGAAGAAATAGAAAACCTGAACAGACCCATAACCAGTAAGGAGACAGAAGAAGTCATCAAAAATCTCCCAACAAACAAGAGCCCAGGGGCAGACGGCTTCCAAGGGGAATTCTACCAAACATTTAAAGAAGAATTAATTCCCATTCTCCTGAAACTGTTCCAAAAAATAGAAATTGAAGGAAAACTTCCCATCTCATTTTATGAGGCCAGCATTACCTTGACCCCAAAACCAGACAAGGATCCCATCAAAAAAGAGAATTACAGACCAATATCCTTGATGAACACAGTTGCAAAAGTTCTCCCCAAAATACTAGCCAATAGGATCCAACAGTACATTAAAAGGATTATTCACCATGACCAACTGGGATTTATCTGGGTCAGCAAGTTTGGTTCAACATCTGAAATCAATCTATGTGATACAATACATTAATAAAAGAAAGAACAAGAACCATATGATACTCTCAAAAGATGCTGAAAAAGCATCTGACAAAGTACAGCATCCTTTCCTGATCTAAACTCTTCAAAGTGTAGGGATAGAGGGTGCACACCTCCATATCATCAAAGCCACCTATGAAAAACCCACCGTGAATATCATTCTCAGTGGAGAAAACCTGAGAGCTATTCCACTAAGGTCAGGAGCACGGCAGGGATGTCCCATTATCACCACTGCTATTCAACATAGTACTAGAAGGCCTAGCATCAGCAATCAGACAACAAAAAGAAAATAAAGACATCCAAATAGGCAAGGAAGAAGTCAAACTATCACTCTTTGAAGATGATATGAGAATCTATGTGGAAAACCCAAAAGACTCCACTCCAACTCTGTAAGAACTTGTACAGGAATTCAGGAAAGTGTCAGGATATAAAATCAATTCTCAGAAACCAGTTGCATTTCTTTACTCCAACAACAAGACAGAAGAAAGAGAAATTAAGGAGTCAATCCCATTTACAACTGCACTCAAAACCATAAGATTACCAGGAATAAACCTAACCAAAGAGGCAAAGAATCTATAATCAGAAAACTGCGAAGTACCCATGAAAGAAATTGAGGAAGACACAAAGACACAAAAAATTCCATGCTCATGGATTGGAAGAACAAATATTGTGAACATGTCTATGCTACCTAAAACAACCTACACGTTTAATGAAATCCCAATCAAAATACCATCCATTTTTTTCTGAAAGAAATGGAACAAATAATCCTAAAATTTATATGGAACCAGAAAAGACTTTGAATAGCCAGAGGGATGTTGGAAAAGAAGGCATCACAATTCCAGACTTCAAGCACTTACAAAACTGGTGTCATCAAGACAGTAGGGTACTGGCACAAAAACAGACACATAGATCAATGGAACAGAATAGAGAGCCCAGAAATAGACCCTCAACACTATGGTCAACTAATCTTTGACAAAGCAAGAAAGAATGTCCCATGGAAAAAAGACAGTCTGTTCAACAAACGGTGTTGGGAAAATTGGACAGCCACATGCAGGAAAATGAAACTGGACCATTTCCTTACACCCCACATGAAAATAGACTCCAAATGGATGAAGGGCCTCAATGTGACAAGGGAATCCATCAAAATCCTTGAGGAGAACACAGGCAGCAACATCTTTGACCTCAGCTGCAAAAAGTTCTTCCTAGGAACATCGCCAAAGGCAAGGGAAGCAAGGGCAAAAATGAACTTTGGGACTTCATGAAGATCAAAGGATTTGCACAGCAAAGGAAACAGTCAACAAAACCAAAAGACAACTGACAGAATGGGAGAAGATATTTGCAAACGGCATGTCAGATAAAGGGCTAATATTCAAAATCTATAAAGAAATCATCAAACTCAACACCCAAAGAACAACGAATCCAATCAAGAAATGGGCAGAGGACATGAACAGACATTTCTGCAAAGAAGACATCCAGATGGCCATCAGACACATGAAAAAGTCGTCCACATCACTCGGCATCAGGGAAATACAAATCAAAACCACAATGAGATACCACCTCACACCAGTCAGAATGGCTAAAATTAACAAGTCAGGAAATGACAGATGCTGGTGAGGATGCGGAGAAAGGGGAGCCCTCCTACATTGTTGGTGGGAATGCAAGCTGGTGCAACCACTCTGGAAAACAGCATGGGGGTTCCTCAAAAAGTTGAAAATAGAGTTACCCTATGACCCAGCAATTGCTCTACTGGGTATTTACTCTAAAGATACAAATGTGGTGATCCGAAGGGGCACGTGCACCTGAATGTTTATAGTAGCAATGTCCACAATAGCCAAACTATGGAAAGAAGCTAGATGTCCATCAACAGATGAATGGATAAAGAAGATGTGGTATATATATATATATATATATATATATATATATTATGCAGCCATCAAAAGAAATGAAATCTTGCCATTTGCGATGACATGGCTGGAACTAGAGGGTATTATTCTTAACAAAATTAGTCAATTGGAGAAAGACAGCTGTCATATGATCTCCCTGATGTGAGGAAGTGGAGAGGCAATGTGGGGGGTTTGGAGGGTAGGAAAAGAATAAATGAAACAAGATGGGATCGGGAGGGAGACAAACCATAAGAGACTCTTAATCTCACAAACCAAATTGAGGGTTGCCAGGGGAGGGGGGGTAGGGAGAGGGTGGTGAGGTTATGGACATTGGGAAAGGTATGTGTGAAATGTGTAAACCTGGTGATTCACAGACCTGTACCCCTGGGACTAATAATACTTTAGATGTTAATAAAAAATTATAAAAAATAAAAATAAAGGCCATCCTTCTCAGGAATGTTTGGGTCAACCAGGAAATCAAGAAACTTAAGCAATTCAAGTAAACCAATGAGAGCCAGGACACATCGGTCCAAAACCTACGGGATATGACAAAAGCAGTCCTAAGGGGGAAATACATAGTCATCCCAGCGTACTCAAAAATAGAGAAAAATCTCAAATACACAGACTCTCTTTACACCTTAATGATCTGGAGAGTCCACAACCGCTTAAACCTAACCCACACACAAAGAGGGAAATAACCAAGATTAGAGCAGAGACCAGTGAAAGAGAAATGAGAAATAACATAGAACACATCAATGAAACTAGAAGCTGGTTCTTTTAAGGAATTAAAATGATTGATAAACCACTGACCAGACTAACCAAAAAGAGAGAGAGAGAGAGAAAGGGCCCAAATTAATAAAGTTATGAATGAAAGGAGAGAGAACATGACTAACACCAAGCAAATAAAAACAGTAATTAGAAATTATCATCAACAGCTATATGCCAATAAATTAAGGAGCTGGAAGAAATGGATGCCTTCCTGGAAATCTATAAACTACCCAGATTGAAACAGGAAGAAATTGACCACCTGAATAGACCAATAGTTAGTAGCAAGATCGAAGCAGTGATCAAACACTCCCCCAAAAAACAAGAGGACTGGACCTGAGGGATTCCCTGGGGAATGAAAGAAGAAGAAATAATAACTATTCTCCATGTGCTGTATCAAAAACAGAAACAGAAAGAAAACTTCCAGACTCTTTCTCTGAGGCAGCATTACTTCGTTCCCCAAACATGGCAAAGATCCCGTCAAAATGGAGAATTTCAGACCAATATCCCTGATGAATATGGATGCCAAGATTCTCAACAAGAACCTAGCTAATAGGATCCAACTGTACATTAAAAAGATCATCCACCACGACCCGGTTGGATTTATCCCTGACATGCAAGGGTGCTTCAGTGTTCACAAATCAACCAATGTGATAGAATATATCAATAAGAGAAGAAAGAAGAACCGCATGGTCCTCTCAATTGATGCAGAAAAAGCATTTGACAAAAATACAGCATCCGTTCCTGATTAAAACTCTTCAGAGTACTGTGATAGAGGGAACATGCTTCAATTTCATAAAAACCATCTATGAAAAATCCACGACGAATGTCATTCTCAATGAACAAATGCTGAGAGCCTTTCCATTAAAATCAGGAACACCTCAAGGAGGCCCAGCCTTGCAACTATTGTTCTACATAGTACTAGAAGTCCTACCAACAGCAATCAAACAACAAAAAGAAATAAAATGTAGTCAAATTGGTAAAGAAGAAGTCAAACTCTCTCTCTTCACAGATGGCATGCTACTGTATGTGGAAAACCCAAAAGTCTCCACCCCCAAATTACTAAAACTCATACAGCCATTCAGTAATGTGGCAGGATCAATGCACAGATATCAGTTTCTTTCTTATACAACAACAGTGTAAGTGTAAAAAGAGAAATTAGAGAATTGATTGTACTTACAATAGAACCCAAAACCATAAGATACCTGGAATACACCTAACCAAAGAGGTAAGGCTTCTGCAGTCGAGGAACTACAGAAGAGTCACGAAACAAAGAAGACACGAAAAGTCGGAAAAACTTTGCATTCTCATGGATCAGAAGAACAAACATTGTGAAAATGTTAATGTTGCCCAGAGCAATCTATACTTTCAATGCCATCCTGATCAAAATACCATTGGCGCTTTTCAAAGGGCTGGTACAAACAATCCTAAAATTTGATCTCCAGAAAAGATCCGGAATCGCCAAGGAAATGTTGAAAAAGAGAAACAAAAGGGGGGGGCATCATATAGCTTGCCTGATTTCAAGCTGTATTAGAAATCTGTGAGCACCAAGACAGTACGGTAGAGGCACAAAAACAGACACATAGACCAATGGAACAGAGTAGAGAGCCCAGATATGGACCCTCAATTCTATGGTCAAATAATCTTTGACAAAGCAGGAAAAAATATCCAATGGGAAAAGAGAGAGAGAGAGTCTCTTCAAGAAGTCCTGAAGGGAAAATTGGACAACTACATACAGAAGAATGAAATTGGAGCATGCACAAAGATAAATTCAAATTGGATGAAAGATGTTAATGTGAGACAGGAATCCATTAACATCCTAGAGGAGAACATAGGCAGTGTCTTTTTTGGCATGTGCTACAACAACTTCCTTCAAGACATTTCCAAAGGCAGGGGAAACAAAAGCGAAAATGAACTTTTGGGACTTCATCAAGATAAAAAGCTTCTGCACAGCAAGAGAACAGTCAACAAGACAAAGGAGCAACCCACAGAATGGGAGAAGATATTTGCAAATGACACTACAGACAAAGGGCTGATATCCAAGATCCATAAAGAACTTCTCAAACTCAACACCCAAAAAACAGATAATGAAGTCAAAAAAGGACCGGAAGATATGAACAGACACTTCTCCAATGAAGACATCCAAATGGCTACCAGACACATGAAAAAAATATTCATTATCATTAGCCATTGGGGAAATTCAAATCAAAACCACATTGAGATATCACCTTACACCAGTTAGAATGGCAAAAATCGACAAGGCGAGAAACAGCAAATGTTGGAGAGACTGTGGAGAAAGGGGAACTCTCTTACACTCTTGGTGGGAATGCAAGTCACTTTGGTGCAGTCACTTTGGAAAACAGTGTGGAGGTTCCTCAAATATTAAAAAGAGATCTACCCTATGACCCAGCAATTGCACTACTGGGTATTTATCCCAAAGTTACAGATGTAATGAAAAGACGAGCCAAATGCACCTCAGTGTTCACAGCAGGATTGTCGGCAATAGCCCAACTGTGTAAAGAGCTGAGATGCCCATCAACAGATGAATGGATGAAGAAAACGTGGTCCATATACACAGTGGGATATTACTCAGCCATCAGAAAGGATGAATACCCATCTTTTATATCAACATGGATGGGACTGGAGGGGTTGATGCTGAGTGAAATAAATCATGCAGAAAATGTCAATTATCATATGGTTTCACTTATTTGTGGAACATTAGGAATAGCATGGAGGACATTAAGAGAAGAAGGGAAGAATGGAGGGGCGGGGGACAATCAGACGGCAAGGAGAACCATGAGTCTATGGACTCCTAGAAACAAACTGAGGGTTTTAGAAGGGCAGGGGGTGTGGGTGTGAGTGTGCGTGAGCCCTGCGATGGGTATTAAGGAAGGCAGGGATTGCATGGGGCACTGGGTTTTACACACAATGAATGAATCATGGAATGCTGCATCAAAAACTGATGATGTACTGTATGGTGACTAACATAATGAAAATTAATTAAGAAATAATACCATTATAATTTGATACTATGCCTTATATAATATGTTGTGAGGAATGAAACGTAACTTTATTTTCTTTTGAATATTTAATAAAATAATTTAAAAATGAAAAAAAAATTGGTTGAGTTTCGCTGGGAGGCCATCTGGCCCTTGCCCCTTGTTTACAGGGAGATTTTGATTACTGTTTCAATTTCTTTGCTGCTGATGGGTCTGCTCACGTTTTCTGCCTCTTCCTGTTTCAGTTTTGGTAGCTTATATATTTCAAGGAATACATCCATTTCTTTCAGGTTACCTAATTTGTTGACATAGAGTTGCTCAAAATATGTTCTTATATTTGCTTGTATTTTTTTCAGTGCTGGTTGTGATCTCTCCTTTTTCATTCATGATTTTATTTACTTGGCTCCTTTCCCGTTTCTTTTCCTTCTTCTTTTCTTACTTAAAAAAAAAAAAGTGTGTTATGTTTGTCACCATAGAATACATCATTAATTTTTGATGTAGTGTTCCAAGATTCATTGTTTACATATAACATCCAGTGCTCCACGCAATATGTGCCCTCCTTAATACCCACCACTAGGCTCACCCATCCCCCGTCCTTACCCTCTAAAACCCTCAGCCTGTTTCTCTGAGTCCACAGTCTCTTGTGGTTTGGCTCTCCCTCCCACTCCTCCCCCACTTCTGTTTTCCTTTACTTCTCCTAATGTCCTCCATGTTATTCCTTATGTTCCACAATAAAGTGAAACCACAGGATATCTGACTTTCTCTGCTTGACTTATTTCGCTGAGCATAATCTCCTCCAGTCCCATCCACGCTGATGCAAAATTTGGGTATTCATCCTTTCTGATGGCTGAGGAATATTCCATTGTATATGTGGACCACATCTTCTTTATCCAGTCATCTGTTGAAGGGCATCTTGGCTTTTTCCACAGTTTGGTGATTGTGGCCATTGCTGCTATGACCATTGGGGTACATATGGCCCTTCTTTTCACTACATCTGTATCTTTGGGGTGAATACCCAGTAGTGCAATTGCCAGGTCATACCAGAGCTCTATTTCTAATTTTTTTGAGGAACTTCCACACTGTTTTCCAAAGTGGCTGTACCAACTTGCATTCCCACCAACAGAGTAACAGGGTTTCCCTTTCTCTACAGCCTCTCCAACACTTGTTGTTTCTGTCCTTGTCAATTTTTGCCCATCTATCTGGTATAACACAGTATCTCCATGTGGTTTTGATTTGAATCTCCCTCGTGGCTAATGATGATGCATATTTTTTCATGTGTCTGCTAGCCATTTGTAAGTCTTTATTGGAGAAGTGTCTGTTCATATCTCCTGCCCCCTTTTTGACTTGATTATGTTTTTTGGGTGTTGAGTTTGAGAAGTTCTTTATGGATCTCGGATATCAGCCCTTGGTCTCTAGTGTCATTTATGAATGTCTTCTCCAATTGGGTGGGTGGCCTCATTGTTTTGTTGACTGTTTCCTTTGCTGTGCAGAAGATTTTTATCTTGATGAAGTCCCAAAAGTTCATTTTCGCTTTTGTTTCCTTTGCCTTTGGAGACGTGTCTTGAAAGAAGTTGCCATGGCCGATGTCCAGGAGGTTACTGCCTATGTTGTCCTCTAGGATTTTGATTAATTCCTGTCCCACATTGATGTCTTTCATCCATTTTGAGTTTATCTTTGTGAACGGTGTAAGGGAATGGTCAAGTTTCATTCTTCTGTACATAGCTGTCCAGTTTTCCCAGCACCATTTTTTGAAGAGACTGTCTTTTGCTTCCATTAGATATTTTTTCCTGCTTTGTTGAAGATTATTTGATCATCGACTTGACCATCCATATCTGGGCTCTCTACTCTGTTCCATTGCTCTGTGTCTGTTTTTGTGCCAGTACCATGTTGTCTTGCTGATCACAGCTTTGTAGTAAAGCTTGGAGTCAGGCAACGTGATGCCCCCAGCTTTGTTTTTCTTTTTTAACATTTCCTTGGCGATTCCAGATCTTTTTTAGTTCCATACAAATTTTAGCATTGCTTTTTCCAGGACTTTGAAAGATGAATATGGTATTTTGATTGGGATGGCATTGAAAGTATAGGTTACTCTGGGCAGCATAGACATTTTAACAATATTTATGCTTCAGATCCATGAGCATGGAATTTTTTCCCAATATTTTTGTGTCTCCTTCAACATCTTTCATGAGTGTTCTGTAGTTCCTCGAGTATAGGTCATTTACCTCTTTGGTACCTCTTTCGGGTTTTGGCAAATGCAATCGGTTTTCTAATTTCCTCTTCTACACTTTCGTTGTTAGTGTATATGTAAGCAACTGATTTCTGTGCATTGATTTTATATCCTGCCACATTACTGAATTGCTGTGTGAGTTCTAGTAATTTGGGGTTAGAGCCTTTTGGATTTTCCACATAAAGTATCCTGCCATCTGCGAAGAGAGAGAGTTTGACTTCTCCCTTGCCAATTTGAATATATTTATTTCTTTTTGTTGTGTGATTGCTGTTGCTAGGACTTCTAGTACTGTGTTGAGCAATTGTGGTGAGAGTGGGCATCCTTGTCATGTTCCTGATCTTAAGGGAAAGGATCTCAGCTTTCCCGCATTGAGAAATATATTCACTGTGGGTTCTTCACAGATGGATTTTATGAAGATGAGGAATGTTCCCTCTATCCCTATACTCTGAAGGGTTTTAATCAGGAAAGGATGCTGTATTCTGTCAAATGCTTTTTCTGCACCAAGCAAGCAGACCATGTGGTTCTTCTCTCTTCTCTTATTGATTTGTTCTATCACATAGATTGATTTGGCAATGTGCACCCCAGGGATAAATCCCACCTCTCATGGTGGCTGATCTTTTTAACGGATCCTATTAGCTAGGATCTTGTTGAGAATCTTGGCATCCATATTCATCAGGGATATTGGTGTGAAAATCTACTTTATGAGGGAGTCATGGCATGGTTTGGGGATCAAGGCAATGCTGGCTTCATAGAAAGAGTCTGGACATTTTCCTTTGTTTCTATTTTTGGAAACAGCTTCAGGAGAACAGGTATTATTTCTTCTTTGAAGTTCTCATAGAATTTCCCAGGCAATCCATCAGGTCCTGGACTCCCGTTTTTTGGAAGGGTTTTGATTACTGCTTCAATCTCTTTACTTCTTCTTGGTCTGTTCACACTATCCATTTCTTCCTGTTTCAGTCTTGGAAGATTATAGGTTTCCAGGAATGCATTCATTTCCTCTGGGTTGCTTGACTTCTTGGCATATAGCTGTTGATGATAATTTTTGATGATTGTTTCTATTTCCTTCTGGTTAGTCATGTCCTCTCCCCTTTCATTCATAAGTTTATTAACCTGGGTCCTTCCTCCTCTCTTTTGGATTGGTCTGCCCAGTGGTTTATCAATCTTATTAATTCTTTCAAAGAGCCATCTTCTGGTTTCATTGATGTGTTCTACTGTATCTCTGGTTTCTAATTCATTGATCTCTGCTCTAATCTTGATTATTTCCCTTCTCCTGCATAGGGTAGGCTTAATTTGTTGTTGATTCTCCACATCTTTAAGGTGTAAAGGGAGTTTGTATATTCGGGATTTTTTTTTTTTTTTTTTGAGTGAGGCTTGTGTGTTTCACACACACAAACGGCTGTGTGTTTCCCACTTAAGACCGACTTTACTGTATCCCATAGGTTTTGGGCTGATGTGTCTTCATTCTCATCGGGTTCTATGAATTATTTAAGTTCTTCTTTGATGTCCTGGTTGATCCAAGCATTCTTAAGCAAGGTGGTCTTTAGCTTCCAAGTGTTTGAACTCCTTCCAAACTCTTTCTTGTGGTTGAGTTCCAGTTTCAAAGAATTGTGGTCTGAGAATATGCAGGGAATAATCTCAATCTTTTGGTATCGGTTGAGCCCTGATTTGTGACCCAGAATGTGGTCTAGTCTGGAGAAAATCCCATGTGCACTTGAGAAGAATGTGTATTCAGTTGTTTTAGGGTGGAATGCTCTGTATGTATCTATGAGGTCCATCTGGTCCAATGTGTCATTCAAAGCTCTTGTTTCCTTGTTGATTTTCTGCTTAGATAATCTATCTAAAGCTGAGAGTGGCATGTTAAGATCCCCTGCAGTTAATGTATTCTTATCAATATGACTCATTATTTTGATTAACAGTTGGCTTATGGAGTTGGCTGCTGCCATGCTGGGGGTCTAGATATTCATAATCCTTAGATCTTCTGGTTGTATAGACCCTTTAAGAAGGATGAAGTGTCCTTCTTTATCTCTGACTCCAGTCTTGTGTCGAAAATCTATCTGATATGAGAAAAATTTATCTGATATGAGGATCGCTACCCCAGCTGTCTTTTGAGACCCACTGGTATGAAAGGTGCTTCTCCATCCCTTTGCTTTCAGTCTGGATGTATCCTAATGGGTCACTTGCAGATCACATATGGACGGGTCCTATTGTTTTATCCAATCTGCAACCCTGTGCTGTTTTATGAGAGCATTTAGGTCGTTCACATTGGGAGTGATTATTAAAAGATACGTTTTTCTTGACATCAAGTTGCCTGTGAAGTCCTTGTTTCTATAGACTGTCTCTGTAAATTTCTGTTCTATGACACTCTTGGATTCTTCCTTCTTTTATAGAATGCCCCTTAATATTTCTTGCAGTGCCAGCTTGGTGGTCACTTACTCTTTTGAACCTTGCCAGTCTTGGAAGCTCTTTATCTCTCCATCCATTTTGAATGTCAGCCTTGCTGGATAAAGTATTCTTGGCTGCATGTTATTCTCATTTAGTGCCCTAAATATGTCTTGCCAGCCCTTTCTGGCTTGCCAGGTTTCTGTGGACAGGCCTGACGTTACTCTGACGGACCTTCCTCTGTATGTAAGGAATCTCTTCCCCCTAGCTGCCTTCAAGAGCTCCTGTCTGACATTATGATTCATCAGTTTTGCAATGAAGTGTCTGGAGGTCTTTCTAGATTCCTTGATCTTGGGGGGTGTCCTTTCTGCCTCTAGGACATGAATGTTGGTTCCATTCCCCAGACTGGGAAAATTCTTATGGAGAATTTGTTAAACTTTATCTTCTAGTCTTCTTTCTTTCTCCTCACCCTCAGGGATCCCAATAACGCTGATGTTGGAATGTCTCATGTCATCATCTATTTGTCTAATTCTGTTTTCATGGCTTCTAAGCTGTTTGTTCCAGGCTTCCTCCTGATCCCTTTTCTGTATCAGTTTGTCTTCTCGATCACTAATTTGATCTTCTGCCCCGGTTACCCTAGCTGTTAGAGAATTTAGATTAGATTGGATCTCATTGATAGGCTTTTTAACTTCTTCCTGGGTGGCTTTCAATTCTGCCCTAATCAATTCCATGTTGTCCTTAATGGTTTTCCCTAACCTAGCCATTGCCTGGATAAATGTTACCCTGAATTTCCTTTCTGACATACTGTTTATGTCTATATCCAATAGCTCTGATGGAGAGGGCACAGTCTCTGAATTTTTCCTCTGTTGGGCATTTCTCCTCCTAGTCATTTTGGTAAGAGGTGGTTGAGGGGATGTATAGTGGAATATATCAACTGTGATCCAGGCAAGATGCACACTGGAATGCTTCTGAGCAATTGGAAGTTACCACCAAAAAGAAAGAAAACAGGAAAAAAAGGAGAGGGGAAAAAAAAGAAAAGAAAGAGAGAGAAAGAAAGAAAAAAAAAAAAAGGAAGACCCAGATGGAATGGACCCTGAGGGTAATATTATAAGGTACATGAACAAAAACGGACAAAGGAATAGACCAACAAAAGTAAATGACAAGAAAAAAAAAAAAGAGCTCAACCAAAATGAACCCCAAGTATAAGATTTATATAATAACAGAACAAAATCAAATACGCAGAAAATGACAGAAGAAAAAGATGGGAGGGTAGTTATAAATCTTCAGTGTGGGTGAGGAGGATTATTTTGATTCTTCCTGGGTGTATCTTGATATCTTTGTTAAAGGACTTAACTTTCCAGAGATAAAGGAAGACTAAAGCTGGTTTATATATAGGGGTAGTATTGATTAGGGAAAGATAATTACCTTGAAGCTTATATCTATGTGTATATTAAAAAAAATAGAAAGGCAAAAGAAAAACACATGTATATGTACAAAAAAAGTTAGCATTAAAAGGTAATTATGGCGTGTTAAGACCTCTCAACTGATGCAGAAAAAGCATTTGACAAAATCCAGCATCCGTTACTGATTAAAATGCTTCAAAGTATAGGGATAGAGGGAACATTCCTCAACTTCATAAAATCTATCTATGAACGACCCACAGCAAATACCTTCCTCAATGGGAAAAAGCTTGCAGCCTTCCCATTGAGATCAGGAAAACGACATGGATGCCCACTCTCACCACTCTTGTTCAACATAGTATTAGAAGTCCGAGCAACAGCAATCAGACAGCAAAGAGAAATAAAAGGTATCCCAATTGGCAATGAAGAAGTCAATCTCTCTCTCTTCGCAGATGACATGATTCTTTATATGGAAAACCCAAAAGACTCCACCCCCAAGCTACTAGAACTCATATAGCAACTCAGTAACGTGGCAGGATACAAAGTCAACGTACAGAAATCAGTGGCTTTCTTATACACTCACAATGAAAATACTGAAAGGGAAATTAGGGAATCGATTCCATTTACTATAGCACCAAGAACCATAAGATACCTGGGAATAAACCTAACCAAAGAGGTAAAGGATCTGTACTCAAGGAACTACAGAACACTCATGAAAGAAATTGAAGACACAAAAAGATGGAAGACCATTCCATGCTCCTGGATCGGAAGAATAAACATTGTTAAAATGTCTATACTGCCTAGAGTAATCTATACTTTTAATGCCATTCCGATCAAAATTCCACCGGTATTTTTCAAAGAGCTGGAGCAAATAATCCTAAAATTTGTATGGAATCAGAAGAGACCCTGAATCGCTAAGGAAATATTGAAAAACAAAAATAAAACTGGGGGCATCTCATTAGCTGATTTCAAGCTTTACTACAAAGCCGTGATCACCAAGACAGCATGGTACTGGCATAAAAACAGACACATAGACCAGTGGTACAGAGTAGAGAGCCCAGATATGGACCCTCAACTCTATGGTCAATTAATCTTCGACAAAACAGGAAAAAATATACAGTGGAAAAAAGACAGTCTCTTCAATAAATGGTGCTGGGAAAACTGGACAGCTATATGTAGAAGAATGAACCTCGACCATTCTCCTACACCGTACACAAAAATAAACTAAAAATGGATAAAAGACCTCAACGTGAGACAGGAATCCATCAGAATCCTAGAGGAGAACATAGGCAGTAACCTCTTCGATATCAGCCACAGCAACTTTTTTTCAAGATACGTCTCCAAAGGCAAAGGAAACAAAAGCGAAAATAAACTTTTGGGACTTCATCAAAATCAAAAGCTTCTGCACAGCAAAGGAAACAATCAAGACAACAAAGAGGCAAACCACGGAATGGGAGAAGATATTTGCAAATGACAGTACAGACAAAAGGTTGATATCCAGGATCTTTAAAGAACTCTGCAAAGTCAACACACACAAAACAGATAATCATATCAAAAAATGGGCAGAAGATATGAACAGACACTTCTCCAATGAAGACATACAAATGGCTATCAGACACATGAAAAAATGTTCATCATCACTAGCCATCAGGGAGATTCAAATTAAAACCACATTGAGATATCACCTAACACCAGTTAGAATGGCCAAAATTAGCAAGATAGGAAACAACATGTGTTGGAGGGGATGTGCAGAAAGAGGAACCCTCTTACACTGTTGGTGGGAATGCAAGTTGGTGCAGCCACTTTGGAGAACAGTGTGGAGATTCCTCAAAAAATTAAAAATAGAGCTTCCCTATGACCCTGCCATTGCACTACTGGGTATTTACCCCAAAGACACAGATGTAGTGAAAAGAAGGGCCAACTGTACCCCAATGTTAATAGTAGCAATGGCCACGGTCGCCAAACTGTGGAAAGAACCAAGATGCCCTTCAACGGACAAATGGATAAGGAAGATGTGGTCCATATACACTATGGAGTATTATGCCTCCATCAGAAAGGATGAATACCCAACTTTCGTAGCAACATGGACAGAACTGGAAGAGATTATGCTGAGTGAAATAAGTCAAGCAGAGAGCGTGAATTATCATATGGTTTCACTTATTTGTGGAGCATATCAAATAGCATGGAGGACAAGGGGAGATGGAGAGGAGAAGGGAGTTGAGGGAAATTGGAAGAGGAGGTGAACCATGAGAGGCTATGGACTCTGAAAAACAATCTGAGGGTTTTGAACGGGTGGGGGTTGGTAGGTTGGGGGATCCAGGTGGTGGATATTGGAGAGGGCACAGATTGCATGGAGTACTGGGTGTGGTGCAAAAATAATGAATACTGAAAAAATAATAAATTAAAAAAATGAACTATTCGGATTTCATCAAGATCAAAAGCTTTTGCACAGCAAAGGAAACAGTTAATGAAACCAAAAGACGACTGACAGAATGGGAGAAGATATTTGCAAATGACATATCAGATAAAGGGCTTGTATCCAAAATCAATACAGAACTTATCAAACTCAACACCCAAAGAACAAATAATCCAATCAAGAAATGGGCAGAGGACATGAACAGATATTTCTGCAAAGAAGACATCCAGATGGCCAACAGAGACATGAAAAAGTGCTCCACATCACTAGGCATCAGGGAATACAAATCAAAACCACAGTGAGATAGCACCTCACACCAGTCAGAATGGCTAAAATTAACAAGTCAGGAAATGACAGGGAATGTGCCCCAGCATTCACACTACTGGTTACTCACCCAAAGATACAAATCTAGTGATTGAAAGGGGCACGTGCACCCAAGTGTTTATAGCAGCAATGTCCACAATAGCCAACCTATGGAAAGAACCTAGAAATCCATCAACAAATGAATGGATAAAGTAGATGTGATATAAATATATGGCATATATATGCCATATATTTATGCTACACACACACAATGGAATACTATGCAGCCATCAAAAGAAATGGAATCTTGCCATTTGTGATGATGTGTATGGAATTAGAGGGTATTATGCTGAACGAAATAAGTCAATAAGAGAAAGACAATTATCATATGATCTCCCTGATAAGTCTAGAGACAATGTGGGGGTTTGGGAGGGAGGAAAGGAAGAGATGAAATAAGATGGGATCGGGAGGGAGACAAACCATAAGAGACTCTTAATCTCACAAAACAAACTGAGGGTTGCCTGGGGGAGGCGGGTAGGGAGAGGGTGGTTGGGTTATGGACATTGGGGAAGGTATGTGCTACGGTGAGTGCTGTGAAGTGTGTAAACCTGGCAATTCACAGACCTGTACCCCTGGGGCTAATAATACATTATATGTTAATTAAAAAATTTAAAAAATATAAAAAAGAAAAAAAAGGTTATTATGGAATTTGTTGTATTGAACCATTCATTGTAATGATAAATAGGTTTAAAAAATTTTAAAAGGAACAAGAATAGTGAAAACGAATTTAAAATAAAAGTGGTATCTATGAAATATAGATATATAGATATACCCCTGACATTGGGGTTTTACAGTTTTATGGGGACCCTGTGGTGTTTGTCCCCTCGTTCTTTCCGCTGGCTTTCTGGGGGAGGGGTCTGCTGTGTTGTTTTTTAGTCAGTCTTGCTTGGGTTGAGTCCGCCTGCTCCTTATGAAGGGGCTGGGCTCTGTGGAAACCGTTTATTCAGGCTTTTGTTCTCTGGAGATTTTGTTCTTCAGGATCTTTTTTGCGGCTTTTCAGATGTTTAGTGGAAAGAAAACTCTACCCAGACTTCTGCCTCAGAGAGAAGCCTCAGTCTGCTCCCCTCTGGGTGGTCCAGAGCACACAGACTCCCCCTCTGCAAACTCCACTGAGCTGTGAAACCTCCCACAGGCAGTGCGTGTCCCCAGCCACTGTCTCAGGGGTCACCCAAAGTGCCCGCTTGTCTCTGCACTCCTGTGCCACTAAAACTGCAAGCGATATTGATCCAAGGAGCCCGCTTCCAGTGGCTGCCTTTGCCGGGACTGCTGTCTGGGACTCCAGACCGCCTGAGAGATCCCAACCAGAGATAGTGTGCTGAGATTTTCAAGCCTTTGCTGGGAGTGTTCAGACTCTTGGCTGGTCCTAGAGACCACAGGCTAGCGCCCACAGGGAGCTCTCTGTGGCGAGGGTGGGGAGTGTGGTTCAGATCCCGGTCACGCAGTGCTCTGGCAGAGTGCAAAACACTGTAGTTCTAGAAAGTGCCGCCTGGCATCCATACCAGACTCTCTCACTTGTGCCCGTGGGAAGTGCACCTAGCCCAGGTGTTGTGCAAGCAACGGAATGGGCTGGAGGTTTAGCCGCACTCTCTCTGGCACAGGTGGTCACCGTTGGTGGAGCCGTTCTGGCTCCATGGGCGGAGACCTGTGCCACAACCACCCTATTCCATCAGTTGCCCCTTAAGAACTTTTGCTCTTTTTGGGTGCTTTTAATCAGACTCCAAGTTATGCTGGTTCCCAATCACAGTGCACTCTCATATTGGGGTATTTCTTTCTAATGGGTCACTTCTGGTGGCTCCCTCCCCCTTCTGTGTATCCTCCAATATCAATCAGATTGTTTCCAGTACGCTTTACCTCTTCACTGGAGTCTTTGGCCCCCATAGAGATCCAGAAGTGTATCATCCTACATCTCAAGTTGATTTCATGGGTGCTCAGAGTGTTTTGGTCAATAATTAGCTCACTTTAGGGGACCAGTTGAAACAGGGTCTCCTACTTCTTCACCATGTTTCCCTGGAGCCCCAAAAGGAAGATTTATAAACCACAAAAATAAGAACGAATAAACAAAAGACCAAAAAAAAGAAAAAGAAAAAAAAACACCCAAAATGAACACCAAGAATAAGATTTAAACATATGAAAATAAAACAAACAAACAGAAAGACTGACAAAAGAAAGAGAAAATAACAATAAAAACACAGAATAAAAAGGGGGGAGTGACAGGAAGGTGGGATATAATCCTCTGATGTGGGTGAGCAAGAATATTTCAGGTCTTCCTGGGTGTATCTTGTTATCTTTGTTAGAGGACTGAACTTACCAGAGATACAGTTAAATTAAAGCTGATATATTTAGAGAGATCGTATTGAATAGGGAAAAAAGGACAACATTGATGCTTATATCTATATATCTACATATCTATATCATCTATATCTATATCTATAAATATAGATAATAAAAGTAAACCCCAAAAAACTATATGTATGAAAAATGTTCAAGTTAAAAAGCTGCTATGGAATATGTAGTACTAAACAACTATTTGAAATGTTAAGATATAGATGTAGGGAAAAGAAGGGCCATCTGTACCCCAATGTTTATAGCAGCAATGGCCATGGTCGCCAAACTGTGGAAAGAACCAAGGTGCCCTTCAACGGACAAATGGATAAAAAAGATATGGTCCATATATACAATGGAATATTATGCCTCCATCAGAAAGGATAAATACCCAACTTTTTTATCAACATGGACGGGACTGCAGGAGATTATGCTGAGTGAAATAAGTCAAGCAGAGAGATGTAATTAACATGTGGTTTCGCTTATTTGTGGAACATAAGGAATAACATGGAGGACATGGGGAGACGGAGAGGAGAAGTGAGTTGGGGGAAATTGGATGGGGACATGAACCATGAGAGCCTGTGGACTCTGAGAAATAAACTGAGGGTTTTATAGGGGTGGGGGCGGGGGTTGGGTGAGCCTGGTGGTGGGTATTATGAAGGGCATGTATTGCATGGAACACTGGGTGTGGTGCATAAACAATGAATTCTGGAACACTGAAAAGAACTTTAAAAAAGACGAAATACATTTGGTATATATATATGTATGTGTGTGTGTGTATATATATATATAGTGGTGAGACCATGAAGATCTAAATTCTTACCAAATTTCAAGTATACAGTACAGATCAACTATAGTCACCGTGAAGTACACGTAATACTTATAACTTATTCATCCCACATAATTGTATCCTTTGTCCAACATTTCCCCATTTTCCCACCCTTAACCCTTAGCAACCATCATTTTATCTCGAGTTTTATGAATTATACCTTTTTATATTTCACCTAAAAATAATAATAATAAATTAATTAACAATAATCATTAGAAAGAACTTTAAATAAAGAAGAAGACAAAGAAAGAAAAGTTGTATTTGTGGAATATACAGGCTGTGAGGCAGTAGCGGGAGCTTAATATATTGTTTTCCCATATGTTGGGCTTTTATAGCTGTTTTTTTTTTTTTTTCAGTGTTCCAAGTTTCATTATTTATGCACCACACCCGGTGCTCTGAGTCCAGTCTCTCATGGGGTTTTACAGTTTTATGGGGGTCCTGTGGTTGTTGTCCTCTTGTTCCTTTCCCTTGACTTCTGGGGGAGGGCTGCATTGTTTTTCAGTCAGTCCTGCTTGGGTGGTGGTGCCCTGCCTGCTATCAAAGGGCTGGGCTTGGTGGAAACCAGTTTTTCCGGCTTTTGCTCTCTGAAAGTTTTTGTTCTCTGGAGGCTTTTTTCGGGCCTTTTCAGAGGGTTAGAGCAAAGTAAACTGTCCACATGGAGACCTCAGCCTCAGAGGGAAGCCACAGTCTGCTCCTCTCTGGGTGGCCCAGAACACACAGACTGCCCCTCTCTGCAAACTCTGTTGAACACTGCAGTCTCCCACAGGCAGTGCACACACCCAGACACCATCTCAGGGGTTGCCCAAGGCCTCTGCTTTTCTCTGTAGCCCCTTGCCACAAAAACCACACATGATACTGTTCTGGGTGTGCCCAGTCCTGGTGGCTGCTGTTCCTGGGACCACTGATTCAAGCCAACACCAGGTGCTCTCAGCCGCCACGATGGTGGAGGCAGTGGAGGTGGCTGTGGTGGCCGAGTCAGCCACCGGCTCCAGGGACCAGTTAATGGAGCCCATGACAGGCACCCTCAGGTGCAAGCAGGTGCTGACTGAAGCCGTCCTGGGACCGTGGACTTGGGTCCACGCCTGCAGCCGCCTGGCCCCCAAAATTGTCCCTTAAGTCCCTTTGTTCTGTTTGAGTGTTGTTATCAGTCCCTTCCTGACTTGTAGCCATTGGTCTCCAAGTTATCACTGGTCCCCAAGTGCAGGCACTTTCGCGTTGGGGTACTACTTTCCAATGGCCCACTTCTGGTGGCTCCCTCTCCCTTCTGTTGATGCTCTGATATCTGTCTGCATACTCCCAATCCTCTGTACCTGCCCACTGATGATCCTCTGACCCTGCAGAGATCCAGAAGTGTGTAATCTTGCATCTCAGTCTGACTTCATGGGTATTCAGAGTGCTCTGGTAGATATCGGGCTCCACTCAGGGGTCCAGTTGAAATAGGGCCTCCTACTCCTCTGCCTTCTTGCTCTCCTGCCCCCATTTTCTCTTTTCTTTTAGATGAGTCTGGCTCGGATTTTTTTTCCCCATCTTATTTATCATTTCAAAGTACCAGCTCCTCATTTCATTGATGTGTTCTACTGTTCTTTTGGTTTCTCTTTCACTGATTTTTGTTCTAATCTTTATTATTTCTCTCCTCCTGCTCCATTTAGGCTTTATGCACTGTTCTTTCTCCAGCTCCTTAAGGTGTATGGTTAGGACATTTATTTGAGCCCTCTCTTTCTTCTTGAGAAAGACATGTATTGTTATATACGTCCCTCTTTGGACCGTATAAGAGGTGGGGACGTATTATCTCGAGTTTTATGAACTGTACCTTTTTATATTTCACCAAAAATAACAATAATAAATAAAAGAACAAGAATCATGAGAATGAATTTTAAAAAAGAAGAAGAAGAAAAAGAAAGAAAAGTTGTATTTAAGGAATATACAGGCTGTGTATATTGCTGCACCCCAAAGTTTTGATGCAAACCAAAGTTTTGAACCCCTGCTTTTTCACTTTCATTTTTTCCATGTTTTTTTTTGTTTGTTTGTTTGTTTTAATTCTTCTTTATTTTCCTGGTTGACCCCTTCATTCTTTACTAAGATTCTCTTTAACTGCCAAGTGTTTGTGTTCTTTCCAAATTTCCTCTTGTGATTGAGTTCATGTTTCAAAGTACCATGGTCTGAAAACATGCAAGGAATGATCCCAATATTTTAGTATCAGATGAGACCTGATTTGTGACCCTGTATTTGATCTATCTGGAGACTGTTCCATGTGCACTCCAGTAGAATGTGTATTCTGTTGCTTTAGGATGACTATACCTGTGAATTCCATCTGGTCCAGTGTGTCATTTGAAGCCCTTGTTTCCTTATCTATAGTCTGCTTAGATGATCTGTCATCTATACGTTTCTTTAGTTTTTCATTAATCAGTTTATATAATTGGCTGCTCCCATGTTTGGGACATAAATATTGTAATTGTTAGATCTTCATGTTGGGTAGACGCCAAAATTATGATGTAGCGTCCCTCTTCACCTCTTATTACAGACTTTGGTTTAAAAATCCAATTTGTCTGCTATAATGATTGCTAGACCAGCTCGCTTGTGATGTCCATTAGTATGATACATGGTTCTCCACCCGCTCACTTTTTTTTAACATTTTTTTTTTAATTTTCAGCATAACAGTATTCATTGTTTTGTACCACACCCGGTGCTCCATGCAATCTGTGCCCTCTCTAATACCCACCACCTGGTTCCCCCAACCTCCCAGCCCCCCACCTCTTCAAACCCTTCAGATTGTTTTTCAGAGTCCATAGTCTCTCATTGTTCACCTCCCCTTCCAATTTCCCCCAACTCCCTTCTCCTAACTCCCCATGTCCTCCATGCTATTTGTTATGCTCCACAAATAAGTGAAACCATATGATAATTGACTCTCTCTGCTTGACTTATTTCACTCAGCATAATCTCTTCCAGTTCCGTCCATGTTGCTACAAAAGTTGGGTATTCATCCTTTCTGATGGAGGCATAATACTCCATAGTGTATATGGACCACATCTTCCTTATCCATTCGTCCATTGAAGGGCATCTTGGTTCTTTCCACAGTTTGGTGACCGTGGCCATTGCTGCTATAAACATTGGGGTACAGATGGCCCTTCTTTTCACTACATCTGTATCTTTGGGGTAAATACCCAGGAGTGCAATTGCAGGGTCATAGGGAAGCTCTATTTTTAATTTCTTGAGGAATCTCCACACTGTTCTCCAAAGAGGCACCCCCTCACTTTCAACCTGGAGGTGCCTTGTGGCCTGAGATGAGTCTCTTCTAGTCAGCATATCAATGAGTCTTATTTTTATCCAATCTGATGCCCTGTGTCCTTTGATTATGATTTAGCTCATTTACATTCAGAGTAATTATTGAAAGATATGAATTTAGTGCCATTGTATTACCTGTAAAATCAATGTTTCTGTATGTTTTCTCTTTTCATTTCTGGTCTTTGTTACTTTTGTGTTCTCTTGAGGCTTACAGGATCCCTTTTAATATTTATCTTGGGGCTTCTTTAGTGATCACAAATTCTTTCAGTCTCTGTTTGTCCTGGAAGCTCTTTATCTTTCCTTCTCTTCTGTATGAGAGTCCTTGCCGGATAAAGTGTTCTTGGCTGCATACTTTTCTCATTTAGTACCTTCAAAATACCATGCCAGTCCTTTCTGGCCTGCGAGAGCTCTGTGGACAGGTCTGCTGCCCACCGTATGTCTCTACCCTTATAGGTCAAGGACCTCTTGTCTCGAGCCGTTCTCGGGATTTTTCACTTTATCTCTGAAATTTGCAAACTTCACTATTATATCTGAAGTTGTTGACCCATTTTTATTGATTTTGAGGGGGGTTCTCTCTGCCTCCTGGTCTTGAAGGCCTATTTCCTTCCCCATATTAAGGAAGGTCTCATCTATAATTCATTCAAATACAGCCTTCTGTCTCCCTTTCTCTCTCTTTCCTCTTGCTCTGTGACCCCAATTGTTCTAATATTGTTTCACTTTATGGTATCACTGATCTCTCAAATTGTCCCCTCGTGGTCCAGTAGTTGTTTAACTCTCTCTTTCTCAGCTTCCATATTCTCCATCATTTTGTCTTCTTTATCACTCACCCTCTCTTCTGCTTCATTTATACTAGCAGTTAGAGCCTCCATTTCTTATTGCATCTCACCAATAGTGTTTTTTTATTTTGACCTTTTATTTTTGTTCTTTTATTTCTCCAGTAAGCAATTCTCTAGTGTCTTCTATTATTTTTTCAAACCCAGTGACTCTCTTTATAATTGTTGTTTTGAATTCCAGCTGTGACATCTTACTTGTATCCACATTGATTCCAACCCTGGCAATGAATACTGCCTCTTGTTCTCTATTTTGGGATGATTTCTTCTGTCTTCTCATTACGTCTAGAAAACAACAGATGAAAGAGAGAAAATACAAAAAAAAATGTTTAAAGCAATGACACCAGAAAATTAAACACTACGCAAATCAGAAGAGATCAGAAGACAAAAGGAAAAGAAAGGGGGAAAATGAGTATAAAATCAAACGAGAAGTTGAATGACACAGAACAGTAAATTTGATCCTGATTGTATTTTGGGCTATTTGTTAGAGGAAACTAGACCCCAAAATAGGAAAGAAAGAAAAACATATATGTATTCAAAAATGTATTTAAATAAAGTGAAAGGAACCATAAAATTTTATATATATATATATGTATATATATATATAATGTTAGTGTGAAAATGAAAATGCAAAAATTCTTAAAAAAAAAGAATTGATAAATGAAGGGGGAAAAGTCAGTGGGGAGATGAACCATGGGATACTTTGGACTCTGGGAAACAATCTGAGGGTTTTAGAGGGGGTGAGGTTGGGAGATGGGTTTGCCCAGTGATGGGTATTAAGGAGGGCATGCATTGCATGGAACACTGGGTGTTATACACAAGCAATGAATCATGGAACACTACATCAAAAAGTAATGATGTACTGTGTGGTGACTAACATAGCATAATTTAAAAAAGAAGAATTGATAAAATAAGAAAATTGCTGAAGAGGAAAATAAAATATACCGCTGAAGGAGTAAAGAATAGTAAGAACAAACTATGAAAACTATATACTTCTTTCCCAAAGAGCTGGAGATTTGCAGTTCTGTATGCTTGGTTAACTTAGTATTCACTGGAAGATCCTGCTCTTCTTCTAGGGGAGCAGCCTGGTGCACTGATTCTCAGATGTCTTTGCCTGGGGAGAATTGCACTGCCCTTGGCAGGGGGCCAGGCTCAGTGTAAGCGGCTCTGGAGCTGTAGTGGGGGTTGAAAATATCGGCTCCCTGGTATCCCCAGAGCTGAAAGTTCATGACCCCCACTCTTCATTGCATCTTCAGAGAAAAGCAGTCAATCACACTTGTCTCCCTGGTTTCCATCCAATATCGGTGTTCACCCAGCCTGTGACCAAGCATTTTTATCTCAAGCATGTGACCCTGTTTGGAGTCTCCAAACTTTACAGACTCCTGCAGTGTGCTCCCGTGCAGCTCCTCCTAGGCGAAGGGGTGGGTTCTCATAGAGGCTCCTGCTCTTCCTGGGCCTCTGCTTGGAGAGCAGTTGCCCAACCAGACCATGCAGTGGTTTGTATGGTTTATGGCAACACCAAGCAAAACCTGGTGCCTGGACTCGCTGTTTGCAGCTGGCTTCCCTGCTCCAATGCTTGGGATCTCTGCCAGCCTCAGGCACCCCTGGTCTTTTTGTGACCCTGGGGATCCTGAGACCACACTGTCCTACCTGGGATGATGCCCTGTTTTGTCTCCTGAGAGCCTTTCTGGAAAACTTCTAGAAGTTCCGAGTTTGAGCTCCCTTGTTTAGAACACTTTCTGGTACCTGGCTTATGGAGGCCCCCCCTTTGCCATTTATCTTCCAGTATATCACCTCAGATTCACATCTCCACACCTCCTACCTTGCAGAAAGTGGTGGATTTCTATCTGTAGTATAGTTAGTGATTCTTTTCTCAGATATCTGGTTGAATTTCACAGGTGTTCAGAATGATTTGATAACTACCTAGCTGGATTCCAGGGACCAGATGAAATTAGGGCCCCTTACTCATCCACCATCTTAACTCTCAGACAACCTTTGGTTTAAAATCTGGTTTGTCTGATATAAGTACGGGTACAACAGTTTTGTGTTTGTTTGTTTTGTTTTTGTTTTTTTTTGTTGTTGTTGTTGTTTTTATGACCACTAGCAAGCCAACTTGTTCTCCATCCCCTCACTTTCAATCGACAGGTGTCTTTAGGTCAAAAATGAGTCTCTTATAAGCAGTATATCAGTGGGTGTTGTTTTTAATCCGTTCTGATACCCCATGGCTTCGGATTGGAGCATTTAGTCCATTTATATTCAGAACAATTATTGATAGATATAAATTTAGTGTCTCTGTATTACCTGTAAAGTCACCGTTCTTATAGATATTCTCTGTTCCTGTCTAGACTTTGTTGCTTTTTGTCTCTCTTTCGTACTCAAAGGGTCCCCTTAAATATTTCTTGCAGAGCTGTTTCAGTTCATGATCTCTTTTAGGTTTACTTTTCCTGGAAATTATTTATCCCTCCTTCTATTCTGAATGAATGTTGGATAAAGTATTCATGCCTGCATGTTTTCCCCACTCAGCACATTGACTATGTCCTTCTACTCCTTTCTAGCCTGCCAAGTTTCAGTGAAAAGGTCTATTGCAATTCTTCTGAGACTCCTAAATGCAAATACTATTTTGCTTTATGGAATCACTGAGTTCCTTATGTCTACTTTCATCATCTAATAGTTTCCCTCCTCCCTTCTTTTCAGCTCCATTATTTTCCATAATTTTATCTTCTCTATCACTTATTTTCTTCTCTGCTTCTTCAATCTTCATTGTGACTATATCCATTTCACTTTGCATCTACTTATAGCACATTTTTTTTTAAATTGCAGCCTGACTAGTTTTAAGCATTTTGTCTCAGCAGCAAGGGTATCTATGGTGTCTTCAGTGGTTTATTCAAGTCCAACAAGCAATCTTATGACTGTTCTGAATTATTATTCGGATATATTGCTTATATCTGTTTTGAGCAGGTCCCTGGCTGTGATATCTTCCTGACCTTTCTTTCTAGGGATAATTCTGCTGCCTTTTCATTTTAGTTAAGTTTCTGCCTTTTGCATGCTTTGAGATTTTTTCATGTTTCCTGCTCCTGAGAGTAAGGCTATATTAAGACAGGGTCATACACGGTCCATAGCCTGTCAGGCACTTCAGGATGTTTCTGATGTATGCTGTGTGCATTCTGCTGTTGCATTTTGGCTGCCCTTTCCCACTCCACAGTCCTCTGAAGAGCTCCTTCTTGCCTGCAGTAGGGAGTTTTCGGACCTTTAACCAAATGTGGTTTGATTCGTTGTTGCTGTTGTCATTGTTCTTGTTGTTAAAATAAGCCTGAGATAAAAAGGTGGGGGGGGGGAAATCCTTATTTTAAAAAAGGAAAAGAAAAGAAGCAACAACAACAACAACAAAAAAACCCTACCAATCAAAATTTATAAACCTGGAGACGGGTGACAAGATGGTGGAGAAGTAGGAGGTGCTGTTTCAACCGGTCCCCTGAAGTGAGCTGATTATCTACCAAAGAACTCTGATCACCCATGAAATCAGCCCGAGATTACAATCATACACTTCTGCATCTCTATGGGGGCAGAAGACGCCAGTGGACAGGTAAAGCAGAGTGGGAACATTGGACTGGTAGTGGAAGATAAACAAAAGGGGGAGGGAGCCACCAGAAGTGACCCATTAGAAAGTAATACCCCAATATGAGAGTTCCCTGTGATTGGGGACGAGCACTAAGCTAGAGTCTGGTTGAAAGCACTCAAAAAGAGCAAAAGATCTTAAGGGGAAATTGGTGGAATCGGGCGGTTAGGGACAGGGTCTTAAGCCCATGGACCCAGGATGGCCACTGCTGCTGGCGCTGAGCCAGAGAGAGTGCGGCAAAGAAGTCAGGCGTTGGTTCCTGAGCCACGGGCGTGAGTGAGAGTGTCTGGGTGGCAGCACGCATGAGAGAGTCTGGTGTGGAAATTTATGGTGCAATCTATAGAAAGAAAGACTTCACAGGTAACACGATGTCAATAAAAACGTACCTCTCAATAATCACTCTCAATGTAAATGGCCTAAATGCATCATAAAAGAGCAGAGGGTTGCAGATTGGATAAAACGACAAGACCCATCCATAAGTTGTCTACAAGAGACCCATTTTGAACCTAAGGATACATCCAGACTGAAAGTGAGGGGATGGAGAAGCATCTTTTATGCCAATGAGTGTCAAAAGAAGGCTGGAGTAGCGATTCTCATATCAGATGAATTAGATTTTAAACTGAAGACTATAGTCAGAGATACAGAAGGACACTGCATCCTTCTTAAAGGGTCTATCCACCAAGAAGATCTAACAATTGTAAATATTTATGCCCCCAATATGGGAGCAGCCAACTCCATAAGCCAACTGTTAATCAAGATAAAGAGTCATATTGATATGAACACATTAATAGCAGGGGATCTTAACAAGCCACTCTCAGTAACAGAGAGATCCTCCAAGCAGAAAATCCATAAGGAAACAGGAACATTGAATGACACATTGGACCAGAAGGACCTCATTGATATAAACAGAACATTAGACCCTAAAACAACATAATATTCATTTTTCATGAGTGCACATGGAACCTTCTCCAGAATAGACCACATACTGGGTCACAAATCAGGGCTCAACTGATCCCAAAAGATCGAGATTATTCCCTGCGTATTCTCAGATCACAATGCTTTGAAACTGGAGCTCAACCACAAGAAAATGTTTGGAAGGAATTCAAACACCTGGAAGCTAAAGACCACCTTGCTTAAGAATGCTTGAGTCAACCAGTAAATCAAAGAAGAACTTAAACAATCCATGGAAACCAAGGAGAATGAAGACACTTCAGTCCAAAACCTGTGGGATATACATAGCCCTCCAAACCTCCCTCAAAAAAAAATTGAAAAATCCAGAATACACCAGCTGTCTCTACACCTTAAAGAACTGGAGAATCAACAACAAATTAAGCCAATTCCACACACAAGAAGGGAAATAATCAAGATTAGAGCAGAGATCGAGGAGATAGAAACTAGAGATACAGTAGAAACCATCAATGAAAATAGAAGCTGGTTTTATGAAAGAACCTATAAGATCAATAAACCACTGGCCAAATTAATCCAAAAGAAAAGAGAGTAGACCAAATTAATAAAATTATGAATGAAAAGGGAGAGAGCACAACGAACACCAGGAAATGCAAACAATCATCAGAAATGAATACCAACAATTATATGCCAATAACTTAAGAAACCTAGACTAGATGCATTCCTGGAAAAGAAACCTAGACTAGATGCATTCCTGGAAAAAAATATAAACTTCCAAAACTGAATCAGAAAGAAATTCACAACCTGCATAGACCAATATCTAGTAACAAGATTGAAGCAGTCATCAAAAACCTCCCCAAAAAGCAAAAGCCCAGGACCTGACAGATTCCCTGGGGTATTCTACCAAAGTTTCAAAGAGGACATAATACCTATTCTCCTGAAGCTGTTTCAAAAAATTGAAACAGAAGGAAATCTTCCAGACTTTTTTTATGAAGCCAGTATTACCCTGATCCCCACACCAGGCAAAGTCCCCACCAAAAGGGAGAATTTCAGACCAATATCCCTGATGAATATGGACGCTAAGATTCTCAAGAAGAACCTAGTTAATAGCATCCAACAGCACATTAAAAAGATTACCCACTATGACCAGGTGGGATTCATCCCTGGGTTTCAAGGATGGTTCAACATTTGCAAATCAATCAGTATGATAAAACAAATCAATAGGAGAAGAGAGAAGAACCATGTGGTCCTCTCAATTGCTGCAGAAAAAGTATTTGACAGAATCCAGCATCTGTTCCTGATTGAAACACTTCAAAGTATACAGATAGAGGGAACATTCCTCAACTTCATAAAATCTAACTATGAAAAACCCACAGCGAATATCATCCTCAACAGGAAAAAGCCGACAGCCTTCCCTTTGAGATCAGGAACACAAGGTTGCCCACTCTCACCACTCTTGTTCAACATAGCATTAGAAGTCCTAGCAACAGCAATCGGACAACAAAAAGAAAGGAAAGGTATTCAAATTGGCAATGAAGAAGTCAAACTCTCTCTCTTCACAGATGACATGATACTTTATATGGAAAATCCAAAAGATTCCACCCCCAAACTACTAGAATTCATTCACCAATTCAGTAATGTGGCAGGATACAAAGTCAATGTACAGAAATCAGTGGATTTCTTATACACTAACAATGAAAATACAGAAAGGGAAATTAGAGAATTGATTCCATTTACTATAGCACCCAGAACCATAACATACCTGGGAATAAACCTAACCAAAGAGGCAAAGGATCTGTACTCGATGAACAACAGAACACTCATGAAAGAAATTGAAGAAGACACAAAATGATAGAAGACCGTTCCTAGCTTACAGATCAGAAGAATAAGCATTGTTAAAATGTCTGTACTGCCTAGAACAGTCTATACTTTCAAAGCCATTCCAATCAAAATTCCAGTGGCATTTTTAAGAGCTGGAGCAAACAGTTCTAAAATTTGCATGGAAACAGAAGAGATCCTGAATTTCTAAGGAAATATTGGAAAAGAAAAACAAAACCGGGGGCATCATGTTGCCCGATTTCAAGCTTTACTACAAAGCTGTGATCACCAAGACAACACAGTACTGGCATAAAAACAGACACATAGACCAGTGGAACACGGTAAAGAGCCCAGATATGGACCCTCAACTCTATGGTCAAATAATCTTGGACAAAGCAGGAAAAAATATGCAGTGGAAAAAAGACAGTCTCTTCAACAAATGGTGCTGGGAAAATCGGACAGCTATGCGTAGAAGAAGGAAACTCAACCATTCTCTTACACCATACACAAAGATAAACTCGAAATGGGTACTAGACCTCAACGTGAGGCAGGAATCCATTAGAATCCTAGAGGAGAACATAGGCAGTAAGCTCTTCAACATCGGCCACAGCAAATTCTTTCAACATATGTCTCCAAAGGCAAAGGAAACAAAAGTGAAAATGAACTTTTGGGACATCATCAAGATCAAAAGCTTCTGCACAGCAAAGGAAACAGTCAACAAAACAAAGAGGCAACCCATGGAATGGGAGAAGATATTCACAAATGACAGTACAAAGGGCTGATATCCAGGATCTATAAAGAACAGCTCAAACTCAACACACACAAAACAGATAATCATGTCCAAAAATGGGCAGAAGACATGAACGGACACTTCTCCAATGAAGACATACTAATGGCTATCAGACACATGAAAAACTGTTCATCATCACTGGCCATCAGGGAGATTCTAATCAAAACCACATTGAGATACCACCTAACAGCAGTTAGAATGGCCAATATTAGCAAGACAGGAAATGGCATGTGTTGGAGAGGATGTGGAGAAAGGGGAACCCTCTTGCACTGTTGGTGGGAATGCAAATTGGTGCAGCCACTTTGGAGAACAGTGTGGAGATTCCTCAAGAAATTAAAATTAGAGCTTCCCTATGACCCTGCAAATGCACTACTGGGTATTTACCACAAAGACACAGACGTAGTGAAAAGAAGGGCCATCTGTACCCCAATGTTTATAGCAGCAATGGCCACGGTCGCCCAACTGTGGGAAGAACCAAGATGCCCTTCAACGGACGAATGGATAAGGAAGATGTGGTCCATATACACTATGGAGAATTATGCCTCCATCAGAAAGGATGAATACCCAACTTTTGTAGCAACATGGACGGAACTGGAAGAGATTATGCTGAGTGAAATAAGTCAAGCAGAGAGAGTCAATTATCATATGGTTTCACTTATTTGTGGAGCATTAAAAATAACACAAGAACCCATGGGGAAATGGAAAGGAGAAGGAAGTTGGGGGAAATTGGAGGGGGAGATGAACCATGAGAGATTGTGGACTCTGAAAAACCATCTGAAGGTTTTATAGGGGTGTGGGTGGGGGATTGGTTGAGCCTCGTGGTGGGTATTATGGAGGGCACATATTGCATGGAACACTGGGTGTGGTGCATAAACAATGAATTCTGGAACACTGAGAATAAATTAAAAAATAAATTAAAAATTAAAGAATAATTATAAACCTGATTCCAAAGAAAACGAATGGAGGGGAAAAAAAGATAAACAGAGGCCTTATTTGGATAAGGAAAGGGAAAAGGCAATTTAAAAACAAAAACCCAGGAGGAAAATAACATAGAAAAACTGGTAACACTGATTCCAAAGGAACGAAAAAGAAAGGAAAGAAAGGAAAAGAAAAGAAAAAAGAATGTAAAGCCTGGTCCTTTTTTCTGCAGAACTGCATGTGATGCTTTAAAGCCCTCTATGATCATTAGACTTGGTTCATGCAGGGTGCTGCCTGTGCTGTCTTCTGGCGGAGACCCCCACTGCACTGGCTCAGTCAAACCTGTTCCAATAAATATGTACTTCCATCTCTTGCCTCCACTGGGTGCCACTGTGTTGCTCTTGCCTCTACTGGGCGCCACTGTGTTGCTCTCTGAAGTCTGACTGTGCTGGTGGTGTGGGGAAAATGGCTCCACCCTACTATTTCCTCCCCAGACAGGGGATCTCACAACCCTCCACTGTTCAAGAAGCCCTCACAGAATAGTGAGAGCCATCAGCATGCCCCGCATCACAGCTCTCCTGTGTTTTGTCTCTGGCTCCCTGCTGGGATTCAAAACTCCAAGTCTTAAAGAAGCTGGCACCACAGGGACGCACCCCTCCCCTATAGAGAAGAGCCTCCCTGTGCTGTGTCTGGTGTCCTCTGTCCCAGGAAAACAGTCCCAAGTTTGCATAGCTTGCAAAATCTATGGTGTGGCACTTTGAAAAGCAACGACTCAGTTATCCACCTTCTGCACACGCCTCTGTCCCCTGACCCATGAACAGCCCTTTGCTGGTGCCTGCAGGGTCTTTTGTCCTTGGAGAGCCACTCTATCCTCTTCCAAATGTACTCCAGGAAGAGAATGTTCTCCCCCAGTGTGACACAGGAGATCCCTCTATCACCTTGTGTGTCATTGGTCCAGCGGCCTCCTCCTCCTCAAGAGTGCAAGCTACAGCTCCACTCTGGCAAAAGTCATGCACCTCCAAAACCTCAGAGTTTGAGCTCCCCAGGCTCTTTGAAAAGAAAAAAAATCTGTGACATTCAGAACGGTTGCTCCCCAGTCTGTGGTCTGTAGAGGTTTTTGTCCTGTGTGAACCTGAGGCCACACTCTCTCAACCCCTCTCTCTTTCTCTCCCTTTCTCTCTCTGTGGAAAGCGTCCTCTCCCTTCCATGGCACTGCAGTTTTTCTCTCCCTCAATTCACTTCCACACTCCTCGCACCTGCCACGCTGTCTCCCTTCAACTGTGGAGAGGCTTCTCTCAGTCTCCACATTGCTTTCCTAGGTGTTCCAAGTGATCTGACTTCAATACAGGTGTGACTGAGGGGCTAGGAAAGCCCAGGGTCACCCTACTTCTCTGTCATCTTGATTCTTCCCCATTCATTTATTGATTGTCACTTATGTTTCTTCCATATCTTGGCTAATGTAAATAACGATGCAGTAAACAGAGGGATTCATAAATCTTTTCATATTAGTGCTTCCTCTTTCTTTCAGTAAATACTTAGTTAAATTACTGGATCATCAAGGTATTCCAATTTTTTGATTTTTTTGAGGAACGCCCCCATCCTCTTTTCCATACTGGCTGTACCTATTCACATCCGCACCAACAGTGCATGAGGGTTCCCTTTTCTCTACATCCTCACCAGCACATGCTATTTCTTCTCTTTTTGATATTAGCCATCCTGACAGGTGTGAGGTGATCCTGAAACCATAAAACTCTGAAAAAGAGAACAATAAACAGTAGTTTCTTGAACATTGGCCTTAGCAACATATTTATGGAAATGACTCCTTAGGCAAGGGAAACAAAAGCAAAAACAAAAACAAAAACAAAAACTATTGGGACTACAGCAAAATTAAAAGCTTTTGCATAGCAAAGGAAGCCATCAACATAATGCAAAACAAGCAACTGAATGGGAGAATACAATTGAAAGTTATTTATCTGGTAAAGGGATACTATCCAAAATATATACAGAACTTATACAACCGAACACCAAACAGCAACAACAACCAGAACAACAACAAATAGTCTGACTAAAAATGGACAGAGTACCTGAATAGACATTTCCCCCCAGAGAACACAAAGAAGATGGCCAACAGACACATGAAAAGTTGCTGAACATCATGAATCATCAGGAAAATGTAAATCAAAATCACAGTGGGGCATCACCTCGCCAGAGCATTTAGGCATGAAGACAGAAAGGAAAGGATCCAAGTCAGAAAGACAGAAGTAAAATTACCTGCTTTAGATGACAGGATCTTATAGGTAGAAAGCTCCAGGGGATCAAAAAACACTGTTAGAACTAATGAATAAATTTACTAAAGTACCAGGTGACAAAATCAAGATATGAAAATCATCTGGTTTCTATACACTAACAAGGAACTGTCTGAAAATTGAATTATGCAAGTTGGTGCAGCCACTTTGGAAAACAGTGTGGAGATTCCTTAAGAAATTGAAAGTAGAGCTTCCCCGTGACCCTGCAATTGCACTATTAGGTATTTACCCCAAAGATACAGATGTAGTGAAAACAAGGGCCATCTGTACCCCAATGTTCATAGCAGCAATGGCCATGTTCGCCAAACTGTGGGAAGAACCAAGATTCCCTTCAACGGACGAGTGGATAAAGAAGATAGGGTCATGTATACTATGGCGCATTATGCTTCCATCAGAAACAATGAATGCCCAACTTTTGTATCAACATGAACGGGACTGGAAGAGATTATGCTGAGTGAAATAAGTCAAGCAGAGAGAGTCAATTATCATATGGTCTCACTTAACTGTGGTGCATAAAGAATAACACGGACGACATTGGGAGATGGAGCAGAGAAGTGAGTTGGGGGAAATTGGAGGGAGACTGTGGACTCTGAGAGACAAACCGAGGGTTTTGTGGGGGAGGAGGGTGGCGGGGGTGGGTGAACCTGGTGGTGGGTATTAAGGTGGCACATATTGCATGGAGCACTGGGTTTGGTGCATAAACAATGAATCACAGAACAGTGAAAAAAAATTAAATAATAAACAAAAAGCAATGCCATCTCCAATAGAAACATAAGGAATAAAGTGTTTTGGAATAACCTTAACTAAGTTGGTAAAAAGCATACACTTGAAAACTATGAAACAAAGAAGACACAAATTTGTGGAAAGATACTCCACATTCATAGATTAGAAAACTTAATATTGTTGAAATGTCTGTACTACACAAAGTGATCTACAGTTTCAATGCACTCCCTTCAAAATACCAGTGACAGTGTTCACAGAAATAAAAAAAAAAGAAAACAATCCTAACATTCATATGAAATCAATAAATACCCCACATGGCCAAAACATCTCAAGAAAGGATAGCATACCTGGAGTCATTGCACTTCCTGACTCCAAAATACATTACAAAGCAAACATAATTAAAACAGCATGAGCATGGTATTGGTGGCATAAAAACAGACATATAGACCAAAGGAACAGAATAGAAATTCCAGAAATAAAGCCACGTATATGGTCAACTGATTTTCGACAAGGGTGCCAATAATACCCAATGGGGAAAGGATGGTCTCTCCAACAAATCGTGCTGGAGAAAATAGATATCCACATGCAAAAGAATGAAAATAGACCCTTATCTTTCACCATATCAAAAAATATATATATATACTCAAAACGAATTACAATTTTAAATGGAAGACCTGAAACCGTCAGTGTCCTAGAAGAACATTTAAGGGAAAAGCTTCATGACATTGTCCCAGGTAATGATTTTTTGGACATAAGGCCAGAATCACAACAACAAAAGTAATAATAGACATGTGGGACTACATCAAGCTAGAAAAAAAAAATTCTGCCTGTCAAAGGAAACAGCAGTGTGAAAAAACAAGCTATGGAATCAGAGAAAATACTGGAAAATGATACAGCTAAAAAGGGATTATTATCCAAAATATATTGGAAACTTCCTGCAACTCAATAAGCAACCAACCAATCAAACACCACAAATAACCCAATTTAAAAAATGGGCTAAGGATCTGAATAGACATTTCTCCAAAGAAGATGTACAAATGGCCAAAAGGTATATGAAAGGATGCTTGGAGTCACTAATCATCAAAGAAAGGCAAATCAAAGCCATAATGAGATATCACCCCAATACCTATTTGAATGGTTGTTATTTCTTTTTAAATGATAAGAAATGTTGGTGAGGTTATGGTATAATCCAAACCCATGTGCACCATTGTTGGGAATATAAAACACTGCAGCTCTTATGGAAAATAATACGTATATTTCTCAAAAAATAAACATATAACTAACATATGATTCTGCAGTCCCACTTCTGAGCATATATCCAAAAGAGCTGAAATCAGAATATCAAAGAGATATCTGCACTCATATATTCATTGCAGCGTTGTTCACAATGCTCAAAATATGATTGCAAACTACATGTTTATCAGTGGATACCTTCTGGTGTATACACACAATGGAATATTATTTGGTTTCAAAAACAGGAGGAAATTCTGTCATATATGACAACATGGATGTGCCTGGAGGACATTATACCTAATGAAATAAACCAGTCACAGAAGAAAACATCCTGAAGGACTCCACTTATATCAGGAACCTAAAATAGCCAAACTTAGAGAAACAGAAAGAAAAATGGTGGTTACCAAGGGCTGGAGAGGAGGGAAATGGAGATTGGTGTCCAATGGGTATAAAGTTAGAATTATGCAAGATAAATAGGCCCTAGAAATCTGCTGCATGACATCGTGCTTATGGTTAACCAGACCATATCATGTACTTAAAAATGTGTTGAGGGTAGATCTAATGTTAAGTGTTTGTACCACAATAAAAAACAGAAACAAAAACAAAACCACTGTGGTGGACATTGCTGCTATAGGCATTGGGGTGCAGGTGCCCCTTTGAATCACTATGTGTGTATCCTTTGGATAAATACCTAGTAGTACAATTGCTGGGTCATAGGGTAGCTCTATTTTTAACTTTTCAGCAAACCTCCAAACTGTTTTCCAGAGTGGCTGCACCAGCTTGCATTCCTACTAGCAGTGTAAGAATTTTCCCTTTCCTCTGCATCCTCACGGACATCTGTTGTTTCCTGAGATGTGAATTTTAGCCATTCTGACTGGTGTGAGGTGGTATCTCATTGCAGTTTTTGTTTGTACTTCCCTGATGCCGAGTGATGTTGAGCACTTTTTCATGTGTCTGCTGGCCATTTGTAGGTCTTCCTTGGAGAAGCGTCTGTTCATGTCTTCTTCCCACTTCCTGACTGGATTTTGTGTATGTTTGTTTTTTGGGTGTGTTGAGTTTGATATATTTTGTTCTTTATACATTTTGGATACTATCCTTTATCCAATATGTCATTTGCTCCCATTGTGCATGCTGTCTTTTAGTTTGCTTGATTGTTTCCTTTGCTGTGCAAAGGGCTGTTTTTGTTGTTGTTGTTGTTGTTTTTGTTTTTTGTTTGTTTTTGTTTTGTTTTGTTTTGTTTTACCCTGATGAAGGGCCAGTGGTTCGTTTTTGCTTTTTTTCCCTTTGCCTCGAGAGACGTGTTTAGCAAGAAGTTGTTGTGGCTGAGGTTAAAGAGGTTGCTGCCTGTGTGCTCTAGAATTTTGATGGATTCCTGTCTCACATGTCGGCTTTTCATTAATTTTGAGTTTATCTTTGTGTATGCTTTAAGAAAGTGGTCAGGTTTCATTCTTCTGCATGTGGCTGTCCAAATCTCCCAACACCATTTGTTGAAGAGACTGTCCTTTTTCATTTGGATAGTCCTTCCTGCTTTGTTGAAGCTTAGTTGATCATAGAGTTGAGGTTCCATTTCTGGGTTCTCCATTCTGTTTTATTGATCTATGGGTCTATTTTTGTGCCAGCACCATATTGGCTCGATGATTACAGCTTTGTAATACTGCCGAAAGTCTGGAATTGTGATGCCTCCAGCTTTGGTTTTCTTTTGCAACATTCCTTTGGCTATTCAGGGTATTTTCTGATTCCATACAGACATTAGGATTGTTTGTCCCAGCTCTGTGGGGAAAAAAATGTTGATGGTATTTTGAAGGGGACTGCATTGAATGTGTAGACTGTTTTGGATAGTATAGACATTTTAACACTATTGGTTCTTCCAATCCATGAGCATGAAATATTTTTTTTTTCCATTTCTTTGTGTCTTCCTCAAGTTCATTCCTAACTGCTCTACAGTTTTCAGAATATCAATCCTATACCTCTTTGGTTAGTTTTATTCCTAGGTATCTAATGACTTTTGGTGCAATTGTAAATGGGATCGGTCCCTTGGTTTCCCTTTCTTCTGCCCCATTGTTATTGTATAGAAATGCACTTTCTTTTATTAATGTGGTTTATGACATTGATGGATTTGTGGATATTGAACCATCCCTGCAGCCCAGGAGTAAATCCCACTTGGTTGTGGTGAATAATCCTTTTAATGTACTGTGAGATCCCATTAGCTAGCATCTTGGCGCAAATTTTTGCATCCTTGCTCATCAGGGATATTGGTCTGTAATTCTCTTTTTCAGTAGGGTCTTTGTCCGGTTTGGGGATTGGTGTAATGCTGGTCTCAGAAAATGAGTTTGGAAGTTTTCCCTCCATTTCTATTTTTTGGAACAGTTTCAGAAGAATGGGTAATGGGTATTAATTTTACTTTAAATGTTTGGTAGAATTCCCCTGGGAAGCCATCTGGCCCTGAACTCTTGTTTGATGGGAGGTTTTTCGTTGTTGTTGTTGTTGTTTTTGTTTTCATTTTCCTTTGAGTATTACTTTTTTTTAATTAAAAAAAAAACTGAAAAAAGTAACAATTGCCCCAAATCACACTCTTAAAATTTTTATAAAGCAAAAGTTCCCTTTTGGCCTATCTAATCCCACTTCTAAAAGGTTTACAATTTGATATATATGTTTCCCAGCTTTTTCATAAATTTATTCAGAAATACCTGGGTACACATCACACATATACAAAATGCATTTGCATTATACCATTTCTTGCTTTTTAAATTCAAATGAAATTCTTCACACTGGACAGGTCAGAACGTATTCAGAGATCTATCCCATTTTTTTATTTCTTTATTTGACAGACAGAGATCACAAGTAGGCAGAGAAGCAGGCAGAGAGAGAGAGGAAGGGAAGCAGGCTCCCTGCTGAGCAGAGAGCCCAATGCAGGGCTTGATCCCAGGACCCTGAGACCATGACCTGAGTCGAAGGCAGAGGCTTAACCCACTGAGCCACCCAGGCGCCCCTCTATCCCATTATTTTAATGGATGTATAGTATTCGACTAAATGAATGTGTGATAATTTATTCATTTTCCTATTAATGCCAAGTTGGGTTGTATTCAATTCAATTTTTTGGTGACTTTGAGATATAATTTATAAAAATGCAATTCACCTATTTGAGGCTTACAATTCATTATTTGTAGTATATTCATAGAGTTGTAGAATTTTCACCACAACCAATTTTAGGACATTTTAACCAACCTCTAAAGAAACCTCATACAACTCAGCTATCACCCCCAGCCCTGAGCAACCACTAATCCACTCTCTGTCTCTATATATTTACCAATTCCAGACACTTTATATGAATGGAATCATGTAATTATGTAGTCTTTTGTGACTGGCTTCTTTCATTTAGCATGCTTTCAGGGTTCTTCCATGTTTGTAACATATATTTGAAGTGTTCCTTCACTTTGGAAGAGTATGTAAAGAATTTGTATTAATTCTTCTTTAACATTTACTAGAATTTATCTGAGAAGCCATTTGGGCCCAGGCTTTTTCTTGTGGGTATTTTTAAAAGTTGTTAGTTAACCTCTTTACTTGTTACAGACATTTTCAGATTTTGTTTTCCATTGGCCCAGTAGTTGGTGTGTTTCCAGGAATTTTTCTGTTCCATCTAAGCTATTGAATTTATTGGCATATAATTGTTCATAGGGTTCCTTCATAATCTGTTTTATTTCTAGAAGGTTAATAGTAATGTTCCCTCCTTCACTTCTGATTCTAGTAATTTGAGTCTTCTTTTTTCTTGGTCAATCTAGGAAAAGTTTAGTCACTTTTGTTTATCTTTTTTTGTAGAACCAACTATTAATTTCATTGACATCTGTACTGTTTTTGTATTCTCTGTCATTTATTTATCTAGTCTTCTTTATTTCCTTCCCTCTGCTTGCTCTAAGATTAGTTTGCTCCTCTTTTCCCAGTGTCTTAGGCATAAAATGAGGTTATCGATATGTGATTTTTCTTCTTGTTAAATATAGGCATTTGTATTTATAAATTTCTCTCACCAAAATCATTGCTTTTGGTGCATCCCGCATTTTGGTATGTTGTATCTTCATTTTCATTGTTCTCAAAGAGAGTCAACCCATCAGAAAAATAGAGCAAAATTATATATATATATATATGTGTGTGTGTATATATATATATATACATATATATATATATATAATTATTATATGCACCTAACAACAGAACACCAAAATACATGAATCAAAAACTGAACTAAAAGGGCGCCTGGGTGGCTCAGTGGGTTAAAGCCTCTGCCGTCAGCTCAGGTCATGATCTCAGGGTCCTGGGATCGAGCCCCACATCGGGCTCTCTGCTCGGTGGGGGAGCCTGCTTCTTCCTCTCTCTCTGCCTGCCTCTCTGCCTACTTGTGGTCTCTGTCTGTCAAATAAATAAATAACATCTTAAAAAAAATGAACTAAGTGAAAGGAGAAATCCACAAGTCTACACTAAGAGTTGGGGTATTCTGTATCTCCCTTTCAATAATAGAACAAGTAGACAGTAAACAAGGAAATAGAAGAGGTGAACAGTGCCATAATGAACTAGATCTTAAAGTGATCTATAAAACATTTTACCCAGCATGAACAGAATGCTCATTTTGCTCAAGGACACATGAAATATCTTCAGAATAGATCATATCATAGACCATGAAACAAACCTCAGTAAATGTAAGTGGACTGAAATCATGCAAAGTACATTTTCTGACTCCATGGAATGGAGTTAGAAATCAATAACAGAAAGTTGAGGAACTCCTAAACATGAATTAGACACTTTTAAATGACCAATGGGTCAAATAAAAGATCACAGGGGCCATTAGGAAATCCTTTGAGATGAATGTTGGGAGATTTTTGATTACTGATTCGATTCAATTTCTTTGCTGGTGATGGGTCCGTTCAGGCTTTCCATTTCTTCCTGTTTCACTTTTGGTAGTTTATATGTTTCTAGGAATTTATCCATGTCTTCCAGTTTGCCTAATATTTCAGCATATAATTGCTCATAATACTCTCTTATAATTGTTAGTATTTCTTCAGTGTTGCCTGTGATCTCTCTTCTTTCATCATGATTATATTTATTTGGGCCCCTTTTCTTTTTGATAAGTCTGGCTAGGGTTTTTTGTTTTGTTTTGTTTTGTTTTTTAATCTTATTAATCTTTTCAAAGAACCAGCTCCTCATTTCATTGATCTATGCTACTGTCTTTTTGTTTTGTTTTGTTTTCCTATATCATTGATTTCTGCTCTACTCCTTATTATTTCACTTCCCCTGTTGGATTTAAGTTTTTTGTTGCTGTTGTTCTTTCTCCAGCTCTTTTAGGTGTATGGTTAGGTTGTGTATATGAGACTTTTCTTGCTTCTTGAGGAAGGCGTGCATTACAGTATACTTCCCTCTTAGGACTGCCTTTGATGCATCCCAAAGATATTGAACTGTCATGTTTTCATTTTCATTTGCTTCCATGTATTTTTTTTAAATCTCCTTTAATCTCCTAACTGACCCATTTCTTTCTTTAGTAGGATGTTCTTTAACCTCCATGTATTTGTGGTCCTTCCAAGTTTCCTCTTGTTGTTGACTTCGAATTTCATAGCATCCTGGTCTGAAAACATGCATGGTAACATCTCAGTGTTTCTGTACTGGTTGACACCTGATCTGTGATGGATCACTATGTGATCTATTCTGGGGAATGTTTCATGTGCCCTTGAAAAGAATGTGTATTCTGCTGTTTTAGGATGAAATGCTCCAAATATATCTGCTAAGCCCATCTGGTCCAGGTCATTCAACACCCTGGTTTCCTTGTTAATCCTCTGCTTAGATGATGTGTCCATTGCTGTGAGTGGGGTGTTAAAGTATAGCCAAAATATGGAAAGAGCCCAGATGCCTTTCGACTGATGAATGGGTAAGAAGACATGATAAACACGCACACACATGCACACGCACACACACGCACACACACACGTGTGTGTGTGTGTGCGTGTGCATGTATGTGCAATGGAGTATTACTCAGCTATCACAAAGAATGACTTCTTGCCATTTGTATTGATGTGGATGGAACTAGAGGGTATTATGCTAAGCAAAATAATTCAGTCAGAGACAGACAAATACCATATGATTTCACTCATATGTGGAATTTAAGAAAGAAAATGGATGAATATAGGGGAAGGGAAGGAAAAAATTAAAAAGATAAAAACAGAGAGGGAGGCAAACCATAAGAGATTCTTATCTATAGGAAACAAACTGGGGGTTGCTGGAGTGGAGGTGGGTGGGGGATGGGTTAGCTGGGCGATGAGCATTAAGGAGGACACTTGATGTAATGTGTACTGGGTGTTAAATGCAACCAGAGCATCACTAAATTCTACCCCTGAAACTAATAATACACTATATGTTAACTAAACTGAATTTAAATAAAATTATTTTTAAAATTAAAAAAATATATAGTATGTAACATACAATGGAATGCTATTCAGCCTTACGAACGAATAAGGTTCTGACACACGCTGCAGTGTGGATGAACCCTGAAGACATTATGCTAATTGAAATAAACCAGATGCAAAAGAACAAATGCTGTATGATTCCACTTCCATAAAGTACACAGTATAGTCAAATACATAGAGACAGAAAACAATACAGTGGTCACCAGGGTTTGGCCGTAGGGGAGAATGGATATTTAGTATTTAATGGGTACAGAGTTTCAGTATGGAATTGTAAAAAGTTGTAGCAGTGATGGTTGCACAGCAATGTGAATGTATTTAATGTAACTGAACTGCACACTTTAAAATGGTTAATATGGTAAATTTTATGCTGTGTATGTTTTTCCACAGTAAAAATAAAGCATAACTGACTCTTTAAACAAAAATTTTAACAATGCACTGTAGGGTTTACAAAATATGTAACAGTAATATCTATGATAACATAACATAAAGAGCATATGGGAAGAAATGGGAGCTTACTATTATGAATTTTTTACAGTACTTGTGAAGTGGTGTGATGCCCCTTGATGAGAGACCATGATAAAGCAAGGCTGTGTATTATAAACCCTTAACTAACCACTAAAATTGCAATAAGTTGTAGCTAGTGTGCCAACAAGAGAGATAATTGAAATCATTAAAAATAGTCAATTTTTCAAAAGAGGGAAATGGTAACAAAGGAAAGTTTGGAAAGACAGAAAGTGTTCAAACAGTGTGCTTGACTAAAATAAGCATAGTTCAAATATTAAGACACAAACAGTTTAAAAATAAATGTAAAATTTTATATATGCCTACATAAAATGCTAACAGAAATCAAAAGGAGATTGGAGCAGCTATATTAATTTCAGACAAAGCAGACCACAGAACAAAGAATATCAACATGTTTGCAGGAGATCATGTCATAGTGATAAAGGGATGAATTCATTTCTGCATCCAACAGAAGCTATCATACACGAAGCGAAAAACTAATGGAGCTACAAGGGGAACTAACTAATAAAAACCACAATTATAGTTAGAGATTTCAACAGTCTTCTCCC
This sequence comes from Lontra canadensis, assembly GCF_010015895.1. Lineage (NCBI taxonomy): Eukaryota > Metazoa > Chordata > Mammalia > Carnivora > Mustelidae > Lontra > Lontra canadensis. The sequence goes on along the minus strand of NW_022631201.1, from coordinate 6,855 downwards.
AGTAATAGAACAATAGAAGGAAAATCAGCAATGAGGTAGAAGAACTGAGCAAGGCCATCAATCATATGAAACATATCGGCACTTACAGAATACTTCATCTAAGGAAAGGAGAACACATATTTTATTTAAGAACATGTAGAACATTCACCAAATTAAATCATATCTTGGTTCATGAATCTAGCCTTACCAGACTTTAAAGAACGGAAACCACAAACGAACAAACAAGCAAACAAACAAATAAACAAACAAAACATGTTCTCAGACTGTGTTGAAATGAATAACTGAAAAATCTGCTAACACTTGGAATTAAACAGCACACCTCTAAGTAAATTGTGTGTTAAAAAGGAAGTCTCCTTTGAAATTAGAAACTAGTTTGAACTGAACAATAATAAAAATACAATATATCAAAATTTGTGGGATGCAGCTAAGGTAGTGCTTACAGAGAAATTTGTAGGATTATATGCTTATGTTAGGAAAAAAGAAAGGACTCAAGTTAATAATGTAAGATTCACTCCGAGGGAAGAAGCAAAAGAGGAATGAAGTGAAGTCAAATCAAGCAGAAAGGAGAAAATAAGATAAAAGCCAAAATCAATGTGACTTGAGACAGGAAAACAATAGAGAAAATCAATGAAACAAACCAAAAAATGTGTACTTGACTTGGAAAAGGTTAGTAGACATAAATCTCCGGCAATCCTGACAAACACAAAAGGTGTGAAGATACAAATATCAATATAAAGAATGAAAAAGGAGGTGTTGTTATAGACTTGGAAACATTAAAACAAAATATTGCATGCTTGGTGACTAACATAATTATATATATATATATATATATATATATATATATATATACACACACACACACACACATATATATACATACACACACACACACATACATACGTACATATACATATATGACAATCCTGTGATGAAAACTGGAAAATTTAGGTAAAGATGGACCAATTCCTCATGGAACAGAAAGTACTAAAATGCCCCCCAAATCAAGGAGATAACATGAATATTCCTATAACTGTTAAATAAATTGAATTTGTAGTCAGATACATTCTGAAAGGGAAATCTCTGGGTACTCATGATTTCATTGAGAGATCCTCCCAAACAGTGAAAGAAATAATACCTACTGTATACGAACTTGTGCAGAAAATTGAAGAGGAAGGGATACTTCAAAACTCCACAACTTATTTCAAGAGGCTGAAATTGCCCTGATACTGAAACCAGATAAAGACATTACCAAAAGCAAGATCTATGGTCCAATACCCTTAAAAACAGAGATGCAAAAAAATTGTCAAAAAAATTGTAAGGGGATCATATCCAGCACAATATTACAAGGAATGATACACCACAAGGAAGGGAAATATAGGCCATTTCAACATTTGGAAATTAATCAATGTCATCCACCATATGAACAGATTAAAGAAGAAAAAAAGAACACATGATTATCACAGTAGATGTGGGAAAAGAGTCTGACAAAGTGCAACATGCATTCATGACTAAAACTCCCATCAAAGTAAGAACTGAAGGGTACTTCCTCAAGCAGATAAAACACATTTACAAAAACAAAAAAAGAAAGAAACAAAAACAAAAAACGAAAACACAGCTAACCTTACACTTAATGTTAAATTACTAAATTACTGAATGCATTTTTTTCTTTGAGATCAGGAACAAGGTAAAGAAGTTCCTAACATTGCACTGAAAGTTTGAGCCAATAGAATAAGGCTAGACAAAGAGATAAAAATGCATACAGTTTGGAAAGAAAGAGGTAACATGATTGTCTACATAGAGAAGAAAAAGAATCTATAAAAAAAATAAATAAACACTTCTAAAACCAATAAGGGAGTTTAACAAGGTGGCAGGATACAAGGTCAACACACCAAAATCAAACTTATTTCTATACCCTAGAAATGTCTAATTTTATGCAAAACAATGAACCTCACATATGCCCAACATTTTATGCAAAATAAACTCAAAGGGGACCAAAGGGTGTATATAAAAACTATGAAACTTTTAGAAAAAAACATAGAATAAGACATAATAAATTATGGTTAGGCAAGGACTTCTTAGATGCAACGTAAAAATAATGATCCATAAATGAAATGATTGATAAATTGGGCAAATTTGAGATCGAAAACCTTTGTTCTACTAAAGACACTCTTAAAGGAAAGAATAAGCCTAGAAGAAAATATTTGCAAATCAAATATCTGAAACAGGATTTGTATGCAGAGTATATAAATAACTCTCAAAACTCAACAATAAGTAAATAAACAACCTAAAAAGTGAGCAACAGACATTGTGACTTCAACCAACATGATATAAGGATGGCACATAAGCACATGAACAGTGTTCAACCTCATTAGCAGTTAAGAAAATGCAAGCAAAACTAGCCAAACCACACCTTTTCATATGACTACCATCACACATGTGCACGCTCATGCACACACACACGTGCGTGTGCGCACACACACACACGCCGTTACCAAGTGTTGAGGATGATGTAGGGCTACTCCCAGACATTGCTGGTGTGAATCCTAAAATTTGGAGCCATCCTGGAACATGGCTTGGCAGTTTCTTCTAAACTTAAACCTGGCACTTAACATGGGATCCCACAGTCTAACTCCTAGTAACCTGAAAAACCGAAAATTTATGTTCACTAAAAGAGCCTGTGTGCAAGCGTTTATAGCAAGTCTATGCATATTCTACGAAAGCTGAAAAGAACCCAAATTCTTTTCAATGAGTGAATGGATAAAACAAATCATGGCACACCCATACAATTAAATTGAACGAATTGTTATTGATGCATGCAACAACTTGGTTGGATCACAAAGTGCTGCATGACTTCACATGTATATGAATATATACATATATATATATATATATATATATATACACACCTATATATACACACATATGCACACATGCATGTGTGTGTGTGTGTGTGTGTGTGTGTATAATTCTCAAAGTGACAAATCTATACTGATGGAGAATATATCAGTGGTTGCTGGGGGTTGGGGCCAAGCTGGTGGTGATAGAATAGTTCTGTATACTCATTGTGGTGATGGTTATGCTAATCTATACATTTGTTAAAATTCATATAATTCTATACCAAAGGGAAAATAAAACATAAATTTTATAGTGTGATAATTTGAAAAAGCAAAAATTTAAAAACTATGCACACACACAAACACACAAACACACACACACACACACAAATATACCACTACACACATATTAGAATGATTATAGTTAAATGTGTTGATTTTATCAAGTGCTGGCAAGGATGTGAAGGAGCTGGAACCTGAATATGCTGCTGGCAGAAAATGTAAAATGTTACAACTACCTTGGAAAAGGGCCTGGCAGTATTTTAGTCCATGTAGGCTGCTATAAAAAAATACCACAGACTGGGTGGAAATGCAGTTGTTACAGTTCTGGAGGCTGGGAAGTCCAACACTGAGGAGCCAGGATGTCTACCTTTTGACAAGGGCCTTCTTGCTGGTTCATACCCGGTGCCTTCTCTCTGTGTTCCCACGTGGTGGAAGGGGTGAGCTAGTTCTCTGGAACCTCTTTTTCGAGGGCATCAATGCCAATTTTGGGGCTCTGCCATCATGACCTAGTCACCGCCTAAAGGCCCCCCTTCTAATATCATCATATTGGGCATTAGAATTTCAACATGTGAATATTGGTGGGGGGTACACAAATATTCACCCCACAGAAGGCAGTTTCTTAAAATATTACACATACACTTACCATATATAGTCTGGTCATTCTGGTCCTAAAATATTGCCCAAGAGGAAGGAAAGCATATGCACAAACAGAGACTTGTATATGAGTGTTCACAATGGCTTTATTTGGAATAGCCAAATAATGATACATTCCTAATATCCATCGACACATGAATTGATAAAACAAAAACAGTGGTATTTTCATACAATGGAATACTCCTAGTAATAAAAGGGAATGAACTATTGATACACACAGTAACATCAATGGATCTCAACATGCTGAGATTAAGAAGCCAGAAACAAATGAGCACACTGATGATGTATTATACCTTGACTAATTGAATTAAAAAAAAAAGAGCATATACACTATGATTACAGTTATTTAAAATTCCAGAAAAAGCTAATAAATGTCGACACAAAGCAGATCAGTGCCTGCCTGGGGGAACTGGAAAAAGTGAGGAGAGGCAGGAGGCAGGGGTTACAAAGGAGCAGGGGCAGGAAATTCACCACATTGAAATGTTACATTAGTGGTTATCCTTTGGCGGGGGGCGGGGGGTGATGGTGGAAGAAAAGGACAATAAGTAGGATTACACAGAATGCCTCCAAGTTACTGGCAAGATTCTAGTCCTTAATGAGGGCAGTGATCATGTATTCTGCTACATTAATGTACAAATTAGAAAAAGAAACCTTTTATACACCCTCTGTACGTGTGAAACATTTAAGAAAATACATGTAAACACCAGAATAATATATCCATTTATACATAACATGCAAACAATTATAACTACAGAGTTATTTTACAGACCAGGGGTTCATAGAGTTTTAGAGATGGATGAACTGCTATGATCATCAAGTGCGATCCCCTCAGTGTACATCAAGAATAGTGAAGGGAACTTGCCTCAGGTCAAACAGCTAAAACTTAAGCCTTCTTACTTCCACAGGAGTGCCTTTTTCATTACTTCCTTTTTTCATCTCTTGAGCTAGCTTTCTTTCTATGACTCCAGTTAAGCTCTCTGCCCCCACACAAAGGAAAACATGCCTACATGCATAAACATCTACCTAACTACCTACTTACCTATGTACATACATGGTGAGCTGTTAATGTTTAATAACCCACTCTGTGGGAGGGAAGCAAATTTGTAGCGCACACTTACCAATTTTTTCTGATCTAATTTCTCCCATCCTGGCTGATTTCAGACTACAAACATGATGTCACTGAATGCAGAATTTTGGAAGAGATGTGCTGAAGAGCACCATTTATAGTTTTTGTTCACCATACAGATACAGTAGATGAAAATAGCCTCAAGAGTACAGATTAATAGTAAAATGTAGTAGAATAATTAGGAAAACACAAGTTTTTAGTGTTTACTAACTTTGCTTTTAATATAATTTATTTAACTGTAAATCTGTATAATTTGATATTTACTAATGGTATACTTGCCAACTGGCTCACAAAATTTCCTAAAATTTTAATGATTGACCATCACCAGCTGCTTTGAGCTGGCTCTAGCATATGACTGCTGCATGGATAAATTCAAAGTTTGGTGTGTGCTTCAAAAGTTCCTTAGAGGATTTATTTCATCCTTGCCACAAAACAAGCATATTGAGCTTGCATGGCCCTTATTTGCAACATTTTAGAATTTGGGAAAATAGTGGGTTAATTTTATAGATCACTCTTTTATCACCCTCACCAAGTAAATGGTAGAATTGAATAGCCAGTATGTATATAGAGTCCATAATGTGAAATAAAGTAATTTGTGCCTGCTATACATAGGCGATAGATTGATGCTGAGAACACATTTCTCCAGATGTGTCTTCCTATTTATTTAAAACCCTGTGCCACATCTATCCCTTCCTCCCTGTCTCCCTCCCGCCCTCCCTTCCTCCCTTCCTTCCTTCCTTCCTTATTTGTCATGGTGTTTCAGAGGGAGACAACCAATAGTAGGTAAATAGAGACATATAAGAGAGAGAAATAGAGATAGACAGACAGATAGATAAATAGATAGATGAGAGAGAGAGAGAGAGAGAGAGAGAGAGAGAGGGAGATTTTACAGAATTGGCTCACATGGTTATGGAGGTGTAATAACAATTTTTGATATTCTGTAATACATATTTTGGCATCTTAGGGTCATGGGGCCATGCTGGTGACCCAAGGTTGTTTTCACCTCCACCATCCTAGTGTTTTTGTAGGGGTGTGAACATCTTACTACAAACCATCCATCCACAAGCCTCAACATTTGTGTTTTGATTCCTGTCCAATAGGGAACATCTTCCACCTAGCTACTTCCTACTACCATAGTAATGAAGGTAATTTTGCCCAAGTTCCTCTCTGCTTCTCCCTGCAAGCGACCTCATGTGGCTCTGTGTGGTGTGCCATGCCTTCCACCCTCTGAGGAACTATGAGTAATAAACTCTTCTTTCAAAGCCAGTTCTCTCCCTTTCTCTCATTTTAACATACCTGATTAAAACTAATCCTGGATACAATTTTAAAACAGAATGCTGGCAAGTCTAAAACCTGTGGAGTGGGCTGCTAGGCTGGAGATCAGGAGAGATATGATACCGCAGAATCCCTCCTGATCAGGGGGATGTCTGTTCAGGCCCTCAGCTAACTACATGACACCCACTTGTATTACAGAGGACAATCTGATTTACACCAACTCCATGTTTTTGAATCTTAAATCTCATCCAAAATACCCTCAGAGAAACATCCAGAACAAAGTTTGGCCACATATGTGGACACATTGTCCAAGCCAAGTTGATACATAAAATTAACCATCACAAATCCATCTAGGTACCTATATGCATCCCCTTAAACTATACTTAATCTTCACATAAAGACGATAACAAGGTCATACTTCTACCTATCATGATGCAATTATCTGGCGCACAAACAAAAACACACTTACCCTTTCACCACAAGAGGATGCAAATCCCTGAGTAGAGTTCACTTGAGTTTACTCTCTCTACGGTGCAAATTTGATATGTATCCATTCAAATATCTTATGTTACAAAATAAGGGGATGACAGAGGGAAGAGAAAGTTATTGGACAGACAGACAGATATAAATAAAGGAACATATTTCTAACAAAATGAGGAAGAAGTACTCATAACAATTAAAGTT